>NC_044327.1:21104591-21407622 GCF_007399415.2 Gopherus evgoodei | reverse complement strand
ATTTAAATCTGAAATTTCAGGATGCTGTAATTGTACTGGTCCTGACCCAAAAAGGAGTTGTGGGGGGGGTCACAAGGTTATTGTAGGTGCGGTTGCGATACTGCTACCCTTACTTCTGCACTTCTGCTGCTGGTGGTGTCGCTGCATTCAGAGCTCAGCAGCTGGAGAGCAGCAGCTGCTGGCTGGGAGCCCGGGGCAGCTCCAGGCACCAGCATGCCAATAGCATGCCTGGGGCGGCAAGCCACGGAGGGCGCACTGCTGGTCGCCACGAGGGCGGCAGGCAGGTTGTCTTCAGCAGCATGCCTGTGAGGGTCCGCTGGTCCTGCGGCTTCGGCGGACCTCCCGCAGGCGTGCCGCCGAATCTGTGGGACCAGGGACCTCCTGCAGGCAAGCCGCCAAAGGCAGCCTGCCTGCCATGCTTGGGGTGGCAAAATACCTAGAGCCGCCCCTGCTGGGAGCCCAGCTCTGAAGGCAGTGCCACCACAAGCAGCAGCACAGAAGTAAGGATGGCACGGTATGGTACTGCCACACTTAGTTCTGCACTGCTGCCTGCAGAGCAGGGCCCTCAATCACAATCGCCACTCTGAAGGCAGCAGAGCAAAAGTAAGGGTAGCATGGTATGGTATTGCCACCCTTCTGCGCCGCTGCTGGCAGTGGCTCTGCCTTCAGAGTTGGGTCCCTGGCCAACAACCACTGCTTTCCAGCTGCCCAGCTCTGAAGGCAGCGCAGAAGTAAGGGTGGAAATACTGTGACCCCCCCCCGCCAAAATAACCTTATGACAACCCTTGCAACTCTCTTTTGGGTCAGAACCCCCATGAAAAACACTGCTCTTCTCTGTGAAATCTATATTGTATAAGGTAAAAGCAAACAAAAGACTAGATTTCACGGGAGGAGACCAGATTTCATGGTCCATGATGCATTTTTCATGGCTGTGAATTTGGGAGGGCCCTACTTATGGTACATGGCTTTATCACAAGCAATTGGCCCATATTTACCTGCTAAATACACTTGCCAATAAAGCACAAATTGAGATTAGCTCAACATTTCATGTCATAAAAATATTCTTTAGAAGTATGGATATAAAACAGTGATAATTAGAACTCATTTGGCATTACAGGCCAAACTTTGCATGTGTCTCATTTCTGTGCAGAGATGCCTGATGCTAACACATCAATCAAGTGCACACACATGACCCATTAAGGGCCTAAATGGTTATGTGTTTGAATAAATGTGTAATTTGCACACTCAAATCAGGGCACTGCAAACATAATTTAAATACATATAAATATATAGACACTATCATGAGATTAACTTTGAATATCTGGGCAAAAGTATTCAAACTCGGTTGTCTAAAGGTAAGCACTTAAATCCATACTTAGAACCTACATTTCTATTGAGTTCTGACTCCCACAGGCCAACCATGAGAATTATGAGTGCTCAGCATCTCTGACAATCATGCCAATTATTTAAGTTCTTAAATATGGGTTTCAGTATGTTACTCTAGACACCCATGTTAGAACATTTTGGTCATGGCCCCTAATTTTTTTTTCCGATTGGTATGACACAAAAATATATGCTACCTCCTATATGTATAATTCATTCTTGTTCACAATTTGAATTGATTGACAAGTTGTTAAAATTATAGGCTAGGGTCCAGATCCTCAAAGATATTTAGGACTAAATACCTTTGAGGAGTTTGGCCTAGGGAGAAAGTAATCAGGACAACTGAGATAATGTTGGAAATAATTAGATAGTAGAGCTAATCAGAAAATGTTAATGACATAATATTTTGTGAACATTTTTTTTCTGTTTTCCTGCCCCACAGTGTTAGAAGTGTTATTAATCTAGCATCTTTAGTGTAAGAAATGATGAAGGAATCATTCCTCTTCCTTACCCCAAACACTGGAGCATTTGCACAGAAGCCGAAAGACTTAAATTGCTTCTTGTCAATGATTCTACGATGGGCAAGCAAATACCTCTGATATGCAGCAGTGCTTAATTTAACTGTTTTGCATTTGTTAATACATTCCCCTTTTTTTATATTCTTCTGCAGTGAATAGTTTCCTATGAGCATCTGATTTAGTTTTGTCTGCTTGGATGCCCTTTAGGTAAAGGACACCGTTCAGTACTGGAATTAGAAGCATTCTATTCATTTCCCCCCCTCTCCCCAGCAGCCCAAGGAGAAAGAGAAAGAAGAGAGCAAAGAGGCAGAGACTCAAACAAATCTAGATGCAGCAAATTCTCCAGTCGCTGAGCAATGAGGTTTCATACTCTGCTGGAGGACCCATTCATCTTAATCCATCTGGAAATAGGTCTACTTGCAATAGTTCACAATCTAAGTACTTTCTGACAAATCTATTAATTATGCACTCAAACAAATTATTTTCTGCCTGTGGAGAATTGCTACTGGATTTTCTCTTGAGCCAGAATCCTTGTTCTTTTCTCTCCTTTTAACTCATTGCTGTCATCACTGCAGTCAGATTACCATCATCATTTTTTTTCTTAACCTTTAGTTGTTTCAAGTCCAGACTCACGCAGGGGGAGCTAAGCAGATATAATTGCTAGAGCAACACTGGTCCTAGCAAAGGGGAATAAAGGTCTGTTCCCACCAGACGCCACTCTCCTCAATTCAGGGGCTGCTGAGTGCCATTTAAAGTGGGAGAGGGGCCTTAGTGCCACCCTTCCCAGCTATTCTGCTGATGCCCTGCCCCCCATCTGACCCTCCCCCCTCATCATTAGCCTGATCCCAATCCCATGATCCCCCAAACTTACCCTATCCCAGGAGCCTCAGCCCTCAAGGGAGACCCCTCCCATCTCTTCCTAACAGTACCTGACTCCCTACCATGCTCCTTACCTTACCCCTCCCTGATGGTGAACTTTGCCCTTGGGTGTAGGACCTGTCTTGCTTTGCAGCTCATCCCTGAAAGGAGATGCCTCAATTTTGGCAGCCAGTAGGTAAGGGCCCAGCCTGCTGCCCGCTGGGGCCACTTTACCTAAAGCTGTGACCGCATGTGCCAGGTTGCAATGCCACTCACTCAAATTTGCCCCCCCCACAACATCGTTGTGACAATGGAGCACCCAGGCCAAATCTGAGCAGTAATGCAACTCCATGCATCTAGGGTTGCCAAACCCTTTAGGATTGTCCTGGAGTCTCCAGGAATTAAAGATTCATATTGAATTAATGATTGTCATGTGATGAAACCTCCAGGAATACGTCCAACCAAAACTAGGAAACCTACGTGCATCAGCTCCACAATCAGCTGAGCATTTCCACATGGAGCCCTAAGCCAAATTCTGCTCCAATTAATATCTCATGGAATACCCCTGGTTTCAGTGGGACTGCATGAGGTGTATGTCGAGACAGAATCTCATGCCCTATTCCTCTGTTTTCATTGTCCCCTTGAGACTATTCCTCCTCCACAGCTTGAGTAAGATCCTGATCCCACTGAAGTCAAAGCAAAACAGCCACAGGTTCAGGATTTGACCCCTTCTGAATAATTATTTTACATAAAGGGTTTAAAAATGTAATTATTATTGAGATCTCACTGGACCAATGATCCCCCAAGAGCTGGATCTGGTTCTTGATAGACTGAACAGTTCAGTTTGTCTTACATTACTTCAAGTACAACTATCTCCTTAGCTGTCGGGATATCAGAATGTCTCCTGACATGTCAGAATAGATTGAATGCCAAGCTGTAACAGTAGTAACCTGACCTGGGCAGATAGTGGGGTAAATTTTCAATATGATCAGGGATTTATCAATGTGACAGTCTTGGACCTTACTGAGAATTGTTCAGCTAAATCTCCATTCAATGCATTGAAAATTTTACCCTGTATCACCAGATTTTAGCAACAATGCAGTCCTCTGTGGTCATTCTGTTCACTCTCTCTTTTGCACAGCAGCACAACACATGGTATCTAAGCGACAGAGCTATCTTGTCAAGGGCTATTTTATAAGGCAATAGTATTTTGGCATGAAAGTAGAATTGGAAAGCTGCTGTACAGCTAGCACATGATACTTCTTAAGTTTATGGCGCATAGATAAAAATTATCTCAGCACAAACTTCACAATCATCATTCTGCTTCCGGCCCTGCTTACTGTGGAGAGATGATGCCCCCTTTGTACCAGGTAATACTTGAGACTGTAAATATATGATTAAAATTAATACCAGTGTCAACCTACTTGCCCCATCCTCATCCTGTTTGCAACACTCAAAGTATAACTGATGGCATGTGATACTTTCAAATACACTTCAGCAGCAACACCATACACTATGCACAATTGACCTTCATTTAGCTAAAACAGATACAGTACTTGATAATTTGTCACCAAATAAATAAATGAGAACATTAAGTGCATGGATCTATCGTGCTGCTCAGTAGAAAAGGGGATGAATATTCGGTGCTTTTTCCATCATTTATCTGAACTATATAAAACCACATCAATTCTATTTGGACAGCAGTTGGTAATGTCATTTCTTCTTACAAGTTTAATAGGCTTTAGGTAAACTATGTAAGATCAGATCTCACTCTGCAGATTATATCTTATTTGCAACAAGCCAGTGAAAATTAAACATCGGGGCAGGGAGGGGGGAAACAAATGCATAATCTCACTTTCTCAAACCTAGTTTATTCTAAATTTCCATGTTTTCTCATAAATGATGGTAGATATTAATATACTTGGCTATGCTGTGTGGAATCTCCTTTTACAGAATGTTTCATTACTATTGCTATTGATTGTCTATTTGATGATAAAGTAGTAGCTCCCAGAGGCCAAATGCAGGATGTTTGGTGGCCTAGGTGAAATGAGATGGTAGGTTCAGCACAGTTCTCAGTGGACTGATATAAAATCCATTGCAGTTGAACTCATTGTGGTGATGTCAGCAGGTTGAATGAGCATACAGGGTAAGCTATATGTACTTTCTCATTCTAATGATGGTCCTTTCAGGTACGAGAATGAAAATGGGTACTTTCTTCTTTTTAACACCAGATTGACAGTGCTGGAAACTGACATCCTCTATATGTCCAAAAAAACGGAACAGCATGGCAAGCGGAGGAGATCTTTAGAGGTGAAACTCTGCAGAGAGAGACAGAAGGAACTCCAGTGGTGGAAAATCATTTCCATTCTGTTAATGTCACATGGCTCTTCCACAGAAAGCAGGGTCCAAGGTGGGTTATGGAGTATGCCTACATTTTTAGCAGCTGTCAGATCTGCTATAGACTTTGAGGAAAAAGCTTTATGTTGTGAGTGCTTCTATTCCCATGCTCTATAGCAACTCTGTTTGACACAGTTATTGCCTTGTTAAAATGCCCAATGAAGATAGAGAACTTCGATATAATCTGCTATGGTGCTCAGCACAGACTGCTGATGTTGAATGATCTCTCACCTCTGATCACTGCTCTTTGTAAATGCAAAGGATTGCCAGTTGCATGACAGGCACAGGAAAATATCTCTCTTTCACATATGTCCTTATTGTCTGGCTTTCTGCAGGCTTGTCTACTTCCACAAAATATGTAAAGACGATTAGTAGTAACATCAATATCAGGTTTGTCAGTATTTTAATATAAAGTGAGTATTCTACCTCCACAGTTGGAATAAGAAATTTCGCTGTGTTTTCAAAAAGTCATTCACCACTCATTGTGTCAGCATTATCCACAAGCCATGCAAAATCACTAGTACAGATGGATAAACCTCAAGAGGCCATGAAGTTCTAAAAGATTTGGTTTCATTTTTACTTTTCTATACTGCACACTCCTCCTCGCACCTTCACTGGCATCTCTACACTTCTCCATGATTCTCTCCTAAGTCTCTGATTCACCCAAATTCCATATCTTGCCTTCTCCCAGCTGTTCTTCATCTGTATCCCTCCCTGGTAATCATTTCCCTGTCATGGTGTACATCTAGGAGGAGAAACACGGCACATTAGAGCTCCAGAGGATACAGGCTAAGCCAGAGGCAACAGAGGACAGAAGCAGCAACTGAGCATAATTAAAGATAAAGATCAAGAGAAGATCTACAGATAGAAACTTGAGAGAGTCAACTGAGGATCTTTTGGGGAGGCATTGTCACTGGGGTTGCAACCCCGGGTGTGTGGTACAGGATGGAGTCTGAAGGCGTTCGTTGTTCAAAGGATGGTGGATTTTGGGGTCAGTAGCCAAGGTCTGGGAGAGTAGGAAAAGTCATTTAGGGACGAATGTTCACAAAGCAATGCCTGAGTGAGGTCTGTGTGCATTTCTGTGCCCATTTTTATACTCCATTACAGCAGTGAGGGCACACAAACAACATGCATATGTCAACTAAACCCCTTCAACAGCATTTCTAACATAGGCCCATTCTTCTCCAACCCCATTGCAAAACTCCTGGTTCATGGCACAGCTGCGTCTTTCCAGACCGGCTGTAATTTTCCCTCTCCAGATTCTCACTTCTCCCCTCTTCCCTGTTGTGAGGATGCACTATCCCTTCCGAAATACAGAAAGAAAAATTAAGGAAAAATATAACAGGAATTGAAAACACTTACCAGCTGAATGAGAAAGATGCTGCAAACAACAGCCAGTTGCAGAATGATCATGTTAAGGCTGGTTGTCTTTGCCAAATTTAAAGGGCCACACCAGAAAATAATTTGAGCGAAAGTTCCCACAAAGGGGAAAGCCCATAGGCAATCACAAATAGAGATGTGCGACTCCTGAATCCATGCTTATTATACACCTAAACAGAAGTGGCCTGATTTTCAGAAGTGTGGACTATTTGCAGATTCCACTTACACCAATAGAATTTGTGGGTGTCCAGCACTTCTGAAAATCAGACCATTTTATACATGTCTGGGAACCTGCTTGGAACATTTTGGCCCTAATCTTTTCTTGCCTTACTTCTCTGGAAGACAGAGTCCAAATCCAGTTCAAAGACATGTATCTTTCCGGCAAGCATGGCCAAATTCTGTTCACAGTGCTGTCAATAACCACATTCCCATGCTCTTCAATGGAAGCAGGATTAGGTTCAAATTTTGAAAAGCTGATTTTTTTTTTAAAGTCACTGAGTTTAACAAAGGGGAAAACAGAGCCTCCAAATTTGAGTCACCGAATTGGGACAGCAGAAGGGAACTGCTGGGCAACTGTATAAAGCATCTCTACATAGAAGCTCTTTTTATTTAAATGAGGCCCCGTAATCTGTCCAAAGGTCCATTGTTCAGAGATTTCCTTTCCTTAACAATGAAGCAGAATTTTTGATTCTGAAATAGAGATAATTTTTGAATTATCCACACCATTTAGACACGAAAGGGTCCTTGACTTATTAAGAGGACATTGGAAGCAGCAAACACACGAGTATGCATTACGTTCTTTTTACTGCTGAAAGTTTTTTTGTTTGTTTGCTTGTTTTTAAAGCAAAACCCCAAACAAATTACAATATTTTAAAGGAAGAGTCTTCCAACAGGGACACTGAAATAAAAATTGTGCCTAGTAATATTTAAAGCAGAATATGAGGCAAGATCTAAAGTCCTATGAATGCTCCATCTGATTCAACTGCTCCTCTCACATGATTGCTGTGTGACTGGTGTGATGAACTCCCCCTCACTCTTGTTTGTTAGTGCTTTGCCTGCTTGGTAGAGTAACTGGACAACCTGCAAAATCCAGTGGGAATCAGTGAGCCAACACAGCTTTAATTCAATAATCTGCCTGCCATCTAACTCATACTAGGGAGGGGGTAAGAGTAACTGCCTTGTAATGTCAGTACACACTCTAGGCAGACAGCCAGAACAGCGGATTTCAGTGAAGGGGAATCAAATATTTTAATATTTTGCCATAAGCAGTAACAAACAACGGTAACAAGTAACGGTCCGTGCATGGAGGAAAAATGGATTTAGGTGTGGAATTCAATAACACCAAGATCAACCCTCTATAAGACACTCGCATGCTTGTGATTTATGTGACACACAAAACTTACATGGAAATCTCCATATCCAACCTAGTGAGGGTGTGACACAGACAGCCCATTGCATTCCCTGTTCTTTGCAAACAACTCTCACCTCAGACCTGAAAAATTCGTTACACTAAACGCATGTCTTGCAGGATACTTTTTCATAAAGAGTAACATGTGAGGTATTCACAAAAGCTCATAACTTGTCAAGATTCATAATCATTGTGAGATGTATGGATAACATTTAAGGAACAGTATATTTGTGTTGAAAATATGCTTTATGGACTTGGAGTTAAAAGTAAAGATTAGTCTCTGTAATGCCCTATCTGGCCAAGAGGGAGTTGTCACCCCATCCTGTCAGGCCAATGATGCAATGCAAGTCTCAGTTGTTTGGCCTAGTGCACCTAGTGCAATACTAAGGGCTTGTCTACACTTAAAATGCTGCAGCAGAAGAGCTGTACACTTCAGTGCGGACACTACCTAAGCCGACCAGAGGGATTCTACCAATGGCCTAGCTAATCCACCTCCTCAATAGGCAGTAGCGAGGATGGAAGAATTCTTCCACTAAACTAACACTGTCTGCACAGAGACTTAGGGTATGTCTACACTACTCACCGGATTGGTGGGTAGTGATCGGGGATCGATGTATCACGTCTTGTCTAGACGTGATACATCGATCCCCAAATGCGCTCCCCATCAACTCCAGAACTCCACCAGGGTGAGAGGCAGAAGTGGAGTCAACGGGGGAGTGGCGGCCATTGATCCCGCGCCACGAGGACGTGAAGTAAGTCAATCTAAGTCAATCTAAGGAGATGCGTCAACTTCAGCTTCGCTATTCTTGTAGCTGAAGTTGCATATCTTAGATCGATTCCCCCCCACCACACACACACACACAGCGTAGACCAGACCTTAGATCAGTTTAATTACATTGCTCAGGGGTGTGGATTTTTCACACCCCTGAGTGAGGTCATTAACCCAACCTAATTTTCCAGAGTAGACTAGGCCTAAGACTTTGAATTGGAAATTATCATAGGGAATGACAAACAGTTGAAACCACTTAGAAGTGTAAAAGGAACATTATAAAAATGGAGTTTCGCCCTGGCTGTGATTAGAAACAAAAGACCATTTTCAGTATGCAGCGTAGTTGTAACCGTATCAGTCCTTGGGTCTTTTTTCAGCATGACAGAGGCCAGAGAAAGACACTCTTCATCTATTCACTGATGAAATCCCTTGAGGACCTAGGGGCATTCATGAACAGTCAGATCCTGGTTTGTCCAAAACCACCAGCTCTGCAAAAGACTGAGTTTGGTGGAAAATCTACTTTATTATATTGGAAAGGCAATCATTGATTAAGTGTAGACCCCGGTTCCTATTTTATGATTATGTGTTGTATTGTGACCACTTTTTTCCACCACTCCCTCATTTCTAATTAAGTCTTTATTCATACTTAAATAAAACTTCTCTTGTTTTATTATTAATCCTCACAAGTGCTGTAAGGTAAAACTGGGGTAGACTGTTCCATTGGGGGCAGAGGATCTGGAAGTTCTGTAAGTAGCCAGAGTCAGGGGCTGGATATCATAGGGGATGGATGCAAAGGGACTTAGGGATTGAACTGTTCACCTACAAGGTCAAGGAAGAGCAAGCATAAGCCCAGAGGAGAATGGTTGAAAATTTGGCAATGCAAAGGCGCTAACACCCAGCTACCGCAAGAAAGATTCCCTCCCACAGGAGGCAGGAGGTAACTACAGTCCTGGGTACGCTGAGAAGCATCCCTGGGGGCCTTACAGGTCTAAGCCCAAAATATATACACAGTAAAAAAAATGCCATGGGAGACCTAGGATCACCTTTTTCCCAGCTTTTACAAACACCCAGACCCAGTCCTTCCTCGATGTATCCAGTCCCATATCTGTAGTCTGCCTGGGATGGGGTTACAAGGGAATCCAGATCTAATGATCAATACGGGCACTTCCTTTTTTTGTTATTTCCATGCCAATGACAACTGCAACCAGATCCATAACAGTGGGAACTTCCCAAACTAAAAAGATGTGCAGTGAGGCAAAATGTCCACCTTGCCAAGATAGCGCAAATCCAGGAAGACATTTTAAAACCACTACAGGTTAGAGAGGTAACTGGCTCTAGGTGATTTTACCTTCCACCTGCATATGACAGTGCAAGTTCCCATGGTGGTGGGGAACCTTCTACTCTCTTCTTTAAGAGGGTGCAGGAGGGGAAGGCGCGTGATAGAGCTCCATAGGTGGAACTATGCCACTAATATTCACAAAAGGATGTACAGAGTGGACTTCAGGTAATATGCTTCCCATGTTACCAAGGAGATCTGGAAATTTGCAGTGAAGGAAATGGAGATTCCCGATGAACAAAGTGGCCAAGCTTAAAGAAGTAGCAACTTTTTCCTACTGCCTCCAGGTGTTATTATCAAGGAAATGCAGTGAAGGCAAAGAGTCACCCACCAAACTACATACTGGTAGCCTATATACTAATCGTCACTTTCAGACAACAACAAACAATATGAATTAAAACTAAAATTATTTATTGTTACAAACAAGTTTTAACAAGCTGGGACAAAGCCAATCAAAGAAGCTAATGCCAGTCAAATCCCTGATTGGCAGAGGGACAAATGAAACTGCAAATAGCTTTTGGAAAAGAGTTTTTGATCCATTGAGCTGAATAATCCCCACAAGCACTGATCTCTAAAACTGAATTCTACCACAACTACAATTCCCAGGAGTAACTGGGAAATGACATCAGCACTATTCACATTTATTTAAAAGACAATGAAGGCGGGAGGCTGCCAAATTGCAAAGCTGCAAAGATGGCATATAAACACCTCTCAAGACTCACTTATTGCCAATTTCTATACTAGGATGGCAGTTCACAGGCTGTGCTCTGAGGACACCACACCACATGGCAGAAACTTGCCCATAGTGATTACAAACGTGCCAGCCTTTAAAGAGACTTGTGAAAAAGCTGACGAAAGACTGTAATAGGAATAATTTAATTTTGAACCAGTTTGCAGGATTTGGCTATTGGATTAATCATGTGGGCTTTTTGCAGTTTTGTCAAAAGATGATGCTGGAATTTCTGCTGCTGAAGTACTTGCTCTTTTAGCTAATGGGGAACAATAATCACAAGGGAACATTTCCTATTGATAGTCTCACACTCTAAGGGCAGGTCTACACTGTTTTCTTTTGTTTTGGTACTAGAACAGTTACTCCCAGTGGGACCCCTTAGGCAGACATGCTGCATTGATAGATTTACTCTGGATAGAGACCAGTTCAGAGCATCTTCACTCTAATCTTGATACAGCAAGTACTTTGCCACATGCCTAATTAGCAAGACAGGGTTAGTTCTATTGACTTCAGTGTTACTACTCATGTCATAGAATCATAGAATATCAGGGTTGGAAGGGACTTCAGGAGGTCATCTAGTCCAACCCCCTGCTCAAAGCAGGACCAACCCCAACTAAATCATCCCAGCCAGGGCTTGTCAAGCCTGACCTTAAAACGCTCTAAGGATGGAGATTTCACCAACTCCCTGGGTAACCCATTCCAGTGCTTCACCAGCCTCCTAGTGAAATAGTTTTTCCTAATATCCAACCTAGACCTCCCCCACTGCAACTTGAGACCATTGCTCCTTGTCATCTGCCACCACTGAGAACAGCCTACCTCCATCCTCTTTGGATGCCCCCAACCGCTTTAGGTAGTTGAAGGCTGCTATCAAATCCTCCCTCACTCTTCTCTTCTGCAGACTAAACAAGCCCAGTTCCCTCAGCCTTTCCTCATAAGTCATGTGCCTCACTCTCCTAATAATTTTGTTGCTATCCGCTGGACTCTCTCCAATTTGTCCACATCCTTTTGTGGGGGAGGGGGTGCAAAACTGAACACAATGTTTCAGATGTGGCCTCACCAGTGCCGAACAGAGAGGAATAATCACTTCCCTCTATCTGCTAGCAATGCTCCTACTAATGCAGCCCAATATGCCATTAGCCTTCTTGGCAACAAGGGCACAGTGCTGACTCATATCTAGCTTCTCATCCACTGTAATCCCCAGGTCCTCTCCTGAAAAACTGTCGCTTAGCCAGTCAGTCCCCAGCCTGTAGCAGTGCATGGGATTCTTCCGTCCTAAGTGCAGGACTCTATACTTGTCCTTGTTGAATCTCATCAGATTTATTTTGGCCCAATCCTCTAATTTGTCTAGATCACTCTGGACCCTATCCCTACTCTCCAGCGTATCTACCACTCCCCTCAGCTTACTGTCATCTGCAAACTTGTCTTTAAAACCAAACATGTACTTAAGTTCCTTGGTGGACTGGGTGTAGGGGTTTGCACCATACAATTTATATCAGCACAGCCCTACTGCTGAAAAAAAAAGTGTAGAAAAGGCTAGTTCTCGTCTCTCTTCGTTTTTAGAGGGGGCTCCAAATATGAAAATTCTAACTAATGGTTGGGAGAACCAGTTGAAAATAGGAATATTAGACCATTTTGTAAAGGTATTTAAGCACCTAGAGATAGAGATAGGCACCTAGTGGGATTTTTAAAGGCACCAAGACACATTTGAAAAATCCCACTAGGTGCGTAACTTTAGGTGCCCTGCAGGTGCGTGACTTTAGGTACCCTGCAGTCCTGTGATTAGCCTGAGGGTGCCCCAGGAAGTTGTCTGGGCGACCACCAGACTTCAGACCTCACTGCATCACCTGTCTCTGATCTCAGCCTTTCGTCTCTTGACTCCAGTCTGGTACTGTCTCTGGTCTCTGACGCTGGTCTGAATTTGACTCCAGCTCTTGTTTTATTGAACATGGCTCCAGCAATTCCTCCAACCCCTGCTCATCGACTAACATCTCTGACATGTGGACCCCAGCCCAGCTGTGACTGCTAGGCAAGACTGCCAGAGTCCCTTAGAATGCCTAAATACCTTTAAAAATCTGGCTCCTTCCTCCTATAAATACACCCACCACTGGATCTGCTGAACAATCCCCCATATTTTTCAAAACAAACTTGAACTGATCCTTTCCGCAAAGAGTGAATTGTTTTCATACTTCTCCCCACACACATTTTTTGTGCTCTCTCCTCTTCTGGGTTTCAGACAGGACTGGATCCAGAGGTGACAATGTAGCACAAGAAAGGTTTTCCTCCCTTTATTTCTGGCCAGGTCTAGACACAGAAGTGCCAGAAGTTCCACGAGAGGCCTGCGCTCATGACATTTCCAGCCCAGTTTTGTGAATGCAGGAGATTTTCATAGCTCACTTGAGCATCTGAAGTCACTGAGAACTGTAGAGGTTTAGCACTTCTAAAAAATCCAGCTGACCATTTAGGGCTTGTCTACACTGCCCTGCAGTTTGGACTATCGGAGTGTGACTAGCAGTGTGCACTAAAGTGTTGCACTGTATCTCTTCTGAGTGGACGCCACGTCCACCAACTGAACATTTGTAGTTCTTGTTAATGCAGTGGGACTATATTAATGCAAACTAGGAACCTTTTAGTCAGCACCATACTGGGGAGTTACAATGCAGCACTTTAACGCTCACTGCTATTCGCAGCAGAGCAGGTAGATGCAGCCTTAAATTCTTTGTTATGGATTTCAGTGCAAGTAAGGGGTGACTCGGCAGGAATAACACAGTAGTAATCAGCAGAAGCAATTCTTTATCAGCAAAAATTAGCCAGTGTTACAATAAGGAAAATATACGCAACGAAGAGTCCCTAACCTGTAGCTCATTCCATTTCCAGCACCTCTCCCTTCATACTGAGATCCTCCGCTGTCTCTCCGGCAGCCATTTTCTCCTTTTGAAAATGCTGATGTTAATCTCTCTGTGCCTCAGTTTCACCATCTATAAAACAGGAATAATAGCACTCAGCTTGAGAAGGCAAAGATCAAATTAATCCAAAAATTCTGTGGCTCTGTAAGCACAATATTTGAGACACATTCTCCCACAAGATTATGGGACCAGCTGGGCAAACAAAACTTGCCAGGGCCAGGATTTACAAGCTTCAGTCTCACACATCCACAGTCACTTCTGTGGAGACTCTCTCTCTCTCTCTCTCTTTCTCTCTTCTATGCCCATCTTCATCCCCCTCAATCCATGGCATTCCTCTATAACCATTGAGTGCACCAGGCTATGGCTGTATTCTGTGACTGTGCTCTGATGGGAGTCGGAAAGCATACAGGAAGAGATAATGCTTCTCCAGGCAGCAATTCATATGTAAGACACACAGCTTTTCAAAAGGAACATATTGTGCAGAGCAGCTGCTTCCTATCTTATCTGACCACACCTCCTTTCTCCACATGGATAACTGGTCAGGTAGATATTTTGTGAAGAGCTCAGAAGCGACCTTTCAGAGAAGAGGATCATACATCCTCTACAGCTGATGTTCTGCTCTTCATGGCCCTGTATATGCCTCCTCAATTCCACTTGTTGTGTACTTATTTGCACTCTAGAGAACAGCAGTGAGCATAAGGGTAATTGGACTGAAACTTGACACTCAAGTTGTTACCCTGCATGCAATTCATTCCATTTCTTTCTTTTAAAAAAGGAATACGAGCAGTCAGCTAGTAAAAATGGATATTTTCGGGATATTCTTTACGCTGAGCTGAGCTCAGTCCATTAATAACTTAAAAAATATCAATCAAAAAGAACTTAAAAGAATGAATACTTCAAAACAAAACAAAACTGGCCACAAATAACCCTTGAAAAGAAGTAGCTAATAAGACATACAGATAAAGGAGCTGCAGAGGAAAAATGTTCTTGCGTCAACACTGGTGGGATAATGGGAAATATAGGATGAAATTTCCCCCTGTGCAGAGGGCCAGTACAAGGTTTAAGTGACACATAGGCTGGCACTCTGCAGAGGGGTTAATTTCATGCAGAAACTTGTTCTAGGTAGGAAGAGGAACTGATAAAGAATAGAAAGTCTATGAGATAGACTAGAGTAAGGTTATGTAAGGTTTTAGCAAGAAAGGCAATTTTGAACTGGCTCCTGAAAACACATCTATACTTCATGAACGAGTCTGACTTCATAATTCCTATCCTTTAGCGTACTGTGCACATAATAAGTGGCCAGACAAGATTGGAGCATGTAACTGAAATCCAGACAGTTTGAAATATTTAGCACACTAGTGAGCTCAGCTAACATAATGTAAAGCACACATTTATGTCAAATAGCAGGACATTTTACAGTAAGGAACAGTGTTTCCTGGAAAGTTTGAACTAATGCAGAGATCAGCAGTACAAACCAGGAAGCAACATGGTACTAAAAGCATGATACAGTTCATGTCAGTCAGATGGAGCTCAGAGAGAGTTATTTTGCTCTGTCATTTCTGTGTGTAAAAATTCGTATGATTTAGAAAAGTTTTGAGAAAAAACTCTAAAACACTTCTGTCTTAATCTGGTTGTACAGGTTCTGAGATTACTGTGATGTGTTATATCTGAGCATTACATCGCTCTGATGAGTGATATCACAGGTATAGTTGAGGCACAAAGAACACATACCGGATGTTACAAAAGAATTAGCACATATTTTGGAGAGCCGAATGAATGCTGTGTAAATAGGTAGTCAATCTAGATGTATCTAAACAGGACCCAACCCTGTAACCTTTATCCAATTAAACCATAACCTAAACACCTTAAGTAATAGAGGTGGCTGAAAAATGAAAATATAATTGAATTTAAAAATTCAAAATTTTGAAGTTGTTTCCAAAGTGGAACAATTGTTTGTTGTTATAAAAGTTTTTGCAAAATATTTGTTTGTAGTTGTTTTACATTTTTGAAATTTAGAAATCTTTGTTTTTTCTCCACTTTATTCCTCTTTTTCCAAACTGACTGTATTAAAATGAAGTAGGGCCAGGAGGTGGTTTCCCACCTTTTCATTGCTTCCTTTTACTAATCCGTAACTTTCCCAAATCTCTTCAACTTTTGATAAGCTACAGCATAGCACATTCACAAAGTTACATTTTTCTTCTTGCCACTCCGTAACTTTTCCAAAGTTGAGAAAGTTTGAAAAGTCAGACAGTGGCAAAAGAAAAATGAAAAAAGAAAAATGAAAAATAGGAAAAACCCACTCCAAAAGCCATCAGCATAATTCATTCTCTTGAATCCAGTGGCAAAAAAAAAAAAAAAAAAAAGGAGGCAGAGGGGGAAGGAGAAAAACTGAAATGTCAGCATTTTTATTTTCAGGGAGAAAGTGAAAACTTTTGGAAATAATAAAAAAGATTTTCACTAAAGTTTCCAGTTTTGAAAAAAAAAGCTTGTTTTTTCATTGAAAAACTTTGAATGAAAAATTTCAACTAGCCCTACTAAGTCCTATCAAGTAAAATTCATAACACATAAGGCCCTATGCACTGCTTACAAAACCACATGTATGCCCAGGCCTAAGGTGACTATTCACTTTAGAGCAGAGGGCTGTTCCAAGACCTTCTGCACCAGGAATGCCCCATGTAAGTGATCTGGGGCCTGACCCTACATCCATTGAAATCAATAGTAAAGTTCCCATTGATTTCATTCATGCAGCATCAGGGCCTTGAAGAGGAAGATCTTGTGGAAGTATTGAGACAATTGACTTGACAATACCATTGCCATTTTGTGCACTTAGCTACCATTAACTGGAGGCAAAAACACCATGGGGTCAGGAATATCTTGAGCTTTGTATAGGCATAATAAATAGTTGCAGTTTTGTTAATATAAAAAAAATTAAAAACTATGAAAATGGGCAAAAATATAAATAGCTCCCCAGCAATAGATTATTGCTATTTTAAATGCATGCTGTAAACCTCATAAAAATGTAAGTGAAAGCACTAAACTTTGTGCCAATAATAATCAAGCTACAAGCTGTGTCCTCATCAATTTTTACCTCATCAAAAAATTACCTTAGTGTGTGGTTCAAAAAACCTTGGGTAATAGTTAAGGCACTGGATAGGGAGGAAGAGATCTAGGTTCTATACTTAACTCTGCCACAGACTTTGAGTAACACGTTATTTCTATGCCTCAGTTCCCCATCTGGACAATACTTCCTACCATCAATGTGTCATATGGATACATTCATAAAAGTCTGTGAAGTGCCCAGATATTATGGTGAGGCATATTACAGGAAATATATATTCAAATAATATATATTACATAAAAAGTGAAAACAAAAATAAATGACGTACAAGGCCTTGGCCTGGCCCTCTATGTAACGTGAATTTCAGCTATACTCCTTGAAATGAATGGGAATATTTGCATGAGTCAGATTGTTCATATGAGTAAGTGTTGCAGGACCAACTGCATACAATTCTTTATATTAATGGTACTAAGACTTAGAGATAAATTGAGCTTGCAAATACACACACATGACTGCCATGAATTGCAAGAGTATCCATACATTCATCTGAAGGATCGTCTATAGGTTCCTCAGTGTATTAATTCCAGGCTGAAAGTCTTGTGGAGCACAACACAATGAAGAACTCACAATCAGGACCCAGCCATTAGTACACACCTGAGGTATTCTCACACCATTCCATCATTGTATTGTACCTCTGAATAGGAGGATATTTGCTGAACCACATAAAGGTATTGACATAATCTTTTTTGGTGCATGATCAATATTACTCCTTATAACGGTTTTGTGACTACCATCTCCAAAAGGCGGAAGCAAAAATAAATTGGAATAAAAACACAATATAACTTTTCTCAGACACTGTCTTTTGTTTAATAGTATATAAATTGTGTGTGCATGTGTGACTTATTATGAGCTGGGTGAAGCTTTGTATGGGGTGAGTTAAAACCTCTCTGAGACTGACGGTGTGAATTCACTCTTCAATTAACATAACTATTGGGATAAGTTAATCACCAGCCCCAACCTAGGACAAAAAGGTTATGTGAACCTGCCCGGGGGGGTTTAGCGTGTGAGTGGAGGGGCTTTACTGAGCACTGACTGGGATAAAGGTGTGTAAATAAAAAGGCAGAACATAGAGGACTAGAGAGTCAAAAAGCCTGAAGAAGCAGCTGAAAGCACAGGAGCTGACCCTGGAAGAAACCTTAGGAGAGATTTTTGGGTCAGGGTGCAGGTTGAGAAGAGTGTTGTTGGTGCTGTGAGCAAAAGAACTATTAACTACTATTTGATTTGTTCTCTGTTCACAAACACAGATCTTTATACACTCTTTGTAAATAAACACAACTGAAGCAAAGAATTATCTATCACCAATTTCTCCTTTTAACTGGAACCTCCTAGACCCTCAGTTTTTGACTGTCTGTTCAGGTCACAAAGGGCAGGGGCGGCTCCAGGCACCAGCACACCAAGCGCATGCCTGGGGCGGCAAGCCATGGGGGACGCTCTGCCGGTTGCCGCGAGGGCGGCAGGCAGGTTGCTTTCGGCAGCATGCCTGCGGAGGGTCCGTTAGTCCTGCAGCTTCGGCGGACCTCCCGCAGGCGTGCGCCGAATCTGCAGGACCGGGGACCTCCCGCAGGCAAGTCACCGAAGGCAGCCTGCCTGCTGTGCTTGGGGCAGCAAAATACCTAGAGCCGCCCCGACAAAGGGTAATATATAGTGAAAAGTTACCAGTTTAGGCACAAGATTTACTCGCCTGCTCCTCATAGTGAAAAAAATATAAATATTTTACATGTACACGCAAAGTACTCACCCGGGTGAATAGATGAGTAAAATTTTGTAAGGCCAATTGTGTGTGTGTGTGTGTGTGTGTGTGTGTGTGTGTGTGTGTGTGTGTGTGTGTGTGTGTTGCTCGTTTGGAGTTGCTGGGGTTTTATTATTTTTTATTATAAATTATTTATTATTTATTGAATCTCAACCACTCTCTGCAGTTTCCTTTCCCAACGCAATGGCTTCCTCTCTACTCTCTCCCCTGAAAATTCCATTCACCTCACCCCACATCAGTGGAAGAACCCAGTGGCCACTTTGAAAAAATATCAGATCAAGTGGGAAAAAATCTGTCTCGGCTACTAGATTCAAAAGGCTTCCCTATTCTCTTTGGCTCCAACTCCAGTTACTGTTTGTGTCCACTTGTAGCAAGGATGGATTCAGTATCTAAAGAAGCCACTTTATATATATAGTATCAGCAAACACCTTATGCAAGCTGTCAAGACCAAAAAATAATGACATATACAGAATACTAATAAGATTCACTAGGTTAGCAGACCCCATGGGATGAATTCCCAGATGCACTCCTTTGGGGCTCAAGTGCCCCCTCTTTTTATGGTTGACATTAAACAGTTCATGCAAAAATAATGACCCTGTAACGTCGCTCTTCCACCCCTTAAGAAATGGAAAGCAGTTTAGATCCAGGCAAGAAACGGTCTACAACTGGCAGAAAGAGGAGGAGAATGAAAACTTGCACTGGAAACACTTTCATGCACCCTCTCAAGGTTTTAATCATGTGACGGTCATCTACATAGCTGAGATTTTATTTTTCTCCCTTCTCCAACATATTTAGATTTGGCTGGTATTCCTGTCTACCTTTCCCAGCTCTGCTGTGAACTCTGAAATGAAAATGGTTATGTAAAGACGACAAGTGAGGAAAGGCAAGCAGCTTAAACATGAAGGAACTCAGTATTTCTGCCCACTTCTCTGCTCTTCCCCTGGTTGAATTCCCAGAGGACTCTATTCTAGCTATACCTTTGGATCTCTATAGTGCTTTCTCAAGTCCTTTCAGATGGGATTATTTCTCCTCCTGATAACTTAATTTTCATTAGATCATGGGAACGGAGTCTGTAAATCTAAAGATACTTACAAAGAAAGGGAACATTTTCTAAGCAGCCCCCAGATGCATCTATTGGAGGGGGAAAAAACTTTAAAAAGAAAAGGAATTTTGTTGTACAGCTTGCGTATCTCCTGATGTGAAATATTCATGAATTCTGCAGCTACTGTACAGTACATTAGATACAATCAAAAGCTCTTGCACAGAGCAGAAATCATTGAAAAGAGTCTTGTTACCTTACAATACCCCAAAGCAAATCCATGAAATCTGCATTTCAATGCATTGTTTCTCATTGCAATAACCTTACTACCTGCAGTGCGGGGAGAGGAAGCAACGGCCTCCATTTTCTGTAATAATATTCTTAACAGGAGGCCACATCTAGGAGTCTATTTTAACATGTCCTGTGTGTCATTAACACCGGTTCTCAAAGCCTTGGCTAAAATCTAAAATCACATTTCTGACCTACTAGATAGTGGGTACATCTTATGTAACATTTTAAATACAACAAGAAGAAAATCTCCAAAGGAAAATTAGAATACACCAAAAGGGCCTGATCAGTTCCAAATATGCAGGACTTTGCAGGATCAAACTGATCATTCTTGCTGCTGCTATTTTGAGTCTGAAACACTGGAGTTCCCCCTCAAATGCACAACGGTACCAGAGGAGCCCTAGAGCATGTGACATGTACAGCTCATCCCAGGAGTATTGGGTATTCTGGGGCAGGGTTACCAGGGAAAACCCAGAGAGAAACTGTAGGAGCCAACGAAAGTAAAGTAACGAGAAGGAGAAAGGAAAGAGGAGTTAATTGATTTTCTCCTAAACTCTACCAAAGATTTGTGCTTGGGCAAAGCATTGGGCTCTTCTGTTGGCTCAACCAGTTTTGGAAATCCCTGCTACAAAAGATGGTAAGAAACCAGAGAACAGGTTGATTCCCTCACAGCTCTGAACTGGAGAGAGACCTGCCTCAGCACAGTTTTCTCATACTGTCCCTCTGATGCCCTTGAAATGGTATATGCCCAAATGTCATGCTATTGTATGCATCAGGGTAATGAACAAAAGCACACATCCCAAGGAAAATTATAGCATACCACTGCACAAGCTTAGTAAGTGAGAAAGAGTGTTCTCCAGCCCTGAAGTTTTGAAATGAAATCCTTCATAACAGGACATAGTTGAGTAAACAGATATTGTGTCTTCTGGGATCCTTGCAGAGAATAAACTTAGGATATTACGTAACACCATGGCAAAGTCAAGCATAAATGGCATATATGCTTTTTCTCTGTTTTTGTAATATTAATTATATTTGTTTAGGACACAATGGGTGGTAAAAATGTCAACATCTGCAGCCAAAATATGCTTGTGTTGGATATTTTGGGACACTGAGACAAATCATTCTTGTAGCTATACTGTGTGTTCAGCTGAATAGCTCTGGTGTAACTGAAAAAAGAATTTGTTCCATTTCTCACAGAAAGTGAAATTTGCCCCCATCCTAGGAGTCACCCAAGGTTTGAACCACTTAAGTTCCACTGAAGTCCTATATTGAAGATGTAAGTAGGATTTAAGTAGAACATTGATCTCATGCTGATCCACAGCAGAGGGGTGCATTTCACCTAGAGAACTTATCCAAGTGAACCCACTGAAATCAAGAGTTACCCAGTGTATGTGTTTGTCCCATCATGGAAATAACGGGTACACCATATCCAAGGATTCTAGAAAATTGTGCAGAGACAACTAATGGAATTTTATGCTAGCATTATAAATATGTACGTTGCTAAAAGAAAGTGTCAAATATTTTCTCAACATTGTGTTGTGCCATTTACATCAGCCTGGAAGTTTTAGAGTACGCACAGATTTTGAGCCAGACCCTCAACTGGTATAAACTGGCCTAGTTTCATTTATTTACAACACCAGATGAGGATTTGGCCCCTTGTGTATAGTTTTTTTGGCTAGTCACCTAATTTAAATGGATTTATCTTTCACATCTATAAATCATTTAATAACCAATGTGCAATCACCAGTAATATTCTGGGCCAACTGGAAAAGTGATTTTCAAATCTCCTATGCATCTGTACTGTCTCCTAAATGTGCTTGTATGAATTTCCAATGCTTACACAATAGGTACACATACGCCTATCAGATACTACAGGGTGACCGGAGATGAATACTAACAATTCATTGTGCCATAACTGCTCGAGCTGGAACTAAAGCTACATTACAGAGCCAAATTGCAATGTGTTTCAGAGATCAGATGTGTGGAAGTCAACTAGTTGAGTGAGAAGAATGAAGATACATGCATCCAGCAGGCTTTATGAAAAGGGAAGTTATTCATTGGCTACACATGCCTGTTGTCAACTTCTGTCTGGACTACGGCGATGCAGTATGGGCACAAAGCCATCAGCCTTTAGAAAATTCAAGATAGTACAGAGTACTGCATCTTGTCTGCATGCAGAACACAGGCTCACTACACTAGCTTCCCACAAAATATAGTCACTTCAAGGTCTTTGTCATTATTCAACTTGGTCAATGGCATAGACCCTAAAGCACCCTGAATAAGTTCTGCTCATCAGGTACAATGGAATTTTCTACCACACAGGAAAATGTATCTGTGCAGGAGACAGAGCTTTCTTTGGGTCCCGTCCTGTGGAACGAAATCACACAAAAAACTAAGACCACCATATACATCCCCAGTTTCCTGTCCAAATGCAAGGACGCTTCTTCATTTTTGCCTTCTCCAACATAAACACCACATGTATATTAAAAAAACACCCAAATCCCTCCCAAAACAAACCACTACTCTGCACATGCAATTCTCCCTCTGAGGGAGAGGATAAGACGAAGAATGAACTACACCTGACAGTGAGTAATCATTGCACTTGATGCAGTACTGGAAGGCACTCAGATGACACACCAAGGAGGGCAGAATAACAACTATATAGAATAGAATAGAATAGAATAGAATAGAATAGAAATGTTATGTGATCGCAAATGGGAGCAGAGATGGCCAGAGCAACTGGGAATGGAAGGGAAGGTGGCTCACTGATCAGTCTTTCTGTTAATGTGTGGATGATAGGGAAAAGTTTGAGAGCCCTTGACTTAATCCAACTATCTATTACAGAATTATCTAAGTTCTCTTCATGTATTTAAACATATGTATGATTTCTGGGGGGAAAAACTGTTAATTCAACATAACATTTCTACTGAAAAATCTAAAAATAAATCAAAAAAGCAAGAGCTGAGACTTGTACAGCAAAGTCCACCTTTTTCATACCTAGCATTTTACAGTGTGCATATAACAAGAACATCAGGAAAAGAAAAGTATTCAGAGTATGAGCTGCGTACCCACAGTTACATTGCTGTAGCAGGTTAATTGATGCATTTCCAGACTTTATTTGATGTTCAGTTTGCAACCGAAGGGCTAGATTGTGACTGGCCCCTGTGTGGGTGCACACGGCAGGAGGAAGGTGAAACTAAATTCCCCTCCTTTCTGCCCCTTGTGCGGTGCTAGGCGTAACTGCAGTACCTGCGCTTTCCCAAGGATTGCAGGCCAACTCACCAAACTGAGTGCTGTTGCAAGCTAAGTTGCAAAGCTGGAAAAGAGAGACATTACAAACCAAAATCCATCTTCACTTAATCTACATGACGGTGCATTGACGACACAGCCATCATCAGCTCCTTTCGTTGCCCACTTCTAGGTCTCTGTAGACAGCGGAGCTGGATGCACTGCAGCAGCCTCACAGGCCAGTGGATGTTTAGATTCCCTTCCACTTCCTCTCCCCACCCAGGAAAAGCTAGAAAAACAGCAAATGGTTTCCAACAAATCCTCACAGTGCTTGATCTGCAGAGTGTGATTACTGAGAGTGAAAGCTGCATGAACATTCCAGGCACAAAGTGCACGGAAGCTCTCTGCACACCACAGAGGGAGGTCTCAGTGCATGGACAGCCTGGCATGGAGGAGGTATTTGGGGAGGTGGCTGCTGGATCTACAACTGTGCTGGTCCAGTGACTCAGAACCCCCACTTAGGGGCCATGGTGTCTATTAAACCTCGTATTCTGGAGCAGCAGCTACAGAGGGGCTGTGCTGCAGCCATGTAGAACTGGCCATGGAACAGAGGGGTGAATTTCATTCCTGCTCCACTGCAGGATATGACAGCTTTTCTCTGGTGTAAACTATGTCCTTAAATTAAATCCCCTATTTCTACCAGTGGTACCTACCACTCGTCATATTAGACATGATCTTAACCATTAAGACTTCTAATCATTTTATTCCTGCAAGTGGATTTTATCTCCTGCTCAGTGTTAACCAAACTAGTTCTACAGATTAAATCCAATCAGTCACATCACTAGAACAATTTATATCTTTTCATGTAGCTAAGAACATGGAGGATAGGTACAATCAGTCACTATTAGCAAGATGGTCAGGGTCTCAACCCCATGCTCTGGGTGTTCCTAAACCTCTGACTGCCAGAAACTGGGTCTGGACAGCAGGGGAGGGATCACTCATAACTGCCCTGTTCTATTCATTCTCTCTGAAACATCTGGCACCTGGCCGCTGTTAGAAGACAGGATACTGGAGCTAGATGGACCATTGCTCTGACCCAGTATGGCCATTCCTTATGTTCTTATTCAGGGTGAATGAGTAGTCCTGATTTATGGATTCTCTACTGAATTAATATTGAGATATAAAACTTAAAAAAATCATCTATATCATTAGACAACTTGAAAAGTTCTGCTGTAAATGAGATTTCAGCAAGATTCATCAACTGGCTATTATTATATACATTGCAGAATTGTACACGAGCCCATTTAACATCTGAAGAGCTCATGTAGATTCCTAAACTGCAATACAACAGCTTTGGTTTTGCAGCATGCATCAGAGATCAGAAGAACCATTTTGAAACTGAAGCAGTGAATTAGATTTCTCCAGAGGACTGAAGACCAGGAAGACCAGGAACTGAAATGTCCTGATTTTTGCTGCTGTCAGGATGCCCCCTCCTTTCTTACCACCTGCTGATTCTGAAGACTGGCTGGTCTCCTCTACATTTTTGTGGCTACATAGTACAGCAACACAGATGCAAGAACTTACCATATCTGCATCCTTCAGAAACCTAAAGAACCACTGTCATTTATCATGGAAAAATTCCATGAATACCTCTTTATCTCGGCATTTTGTTGCTCAATTACTTTATTTAAAAACTTTCTTTGATGTGAATTTCACCATACTCTTCTCTCTCTTTCTCTCTCTCTCTCTCTCTCTCACACACACACAACACACACACACACACACTGGCATGCAGTCCCAGTTTTCAGAACTTATATGAAGGCAGAACTGTGCTGTTTGATTTGTATGCTACAGAATTTAAATCGAAAGCTTAGATTCATCCTAGCTCTGTAAAATGAATCTGCAATAGAAGAAGAAAAGCTTTAATTGTGACAAAGTATACTGACAGCACAGTAATAACCTTATCTCAATTCACCTGCGCAAAATAAGTTGTATAGCAAGCCACCAGATGACAATTTAATTGTTATTAAAATATGCACAGGCTAATTCAAAAAATTTTAGGACATTTCTGACTATAAAATCCTTCTTCGCCTAAACTCAATTTAAATTGAAAATAAGCACTTGTACAGCAGAACCATTGATCTAGCTGAGGGAATTTATTGTCCGAAACGTCCTAAAATTTGTTTTGAATTACCTTGTGTGGATTATACACATTAAAATTATCATCTGAGAATTTCATGCATATTGATGGTGCCCTGTTGTTAAGTTAACCTGTTAGGGATGAAAAATTCTTCCATGGGAAAATTGGTGTCCTTTTTGAGTGCTAGAATAACAATTCTTGAGCCCCATATTTAAGCACATGGATATGTATAGCAGCTATAACGGTTATGAAAATAATAAGATTTTCAAAGACAATTGTAATTCAGTTGAACTTGGGCACCTAAATCCTTTGATAAGTCCCCACCGAGTATGTCGTGAGCTCCTAAAGGTGAAGTAAAGCAGGGAGCTTTCTGAGAGCCTAATCCTGCAGTCTTGGCCAGGCAAAACTCTCATGGATTTCAACAGGAGTTACCTGAAGGAAGACAGCAATACTGACTCCAATTGGTTTATGCCAGGGATGAATTTAGCCCAGTGTTATTGATTTTGAAATGCTTTTTCTCCATCAATTTTTCCAGGCTTCAGGTAATATAATGTACCTGGGTGCAGAGCATTATAAAAGCAAAAATCCTTGTCTAAACTACCACTTTCCCTAAGGTAGGCATCTATTCCACTGTTCAGGCATATTTCTAATGCATGAGGTCCTAAAAAGGTTAAAACGTCAGGCCATAAAAGAACGGTCAGCTTTCATATAGAGATACTTCACAGGGAATGACACACAGCAATATATAAGCACCATTTTTTTCATGGTGGGCAGGTACTGTGCAGCTTTTATAGAGACTTTTTTTTAATTTGGAACATAAATTAAATTAAATATTTATGCCAGCGCTGCCAAAAGGAAGACAAATTGTGCAGGCAAACAATTCTCTTAATAAAATTCAATCCCTGTAATACAAACTGTTGTCAAAGGGTAAGTGCAAGTTAACTTTTTCTTTAAAAAGTTTTCTTTATGATTCCTGGCATTCAGGATGGAAGGGGCTGAGACGAATATTGAATCCTGTTCCCATTGAAGTAAATGTGATTTTTTTTTTTCCTGCTGGCTTGTATGGGAGCAGGTCAGGTCCTTTTTCTATTTGATTTTTGAAATGTGTGTTTTTGTGGGGTAGGTCGGGGGGTTGTTTTTGTTTATGTTATGAGGGAAGTAGATGATGTTTTGCAAAACTGGTCTATGGCAGGTGGGAAAGAAATAACTGGGGGAGGTTATTTTGGTATAATGGATGGACGGATTGCCACAAAAATCAGCATGTTGTAACTTCTCGGCACATATCGTCTTGACATCCTGCTGACAATACTCTGACACAGGAAATTATTTGAGTCATAAACAGCTGGAAACAAAGATGTTATGTCTCTATGAAAATAAGGTATTTTAAAATACATGAAAAAATATAAAATCTTACACCAACCACAGCTGATGAGTATCTCCACCTCATTTACACCCCTCCTGCCTCTTCATACAGTTTTAATGTTTACTGGAGACTGGAATTTGTGGAAAGAAAAAAAGCCCTCTCTCGAGGAGGAAATCTGTTCTAGACTTTGTTTCAACTCTCTCTCAGTTTGAGAGAGCTGCTCCCTTAGGTGATGTTTTTGTGTTGAATTCCATAGTTGGGCCAGGGACTGTGGCTGCCTGAAAGCAAATCACCTTCTCTCCTCCCATTTTGATCCAATGTCTATGCCAAATGCCTGAAGTCCTTGCTCAACATCAAATTCCTCATATTCTGTGTGGGAGAGCAGAATCCTAGTGTGGTTTAATTCAGTGTCCTGGTAAAAGAAGAAGGACCTATGTAAGCATCCTGCTGAATCAGAGCCTCTCTTACCTCAGTGGGAGAACTCCCATGAACAGGGACTGCTTCAGTGTTTAAGGGTTGCGGCATTGGATTCTCTATAGCTAAAAAAAGTCTTTGAGCCTAGTATTAAAATGGCCTACCTAAGGAGGTGGTGTAGCCTTGTGGAGAAGACTACACCAGCTTAGGACTCAGAAGACTTGGGTTTAATTCCTGTATCTACCACTGGGCTATTTTAGGCATATGTCAGCTCTCTATGCTTCAGTTTCCCTATCAGTAAAATGAGGACAATGTTACTGACCTCTGTAAAACACTTTGAGATCTATGGGTAAAAAGACCAGGTTGCTATCATTATTGTTACTTGACACTATGTAAGATTCAATTACAAACTTTAAAGCCCAAATTATCTCTGGGCAATGTCTGTCTCTTACTAGGGGCTTCCCTATGGGAACATTTGGTCTGTGGCAAGCTGGGTTGTTAATCTCCCACCCTAGCCTGCTGCGTTCTAAGTGTCCATGGGGACCATTCTGCCCACACACTACAAGTTCCCTAGCACGCGTTAGACAACTCCTGTTTCAAAGTGAGGGAGCTCAAAGCAGACTATAGAACTTGTTCACATGGACATTTAGTGTGCTGCAGGCTAGGGCTGAGGAGAGTAACATCCCATATTGCCGCATACTAAGTGTTCATGTAGACAATGCCTGTGTGTCCGTACATTCACCTAGCACAGTGTTTCTCAAACTAGGGTCACCGCTTGTGTAGGGAAAGCCCCTGGTGGGTCGGGCCAGTTTGTTTACCTGCCCCGTCCACAGGTCCAGCCAATCGTGGCTTCCACTGGCTGCGGCTCGTTGCTCCAGGCCAATGGGAGCTGCGGGAAGTGGTGCGGGCCGAGGGGCTAACTGGCTGCCGCTTCCAGCAGCCCCCATTGGCCTGCAGTGTCGAACCGTGGCCAGTGGGAGCTGCGATTAGCTGGACCTGCAGACAAGGCCGGTAAACAAACCAGCCTGGCCTGCCAGGGGCTTTCCCTACACAAGTGGCGACCCCCGTTTGAGAAGCACTGATCTAGCACAATGGGGCCCTGTTCTCAGCTGGGGCCTCTAGATACTACTGTCATACAAATAATAATAACCCCATCAAAGCCAGGCATGAATTTGGTGCCTAGAATCTGTGGAGCAGATCCTCAGCTGGTGTAAATTGTCAAAGCTCCACAATGGAGCTATAAAAATTGACACCAGCTAAGGCTCTGCTCCTATGACTCATCTGCCCTCAAGGTCCATCTTTGTAATCTGTTGCATGACCAGGTCTACCATTTCTGCAATCTCTGTCCGCTCTGGGCTTTTCTCTGATGTTCACCTTATACAGAGTACTTTGCACTGTCTAGCTGCTATAAATTATGAGCCCTGGCCCCGCGCATTATTTGTAACTCACAGAATACTCCAGTCCTCTGCTCACTCAGGACATTCCTTTCTGTCTTTTCCATAGAAAAATGTTCTCTACAGAAAATACTTAAAAGGTATATCTAGTGCTCAGGCCTGGTGCTGTAATGATAGTCCTGAAAAAATCCTCCATGGCCACACAACTAGTGCTGAATGGATCTTAGCAGTGTGAGCTTCCCACAACACATTGCCAGTTTTTCCTGGAGGGGTCACCTTCAAGGTTGAAAAGGTATCTTACTCTAAATGTATATTGGATTCTTGATCTTTCTGCTGAAGTTGTGAGCCTGGGTGCTAGTTGTGCCAGAGGGAGAGGGAATGTTGTGTCTTCTGAGTCACATCTGCACTTCAACCATCCACTCATTTCATAAATGCCAATGAAAGCAAAGATACCCCATTAGAAAAACACTCCAAAAAGAAAGTCTTTATATTTCAATACTATGATCTTCTTGTTCCACAACCATCCAGTGATATATATTAATATAAGGCAGACTCCAGTAGGGTCAGCATCAGATGATTGTTATACCAGGGTAGGCATCTGAAAATAAAATTATTGTGTTCATCTATTGAGTCATATATCATGCTGGCTGAGAACACATTGGCTAATGATTCAATAAGTTTCAATGCTCACCTCATTTGATATCACAGTTCAATAAGTGGAGCTATTACTCACCTCTGATGTCAAATGCCTTCCCCTCTAGCAAGCAGAAAGTTTGAAGGGATTGGAAATACCATTTAGAAATTCAGTATCAAATGAAATATGTATTTTTTCCCTTCTGGCGTATTGATTTCTTCATTGACTGTGATGAGATTTGATTATCTAATCTGATTTCTGACTTGTGCAGTAGCAGTTCATAGCAGTGACATTGGGACTGCTTTGCAACTTCATCTTTTATATTTTTTTTCCTTTTCATAATAAAATGTATAGAACAGAACCCTTCTATTGGCTTCTTTTATGATCTCTCTCTAGATATTTTGCCTTGAGGTATATCTTGATATTGAGCTCGACGTGCATCAGCATCTGCTTTTTATCGGCCAGTCAAGCAATTTTTAAAAACAGGCTGTAGAAGGCGGCTCAAATTCTCGTTCAGTGAAGGGAGTTCTTAAAGGTACCCAAGCCAGGAATCACATTCCTCCTTGGCTGATTTCTATATTGCTATCAGCTCTCCAAAGAGGGCTTCTATAACGTTCTGTGTAGCAGATATTTTAATGATGACATTCTTATTTAAAGCATATCAGATTTCTTAATCCCTGGATTGAGGCCTCAATTCTGAACACGAGTCATGCAAGCTCCTGGTCAGCCAGCTAATCAGCAGCAGACCAATCTATTCTGGAGAAACTTAGCTTGGTGCATAAGGAAATAGGAGGGAAAGCCACACTTGCTGTATAGGAGTGTGCTGCAGAGCTGCCCGTGAGTTAGCAGCTCATATAAATTATCTATCTGTCCCTAAGAAACACTGTTCATTGCCCTAACCCTAACCTCTACTGAGGTTATCCAAGAAGCAGAAGTTACTAAAACCTTATGGCTGCAGTAACGTGTATATGTGGGTGCAACTGCAGTGAAGAGGAAAATAAATGGATCAGGGAAAGAGACCACTACGTGGTATAAAAATATCAACGGTATCTTGCAGATGGGTTGAATGCGTCTTCCTGCCCCTGTCTAGCCCCAGATTACCACAGGGCCAGAGAATATCTTTCACCAATAGGCTGCTTGGAATGACTTCCTGGCTAAGTTCCATTTTGGAGACATCAGCTGGGACAAGGGTCTTTGGAGCCACATAGCCAGTCCTCCGGGAACTTACTCTCCTCTGCAAAATTCGAGTAGCATTAAGCATGCTTTGTGCCTCCCGTGACATCATTCTCCAGTATGGTATATTAGTAAGACAGTATCGCATACATTAATATGACTCTGGGCAAGTTAGACTTGGGTGTAGGTCTTTTGTTGTTTTAATTCATTTTCTCTTAAATAATTTGTTCCTCAAAAACCCACACCTTTATTTAAGAAGGCTGCGCTGGTCACTGAAACCCACTGGTCACAAGTCCCAGAAAGGAACAGGAACTGAAGGTATCCAAACCCAGACAAGTATCCAAACCCAGAGTAAGAATGGCTGGTACACAGGGTGCCACAGCGCCCCAGTTTGAGTATGGAATTGAAGAGTGACAAAAGGTTTAATTTGTGGGAGCTAACATGGTAGAAGTGGAGAGTTTAGGTAAACTTACATAGCCACCTCGCTAGGGAGCTTCCTTTGTGAAGGTCTGGAGTGTCCTGTGAAAATGCAGAGCCCAGAGAGGCCCTACACATTTTGAACTTCCAAAGGTTTTTTTTCCTGACACTTTGGACCCTGGAGAAATCCGAGACAGAGGGCCTGCTTCTCCTCTCTCAGTGTAATGCCACTGACCTCACTTGAATCACTTTTGATTGGCTTTACTGTTCCCATACACTACAACCTCTCTTGAATATGATGTGTCACACTCACTTGTTTGTTGTCTACTCCTCTTTGATACAAGCACCACATCTTTCTGTGCTTTTAGGGAATGCCTAATGTAGCCTGATCTATATATTATGAATAAGAATTCCGAGTTATCACGCTAAGGGTAGACAGGTTCTTGTCCAGAGATCAGGCCCAGTATTATTAAAATTGTTATTAAATAGTTGGGAACTCTGATGTGCACAGGGGTAACACTCAAATTATAGGAACTCTTTTACATTTACAAATAAATGTATTGATACATTTAGCAAAGTCACGCACACCCTAACTCAGTAAGGTAGATAAAGATACTACAGAAAGTACATCTGCACATCCATACTCACACCATCCCTTGCGGAACAACCTAAAAAGTTACCCAATATCTTCCTCATTACCGTCACCTTCCTCATCTTCACCATCATTCTGCCCCCTCCCAAGGGCTACATCTCTCTCTCCCCCTGCCCACAGGCTGGGATGCCACTTTTATAATGTTACACTGATGTTACCATGTCTAATGCATATTCATTAGGGGTTTCTCCCCTCTTCCTTATTTGTATTTCATCCCCTTACCAACATAAAGGTGACCTTTTTCTATAGGTTAGTATATTTATGGTTTTAACTCATTATCATATACATCACTTTGTTGCCATGGCACTCTTGCGGTCATATGTTCCAGCCAAAACCTTCCGGAAGCTGGTGTTAGTTCATGTTTCTGTAGTTGGCTGATGTCATTATGGACAAAATTCCCCTCTACAGTCTACTTCCCGTTCCCCTAAACATATGGATTATCACAGTTTATCTATGCCAAAGTTCACAGGCCTCAAGCCTCATGCTAACTGCTGAAGCCAGTGACTTATAGGATGCAGGCTCATAGGTTCCTTGCATTATTGCTGAAAAAATAAAGCAGAATATAATGCAAAGCAGTGAATATAATAGAGGTAACCTAGCCCACTACACTAGCCCACTGGGGCCCAGCCTCTCATTGAGGTCTTTGTGACACATCACCATACAAATAATTAATAATTTACTATTATTATAATTATCAGATAATCAGGCCCATTGAGTACATAATCCTTACTAGTGTCCAAAGGGCTATATTCTGCTGTTATTCACACTGGTGTAAATCCACCATAAATTAATTTACTTCATTGGAATTTATGATGGATTTGGAGTTGGCTGGTGCAGCCTGCAAATGTTATGTGCTCTATTGTATGCTTGTCTATGTATTATAAAGATATTTAACGAGTGCATGTTTTGAGTCAATCCAGTATAGGACTGTAAATAAATGCATACCCTAAACACTGAAGGTGGATCCAGATACCAATCCATCTACCAGTGCTCAAGAGACAGACCATTAGCTCAGCCTCCTGGTGTGCTTGTTAGATGAGTTTGTCAAATGAATAGACACAAGTTTGTGGATTCAGAGAACAAAAGGCTTGGCCTGTTTCAAAAGGGACACTCCCTGATGCAGCGGGATACAGGTTTTGTAGGAGACTGAGATGGGTTCTAAGACAAAAGTTGAGAGTGCTAAAATGAAAAGAAACTGAGATCTGCTGGGGTGCCTGAAGAAGTGGGTCTGCCTTGGTCAGTCACATTAGAAGAACTTAAGGCAAGCTAGACATGCATGTGGACCTCTTGTTGTTTTTATTATTTTTCTCTGAAATAATTTGTTGCTCAAGAAACAATATGTTTGTTTTAAGAAGGCTGCACTGGTCACTGAAACCCACTGTTCAGAAGTTCCAGGGGAGAATAAAAAATCAAAGATATCTGCACCCATTCAGACCGGTCGGGTAAGAATGGGTAGTACACAAGCTACTGAAGCCCAGATACCAAGTGTGAGAGGAACCAGAGAATCAGGTGATTCCACACAGAGAGGTAACAGGCATGAGGCCTAATATGAGAGGATGTACTTGGAGAGATCACAAAGGGGACAGAAGGACATCTCACCCTGAAACATGACATTCTGGCTTTGCACCACTGTACATGGGAGCCAAATTTGTTTCAAAAGACCTTAAAGTCCAGTCCTACAGAAACATTAATGTAAGAAACATCCGTTTGCAGACATTAAAACCTGATTTAATGAGCAGCACTAGGAAGAAATATCCAGAGCTGTCAGGAGGCAGATTGAAAGACTGAAAACTAAACGTGTATAAATGGGTTACAAGGGATTCTTCATATCTCCATACATTAAACTCGAAGGTAACAAGACAGCTTTGAAAGATGTGTAAAAAATCACTGTAGGTGCAATCCAGAGAGTGGAGAAAAGAGTGCTGACAGAATGAAAATGCAAAGAGAAGATAGATGAGAAGATGGTGACAGGGTTTGTTTGTCTGGAGTTTTTAATAACACTTGCTTATTTATTTTACAAGTACATTGGCAATCCAGTTGAAATGCTAGAGTCTGAATAAATCTTCAATCATGCAAGTTTTAATTAACTTCAATTACAGAAACAATTGTACATTCAGGAAGTGGGGGGGAATCAACACTAAAATCAACTTTTAATAAAACGACAATTGTAGAGTGGGTGGAAAATGAATCTTTGAAAAAAAAATTGGCCAAGATGCAGAGTAATCTATCTGATCAATGTTTGATGATTGTCAGAAGTACAGAGATACATTTCCTGGCTGCATTTCATCATTAGAAATGATGCATATGCTCTCAGGAAACCATCCTTCCCATTACATTAGCAGAACCCATTTTCAGTAACTTTTACAAACGCAATAAAGTTCTCAAGAATTAAGTTGAAGAAATCATATATTTATACTCTGATAGGAAGCTTTGTCATAAACAGATGGTTAAGGGTTAATGTCTCTTTTACCTGTAAAGGGATAAGAAGCTCAGTAAACCTGGCTGACACCTGACCAGAGGACCAATAGGGGGACAAGATACTTTCAAATCTTAGTGGAGGGAAGTCTTTCTTTGTGCTTTTTGTTTTGTTCACTGTTCGCTTTTGGGACAAAGAGGGAGACCAGACGTACACCCAGGCTCTCCCAATCAACCTTGACAGGCTTAATTTTATTTGATCTTTTTCTGAGTCATTTTAAAAAAAAATGTTATAAATTAATTGAACTCTGCAATTCCATTCTTATTTCTCTCCAACAATCCATATTTATATTGCACTAATACCAAGAGGCTTCATTGTGCTAGTTGGTATGCACCCCTATATGGAGATATAAAATACATAATATTTACTGTTAAATAAATTATTTATGAATCAGGGTCACAATCTTGCAATGCAGTGCCTGGGCAGACAACTGCAGAGCCCCACTGACTTTTACTAATATGTAATATATACACACACACTCCTATATACATTTAATACATTTTATACAGGTATACTATTGTACAAGGCAATGTATAAATACATTAAAAGAAATATATATAAGTAAAAATAAATTAATAAGCCAAATTTATAATTTTCCTCTAGTACTATAGTACTTCCACATAGAAGATTATTGTAAATCTCTAACATTTGGACAATGATCTAACTGAGTCTTGAACTTTGGAATATCTTGGTTTTTGAGTGTTTGACTTCTCACCCTTAACATTACATTAATGATTATGTTTCCCCGCCCTCCTCCCCCCATCAAATATTAATTGACGTGGAGATTTTCAACAGAAGCCTAAGGGGGTTAGGTGCCAAAATCCCTTTGAAACTGAATGAGATTTGGGAACCTAACTTGCTGAGCCTCCTTTGAAAAGCTCAGCCTCAACCTCTGAGTCAGTGACTAAAAGCCAAGTTGCATTGCCTTGATTAGATTTTGAAAAGTCCTACCAGCAGAGAGCATTAACAGCCAAAGAGACTATACACTAATACGTTGTCTGTGGCCCTTTAGTGTATAGTTGTGGCTGAATGTATGCTGATAACAGCTGTTATGGTAGATAACAAATACCAGAAGGTAGGAGGGAATCTGCTGTTAGAAAGCCAACTCATAGGGCCAAAATCAATTCCACCAAGTAAAAAGGTTTTGCTATGTCCCCTTTACGCCTCTCATCCCCAATATCCTGGTACAGAGGTGGAGCCTGGCTGCTTTTTCCTTTCAAACAGTTATCGTTTTACACCTGTTTATATTCTCAAAGCCATCTCCACAAGAAAGAGGCTAGGGATAAAATCTTGGCAAATTTAGTGTTTTGGGGTTGGTTTCTTTTTTTTGGATGACAGCGAAAATTGTTATTTCTAGTTCCTTCAAATCCGGAAGCCCTCATACATAGGCTTCACAGGGCCACAGAAATCATCTCTGTTCCTAATACATGGAAAAATACTGGTTAAGAAATATGTTGATGATTGGACAGTTCAAGGGATTGCTAATGTCACCCATAGTCTTTTGTCTGCAGAACATGGGTTAAAATATAACACAGGTGGCTATAGCGACTGAGAATCCAGTGCTGAACTCCTGGCTCTGGCAACATCCTATTGAAGTTAACAGGAATGCTGCCTGAATCTGGAGTCCACAATCAAATCCTCTAAACCATTGCTAGTGAACAGCTGTTCAGTTGTTTACACAAAATTAATCCATGATCTCAGTTCAGTTCCTAGTGGGCAGGTCTGATATCACAAAAATCACTTCTAGAATTGGCACTAATTGGCATCTTTGCTGGCAACCCTGATGCCCGTGGCATGTTGGAGGGTTGGTTATTCTAGGATTGCCCCATCTCTGATAAAGCATCCGCAGCATTCCTGTTTATAAACTAAGGAACGTTAGCAAAGGAGAGACTCTTCTGCAGAGCTATGATTGCCAAGAGAAGAAGAATACAACTGCCTTGGCAATTGTGGGCTGAAGTTTGTGTTCAGACATCTGTGAAAAACTAAGCTCTAAATGTAAATATCATATGGCTGCTTTGTTTTCCATTTCTTAACTAAAAATATGCATTTTTCCTGGATTTCAATAAACACTGCATTTTTAATCTGCATGTACAGAGTGCAACAGAGACCAGAATTGATGAATATGAAGTAAACAAAAGGGGTTGGTTAGCGGGCATGCATACACCAGATAAGGAATTAATGATCCCAGGAAATATGGCATTTCTCCCATTAAGATTTTGAAACATGTTGTTCATTGCTCTCAACACTGCAGACATTTGAATGTAATGCCTTGCTTTCTCATCAAGGGGAAAGTGAGATTGTATTTGCTAATGAAGTAGCACACCCCATAGTGCTTAGCTGCCCAGAACATAGTCCAGACAAATGATGCAAACTCAGAAGCCCAGTATCCAAACTTATTAACCTCACTTGTAACAAATGAATATGTACTTTAGCTTTTCTTTGTTTTCCTCTTCCACTAAGCCTGCATCTTCTAAGACTATGGAGACTAATCCGAATACCTGATGTTCAAAACTAGTTAGCAATTTCCATCTGATGCCAAACTTTCTCTTTCACTAAATTCTCTTTAGAATGGCCAGGCATAGCTTCTCCTCTATGAAAAATACAGTAAATTATATCTCTGTGATTGTTTTATTAAAACGTAAGGAATATCATTGGAGCATTCATTAAGAACTAGTGTAATACACTGTAACTACAGTGCTGTCACTTTACAATCTAGATAACAAAAGGCAATTTGCAGAGGGTAAAAGTGAGATTGTAAGCACAGGAGATAATAATCAAATAAGCCATTTTTATTACTACTATGATGCTTTAAAATACTTTAATATTATGGCCACCCTGATGGTTTGTTTGACAATTCTGTGAAACACCATGCTGATAACCTGGATTTCAAAGCTACTATGGGATTTCTTAGTCTTGGGATGGTTGAGGGCAAGAACAGGCATGATGTTCTCAGCTACTAGGGTATAGGAGGATGCAGACTGCCATGCTGCTTTTTAAGCCTTTGTCCTGATGCTCTCTAAGTTTCTCATTCTCTGGGCCACTTTGTAAGAGAGCTGTCCTCATCATGGAACCACCCCAATGCTGCTAGGGATGTCTAGGGAATGCTCCAGGAATCCCAGCTGGAGATGCTGTCATGGTATAATTCCCCACTCTGAACCTTAGCATCCAAAAGATGGGGTACCAGCATGAATTCCTCTAAGCTCAATTACCAGCTTAGAACCTGTAGCGCTGCCACCAACCAGGAATTCCAGTGCCTGGTACACTCTGGTCCCCCCAAAACCTTGCCCGGGGACCCCCAAGACCCAGACCCTCTGGATCTTACATAAGGAAAGTAAACCCTTTCCCTCACCGTTGCCTCTCCCAGGCTTCCCCTCCCTGGGTTACCCTGGAAGATCACTGTGATTCAAACTCCTTGAATCTTAAAACAGAGAAGAAAATTCACCTTCCCCCCTCCTTCTCTCTCTCCCTCCCAGACTCCCCCTGAGAGAGACAGTAATCCTAACACAGAGAGAAAATTAACCTTTCTCCCTCCCTTCCCTCCTTTCTCCCCACCAAGTCCCTGGTGAATCCAGACCCAGTCCCCTGGGGTCTCACCAGAATTAAAAAAAAAACAATCAGGTTCTTAAACAAGAAAAGCTTTTAATTAAAGAAAGAACAAAGGTAAAAATTATCTTTGTAAATTTAAGATGGAATATGTTACAGGGTCTTTCAGCTATAGACACTGGGAATACCCTCCCAGCCTAAGTATACAAGTACCAAATTAAAATCCTTTCAGCCAAATACACATTTGAACTCTTCCCAGCCAAATACACATTTGCAAATAAAGAAAACAAACATAAGCTTAACTCGCCTTATCTATCCAGTACTCACTATTTCAAACTTATAAGAGCCTGTATCGGAGAGATTGGAGAGAAACCTGGTTGCACATCCGGTCCCTTTGAGCCCCCAGAGAGAACAACCAAAAACTAACAGCACACACAAAGACTTCCCTCCCTCAAGATTTGAAAGTATCCTGTCCCCTGATTGGTCCTCTGGTCAGGTGACAGCCAGGCCCACAGATCTTGTTAACCCTTTACAGGCAAAAGAGATATGAAGTAGTTCTGTTCTATTAACTCTTACTTATCTGTTTATGACAGATGCACTCTGTTACCTGTCAGAATGCAGTTGACAGCTACTGAGTACAATCACAGTATTTACACCAACAGCTCTTCTGTATCAGGAGGAGAAGAAAAAAGAGGATGGAGAAAGACAAGATGGGGATGTGAGGGTTATGTATGGATAGGGCACACTAGTAAGACACATGAAGGTGGCTGTTTTCCTTGAAGGATTTAAATGAACAGTTCAGCACTAACATACATTGGCAAGTTGGCAAAACTTTCCCCCTCCACCCCAGCTATTTTGCTGTAGAAGAGAGGGTTTTATTTTTTAGTTTTTCACCTTTTTTTTCATTTCTCCTCTTCCTTTTCACCCCTTTAGATTCACAGATTCTAGGATTCAAGAACTGGAAGGGACCTCGAGAGGTCATCAAGTCCAGTCCCCTGCCCTCATGGCAGGACCAAATACTGTCTAGACCATCCCTGATAGACATTTACCTAACCTACTCTTAAATATCTCCAGAGATAGAGATTCCACAACCTCCCTAGGCAATTAATTCCAGTGCTTAACCACCCTGAGAGTTAGGAACTTTTTCCTAATGTCCAACCTAAACCTCCCTTGCTGCAGTTTAAGCCCATTGCTTCTTGTTCTATCCTTAGAGGTTAAGATGAACAAGTTTTCTCCCTCCTCCTTACGACACCCTTTTAGATACCTGAAAACTGCTATCGTGTCCCCTCTCAGTCTTCTCTTCTCCAAACTAAACAAACCCAATTCTTTCAGCTTTCCTTCATAGGTCATGTTTCTAGACCTAGTTTTGGCTTATTATAATAAAAAAATCAAAAAGTAATAAGTTCAAGGGACAACTGTTCAAGAGTGTTGCTCCAGTGTAGCTAGGCAGAATTTGAACCAAAATCCACAAGAGTTGTGCCTAGTTTTGAGATATTTAGCAGAAGGAAGTTGAAACTATGCCACAAGGTTATTTAGTGAAGACAAGCAGAGAGGGGGCAATAGAGAGGTTATAAAAACATATACAAAATCTGCACAGCTGACTATTATCATCCTGAAAGTGACAAGTAAGTAATGTCGAGATGCTGTAAGAAGGCAGAAGGAAAAAGAAAAGATCAGCAGAAAAGAGAAAAAAGGCTGAGACATAACACTTGTAGGAGGAGTGAAAGCATAGATTCAGAGAAAGCATTAAGATTGAAGTAAAACCATGACAGGGAGGAAACCAGACCTGCCTCCAGAGCTCTGAAGATGTTTCAGGAAGACAGACTATGGCATAAAAGGCTGCTTTGAGATCAAGGAAAAAATGAGAAAGGAGAGAAAGGCATCCTCATCAGAGAGAGAAGGGTGGTTAATTACACAGAAGAGAATAGCTTTTGTGCTGCACCAAGAATGATATCAGCTGTGTGATTGGAGAGATGAAATAAGGTAATTTTCCCAAGGACTCTGTTGAATGTGATGGATTTTCTTACTTTGCAGTCTTTTGCCGCAGTGTTCACAAACTGTACCCTCACTTTCCCTCCAACGTGAGGCTCCTCATTTCACTTCCTTACTGAAAACCAGTAAACGGGAAGCCACTTACATTTTACCTTTTTCCTTTTGTGGACATAAGCTGCAGCATCCCTTCAAATTAACAACAATACTTTGCACCTTCCCTCAGAGGATCTCAAAGTGCTCTGCAACCATTAACAAATTAAACCTCATTACACTCCTATGAGGTAAGTAGTATAATCACCATTTTACAAATGGGGACACAGAGTAAATGCCATGTCCTGAAAAAGTTTATTCTTAGGGGATATCTGCTGATGTCAAGAAGACTACTTACATGAGTAAGGGTTTGCAGAACTGGTGCTAAGTCAGTTAGCTATGATCGTATAGAGCCTGGCAAAACAAAAAAAGAAACACCAGCCCTCTTGACTCCTTCTCCTGTGCTTTAGGCATGAGGCCACCTACTTTCCAAAGGCTATCCTGTTCAACAGGCAATTTCACCATTGCTGTCTAAAAGCGGAATCTATAAGGAAGACGTAAAATTATAATGGAGAAAATACAAACACAATAAAACAGTAAAATAGATTGCAATATTGTGTATGTGCCTTGCTAACCAGATACACGCTTGCCTGATTCTTCAGTTACATATGAAAGATTAACCACTGGGAAAGTGTATGGAACTTATGATTTCCTTTTTGGAAAGAAGCCATGTCTTACAGCAACTTGTTATTACCTGGCCAGTCACACTAGTCTGTTACAGAAGAGAGTGTCTTCTCAAGAATCATGTGGGCTTCATAGATTTCAGCATGAGAGGAATCCAATAGATTGTCCTAACTAGAGCTGTGTGAATAATGGATTTTTCAGTTCACTAGCAATTCAAAAAAAGGAAAAAAAATTCTTTCATGACAATCCAAAAATGATTTTTTAAAATATTCAGTGCATAAAAAGTTTAAAAAAAATTGTTTCATGTTGAGCAAAACCTTTCATCTGAGCCAAAGTAAAATGTGTATCATTTTGATTGAGCAATTTTTAAAAACATTTTGCCTGTTTTAACTAAAATTGAAGGTATTGAAACAAAAAAAGGCATTTTTGAACCCCCAAAACAAACCTTTTGTTTCAAAAAGGTCAAAATGTAACATTTTGGAATTTTGGGGGTGGAGGGCGAGAGTTGACATGAACAATTCAGCAAAACTGTCAAACATTTTGGTGTTGTTGAATCTACATTGTTTTGCCAAACAACCTTGACTGAAATATTTCACCCAATAGCCAGATTGACCTTTGCCTAAATGTTTCCCTCTTGCTTTTCAGTTTCTCTTATATGTTATCATACTAGACATTATGTTTTATACACCGTGGTTGGTTGGAATCCATTTACTAACAGGAAGGCTTATTCATTGCCTTTTTTAGAAGAAGTCCCTTTCATGATCTGTAAGGGAAACATAAAACTCTTTTCTCCTCTTCCTCAAGACTCCCAAGGTACTGAATTAACCAGCTGCTCTTTCCCTTCCTCTAGATTAGATACTTCCGTTTACTTTTTGGTTGGGATTCAAAATTCAGAGAGACTCTTCTTAGCTTCCAGTCAGATGACCTGGGGAGTAAAAGCCCGCAGGGAACGGGAGCCTAGAATGTGAGGAGCATAACTGGAGGATAACTTCTCCAGGAGTTATGAATGAGCAGGGGTTTGTTTCCATTTGAAATTTAAATTAACAAACCAGACCCAAGAAGGATTTTATTTGACACATTAAAGTGAAATTACTGGGGATCCCAAGTCTGAGAAACTGAGGCAGTCAGTGGTCCTGAAGCCAGACCAGGTAGTGCCCTGCTGCAAGTTAATACAGTACCATCCAATGGGCTTGGAAAATAAAGGGAAAAATACATACTACTAAATACATGCAGCTGGTAGAGCATCTCCTCTATTTGTCTGTGTATTTATTTTTGGTCAAACACTTTTGTTTCCTTCCATGACTCTGGGAATCCAGGTCTCCTCAGAGCCATCGTATGAGACTTTTTTAAGATTAGTGGAAAACATCAGGTTGACTAGAACAGTGCTGATGCTTCTGTGTTACTGGTTCAATACTAGCCCCTTGTTCTATCCTTCCTCCCTCCTTTCATTAGCAGGGGGAACACATGGAAACTTTAGAGAGTGACTCAGCAGTCATGCAGTCTAATTCAGTCTGATGATACCATCAGTCCATGGTATTTCTAGTGCCAGGAGTTCCCATTTTACTATGCTTAACCTGGTGAGTATTATTTAAACCATCCACTCCCAGTGATGGTCTACATACTACTCATGCCTCTTGCTATGCTCGGGCCCATGGAAGACAAGGCAATATTTTGTTTGAATGTCATTATAAACTGGTTTTGAAGAACTTACCCATCCGACAGTTTATCTCAGTTGTTGACTAAGGTGAAGGATTGTTTTATAAAGGCACGGACTCTATTGCAGCTCCTTGGTGTGCAGGGCGATTGTGCCTGCTACATCACTGTATAATAGGGTGGTTGTAGGGTGCAACATTTGCTCCTTCCTTCAATGGCCAGCTCTAGTGGCCAGTGCTGTAGAGAAGTGGGATCATGGCCCCGTTTTTTCCCCATTCCACTCCACACCTTCCCCCAAAGCCTTACCCCCAGCCCTGCCTCCTCCCCCTCCCATTCCACTCTTCCTCTGAGCACGCCCCACCATCGTGCCTCCTCATGATCGCAGCAGGTGGGAAGTGCTGGAAGGGAGGAGGAGGCACTGATCGGCTGGGCCCCCAGCAGCCTGGAGACGCTGGGGGCAAAGGCGAGAAGCTGATCAGTGGGGCTGCCGATATGTGCTGAGCACCCACTATTTTTTTCCCAGACAGCCCCACTGATCAGCTTCTCCCTTGTGTGCCTCAGTTTTCCCATATGCCAAATAGGAATATGGATTTACCCTCCTTCATAAACCACTTTGAGACCTACTGATAAAAAGTACTATATAAGAACTATGTATTATTAACTAACTTTCACAACAGTTGTTTCACTATGATAATTAGGTTTCTTTACTGTGGGTGCTTTATGTGCCAGTAGGAAGTGAGGCCATCAACCACTTCACATAAGCCACTGAAAACTCCCTAGGTGCTAACCTGGGCTAGATTTGAACCAATGACATGGATGTGAGAGGATCTGTTTATCAGCAACCAAGCATAGTATCCATCCCCAGATATAGCTGTATGAATACAAGTTGTGTGTCAACATCTCAAAGAAAATTACAGAAACGCTTCTCAGAAGTTCAGGTCAGGACATGTCATGTTTTTATATGAAACAGCCTAGTTATAAAAGAAAAGTGCTACATGGGGACAGTATTTTATCTGTGGTCATATTGGTTTATTCATTGTTACTTTTGATAATAAGACCCAGTCAAAATGTTCAAAAGAGGACTTATGTGCATGAATACCAAAGCAAACAAGCTCAGCAGAATGGTTATGACATGGAGCTTGTATTAATGAAATACAGAACAAACCATATGTTTACTAAAATGAAATGTTTAATTCTTTAACTCCATAGGTTAAACTATAGAAAGCCAAGGACACAGTAGAGACAAATTAAGATATAGCTGAAGGCCCAAATAAACCCAGATCCATGTAATATGATCCTCTCTAAAAAGAGACTTCTGTAAGCTATCATTGCATAAAAGCAAACCAGGCATCTGGCACTTCTTAACACAACTAGGTCCAGACAAATTGCATCCTCCATCTTCGGGTAAAAAGGAAAACCCTTAGCAAGGGTTTTTTAATAGCTCATGAAGGCCCTGATCCAGCAAAGCATTTCAGCACGTTCTTAGCTTTAGGCTCATGAGTAGTCCTATTGAAGTCACTCATAAAGGCCCTGTCAATGGGTCTTCTCATGATCTTAAAGTTAAGCATAATTGCTTTGTTGGACAAGGGCATAAGAAAGAGTGTTACCACAAGCCTAGAGGGAAGTTAATAGAGTTCCTAGTGCTTAAAAAAGACACAAAGAGCATCTAGTAATCTACTCCACATCTTACAAACCTGATTTCAGTTGCAGGGAAGATGCTGACGACATTGGCAAAAGACAAGAGATTACATAACTTGTAGGGTCTATATTATAGCTGGAGACAGCATAGATTCATAAAAGGGAGATTATGTGTGACAAATGTGCTTGAATGCTTTGAGTACATTACCAGATTGGTAGGCAAGGGTGAAACCATAAACATAATGTAGCTGGATTTCAAGAGTGCATTTGATAAATTGTCATATTAAAAAGAGAGAGTAGTAATGCTGGGCTATTGGGGATGAGTACTGACATCCATTGCAAGTGGGCTTCAGGATAGGCAACAGAATCTCAAGGAAAGGAAAGAGGTCAGTATTAGTAAGTGATACAGTCAATGCAATGTTTTGCAGAATACGCCTCATGGCATTAGAGCCATTCTTCTTCACAGGGTATGGAGTGATTGATCTATATGTCCAGGTGTTTAGAATGGACCTATCCCTGTGGTAACAGAACAAGTCAAGAAGAGTCCAGTATCAAAGTAACTGCACAGTCAGAAGAGTGCGAGCAGATAGAGTGGAGATGGGAGGCAGCAGCAATTGCAGAAGAATAGGAGTGAAAAAAAAACCCAAATAATGTATCTCATATTATAAATTTACAGATCCAGCAGTCAACTGGAGACAGTGTCCTTTAGTTTGTACGGGTCTGTGTGTTTGCAAAGTCCATTTTTTCCCCTGTATCACCACCCTCCAAGTGGAGAACAGATATTTTGTGGTCTAAGAAAAATGGGATCCAAAACCTTGGAACTCTGCTGTTCAGAGCGGGACTCAGGCCACCATTCACACTGTGTAACAACAATTTCAATGAACTGACAGCTTAGGAACAATACAACATTTTCTTATGTGTCGGTACATGGAATTCTGTATACTACACACCAATCATCTTTATATAGGACTCCCAGAACACCCACAGCAGAGGCAATACAACAGCCCAAGGTAGCCACAGGAAAGTTAAACCTTTGTGGGAAAATTGCCCTATTGCTCATGCTGGCTTTATAATATTTGGAAGCCTCTTCTCCTGTCTCCTATCTCATGGCCAGGAGGGCAGATATGGTGGTTGCTCTTTCACTCCACATGGCCACGGTGTATGTTGCATATTCTTTCCATGTTTACCATGGGTCACCTATCTACCAAATGACAACAGATGTCTGGGGCTTGCAGACTGGTTTCACAGTGGAGAAGAAATCAGTGATGTGGAATCTTGGTATATTATAAATGTAATTTCTTTTATGTATACATATACACCAGTCCTGGAACAGAGGTGGCTACAAACAGGCAGATAGTGTCCTCTCCTACAAATCGCAGCCCACCACCAATGTCCAGTTCCCAGAGAGCAACTCTGCCTCAAGAATTGACTCTAATCAGAATCCAAGGCACAGAGCAAACTCCACCGCTGCTCATACATCTCCTTCTACTGAGAACTTGGCATAGCAACAACAGTAATCCCACGGCATGTCTTTCCATGACTAAATATTTGCACTCACATGAAGAAAAAGAACTTGCAAGGTTGTGCAATAGTGCCAACTGGTGACGCCTGCCATAACTTTCTCATGCCACTTACTCATCAGGAAGAGGACAGGGGCCTGCTTAGCTGAATTTTCCCCCAGAGCAGGAAAGCAGGGAGTGCACTGATTTTTACTGGGCCTAAAAATTAGGCATAGCTAACAAAACAAAAATCAATGAATTCAGTTTTCCAAGGTAAATACAGACTCTGTGTCAAAAATTGTGTGTGTTGGGGGGGGGTCTCAGCCATGAGTTTCAGGGGTCTAACACAAGCTGGCTCTGGTTATTCCTGGGGGTGGGCTTGCAGACATGATATTCGATAAAGAACAAGCACTCTATCTAAAATTCAAGCAAAAGACATGGTGATAAACCAATTTCTACTGAAAGGAGCTGACTGCTTTTCATTTTATATAAATTATAAATTCTGACCTTATTAATTTTTAAAAAATCAATTCAGAAAAATGGGCATTACCAAACTAAAAGAAAGCCCCAAGAAATAGTACAAAAAAATTAGTCTCTCTCCTGGATAAATCTGGCCCATTACTTGTAAATCTGAATACATGGGGATAAAAAACAGGATATTGCAGAGAATAGGAAGGAGCAGTAGAAGGCAGCTCAAATGATTTGGAACTTCAGGGGTATGAATTATATTGGAAAGATTATCTAATTGACTTAGTCTTCTTATCTTTGAAATAAGAATCAGCTCTCAGAGACAATATATTTAAGATCCTGGAAAAAGCAGATTGACTGCAATAAGACATTTATGATCTGGCAGAGTAACTAATTCCAGAACAAGAGGTCATTGATTGAAGTTGACAGGGAACTAGCATAGGAACTATTCACACAGGATAGTGATATATGAAAAGCCTAGAATGGAGCACAAACTAGAAAAAGCAGCAGTAGGGAGTGAGTAGTACCATCTAAAGGAGGAGCTGGATGTATTTTTGGAAAGGAGAGGATTTCTGGGCTACAGCTACAAAGCCCTTGCCCATACTGGGGAATAATCCCCAGTTTCAGCAATTGGTGGCTAGCAACCGGTGCAGCTGTGCCAATGTAAATGCCTAGTGTACACAAGGAAAACTAATTTCCAGTAGCGTAATATAGATCTGCTAACATAATCCCATGTGATGCTAAAATAAGAACTAATCATATGTAAAAATGGTTGGGATTATGATGGTGGAATATAGTGTATGATAATTCATTTCTTCTGGATTTGCAAGGCAGAACCTTAAAAGACCATGGATGGTCCCTAAAGTAGATTTAAATTTGTAATTAAAAGCTAAATATCAGTTAAAGACCTAGTTATGTTGTCAACAAACTAATATTACATCAGAGGGGAAAAATACTAAAAACAACTGATTCTGATTTTGTAAGACAAACTCACATTCTGCACTGTCTCTGCCGGCTCCTCAACTTTGCTCATAGAACTAAGCAGAGATCACAGATGAAGAGCTGGTACGAACAAAGAGATATTGATACTGGATGTTGATGTTAAAAATCACAGCCATGTTAGGGCTAGATCAGGAGTTCGCAAACTGGGGGTTGGAACTCCTCAGGGGGTATCAAGGTTATTACATGGGGGGCCGCAAGCTGTCAGCCTCCACCTCAAACTCTGCTTTGCTTCCAGCATTTATAATGGTGTTAAATATAGAAAGAAGTGTTTATATAAAAAAATTATAATGGGGGTCGCACTCTGAGGCTTGCTATGTGAAAGAGGTCACCAGTAAAAAAGTTTGAGCCCCACTGGGCTAGATTATCCCTGACTCTTGAAGTGGAAGGTGCAAGATGCCTTCCCCCTCAGGCACCTTCTTTTCAGCAAGCCAGATACATCATCAGTCCCTACACTAGCCTAATTTCCGAGATGGCCTGATGCTAATGAGGCACAACCCACACCAAAGGGGATAGTACTATGGCCCCATCTCTCATCCACACCACCAGTGGAGCTGACTGGACATGCAGGTTGCAGCATGAGCTCAGGAATCCCCACTGGGATGAGGAGGGGAAATGAAAATAAACTGGATGCCTCCCTAAGAAATTCTCACACAAAAAGCAGAACTGGAGAAAGAAGATTGAAGCACCTTCTAAATCATCGACCGGTAAGGAAATATCGAGGTAAGACTCAAGTTTGCCAGCTGAACTCCCAACGGCCACTGAAATGGTTATGTCTTTCCATGATGCTCCCTATGTCTCGCATGTCCACAGCTGTCAAACAACCGTGGAGATTAGTAATCTCCTGAAGTGGAGGTATCTTAGAGCTGCAGGAAACACTCCTGAAAGGGAAGGAACATGGTAGGTAGGGCCACAAGATAAACTGGCAGCTGGCACAGTCATGCTTCAGAGCCACAATCATTATTCCATAGTATGCGGTGAATCTACCTGCCCTATCACAGCACTGAGACTGGCAGGGCTAGACTGGCTGACATTGCCATAATAGAAACTTGAGAGGATGAGAGACTGGGCTCCCTCCATCCAGGTCCAATGACTGTGGAAAACTCTGCCATTCAACATATATAAGAGTCCAGCTGTGACATGACATCTTTCATGATGAGGCTAAATCTTGCGTTTTCATATCCTTCATCCTGTTACTGTGCAGGTGTTAAGGCAATGAATGGGAAGAGGTTTTATTAAAAAAACATGTTTACAACAGTTTCGGGATTTGTTGATTAGCATATCATGTTGCTGTTGAGAAAGAATTATTGGGTTTAGTTATATCTGTATTAGTAAGCATGACATCTTATAAGCATGAATGTATGATTCAATACTATTTTATTTTTCATATTTTATACCACAAATTAAGCTAAGTGAACCTGAAAACAAAAGCTCTAGCATGCCCAGGGCAACAATCAGGTTTCATTTTTGTTTAACTTCCATCTCTCTGCTGTGTGGTTTTGATGGATGATATGACTAAAGAATCCTCACTAAAATGCCCCATTCAGCATTCCAAATAAATGCAACAGCAGAAGTGCCACTATATAACATACACCTTCCACAGTGCTATCTCTGCTGCTCTTAATGGAAATGGCTTCTTTCCTTTTGTCATTATTCATATTCAATACAGACACACAGGAGATGACCATAAAGAAATTATTTGTAGCAGTCACATTATTATGATATCACCTTCAGGCCCCAAACAAGATTGGGCCCATTATGCTAGGCACTGTTCATACACATTACGAGACAGTTTCTTCCCCCAAAAGTCTAAACAGACAAGACAGAGAAATGGTGGGAGGGAAAACAGAAGCAGAGAGAGGTGACTTAGGTAACTTGCCTAAAGCAATAATAGCAGGCCAGTGGCAAAGCTACACGTAAATCTCAGGTGTCTTGGGTCCCAGTTCAGTGCCCTTTCCACTGGACCACACTGCCTCTACAATTGGCAACAGCAGAACATGCTGATGATTCATCTTGGTGCATATGCTGGGATCGCACAGTGAAGATGCTACTAAAACACGACACTGGAACTTTACAAAGTATTTACAGTCACATTCAATACATTCAATTTTTTCTTCCTTTTCAAGTTGTCAGAACATTTGAGATGACATGTTCCCTCTGTAGCAATTTTTCATTGCTGAAAAAATGTTGCCACAGTTTGCTTTACAGATTCTCAGTGGTAGCTATCCTGAGTGCATTTCTGATTCTGAAGCTGGGTTCCCTGAGATTGATCATGAGGCTGAAGTCACATAGCATTTCTTCTGTCTCCCTGATTGGCTCAGACCAACCGTATTTTGCTTTAAAGGGTCAGCAGGACCCATTTTGACTGATTCTTAAAAATAGACGTCACTACTTTAGCGTAGCCTAGACAAAGTACTATAATAATTAATAATGATGCAGTTGGAATCTTCCTATATTTACAATTATAATATAGTCTCACATGACTGGTGTACCTTTCATAAGGAAAACACAGCCTCATGAGAATCTGGTCATTTGTGCCAGTGGCAACATAGGCCCATGTGTCTCTTAATTAACTGAGGCTTTCAGTCCTCTAGACTACTCCTTTATTTAATCCCCTAATTTATATAGCCAGGGAACTGCTTGCATTTTCCTATATTTGAGATTATAATATAGCCTCATTATGATCCTTACAAAATTGCAACAGTAGTCTATAATCATAGCCCAAAACACTGCAGGGTCATTATCAAATCCTCTATATACTTTCCGCCAGTACATCTGAAGGAAGGTATATAGGAAAGTTGTGGAACCTCCATCATTGGAGATTTTTAAGAGAAGGTTAGACAAACACCTCTCAGGAATGGTCTCGATAATACTTAGCTCTGCCATGAGTGCAGAGGACTGGATTAGATGACCTCTCGATGTCCCTTCCATTCATATGATTCTGTGATCTGCTATACCAGATTTAGATCAAAGTGATGTTTGTGGAACAAGTCCTTATTAAACTATTATACCACCTGTTACACTTGTTATGTTGCTTCTTTGTGATGTGGAACCCACCAGTGACCATTCCACACCTAGTAGTCCTTGCTATTCCTCTTTACAGAATAATGTTTCACATTGCAGTACGTCTTCATGCTCGGTATTTCAGATTCTTACCATGTTATCTGTAGTGTACAGTTGATTCTCTAACACCCTGCACCTTGTGTGATCATTCACATCCGTGCAAAATGAGTGTAGAATGCTACCAAACCCAGAGCGTGCAAGACATGTGAGAACCATCACAAAAGCATATGTTGCAGGCCAGAAAATACTCCTCTAGGAACATCGTCCCTCCAACGCCAATTAAAAACCTGCCATTCAATATGGAGCTCTCATGACGAACACAGTAATAAAGAGTGTGTCCCTGCAGACAACAATAGTGAGATGGTTAGAGCTGGCAGCAGTATTTGGTGTAAAAAACATTTTGTAGCTCTTCCTCCACTTGCACCATTTCGCTCTCCTGTCTGAACCCCTCTTACAACTCACCTTTTTCATCAAGTGTAAACTGCTACCCTTACGTGCAATGCTCTGCTCAGCTCTGCCCTGCTTCCATCTCTGCTTCCATTTCTATCTACGCCCTTCCCACTAACTGAGCTCTTTGCAAGCCTCTAACCGACCCATGCCCTTCCCACTCTCAGCCTTCGTGCTTTCCTTCTCTCTAAACACTATGCGTGGTACAATCTGTCACTTCTGATGCCACATACCAGTTGGCCACTCTTTGCTCAAATTCTCCTTAATGAACGCTTTGAAAGTCCATTCTCCCAAAGAAAGACAGTTTCACTATTTAACTGGCTAAACTTTATTAAATATAACTAACAAGAAATATACAAAACCCAATAATTATGCTACCATGGAAAAAACCAACCCCCCCACAAATTCTCCTTCCTTCATCCTCTCCCCTAAACAGCATCTTCCTCCCCATGCATACACACTGCCTCTGCTGCCTCCTGCACTCTCTCCTGTGATCAAACCTTATCCATGCCAGCCTTCCTCCTCTTATACTCTGCTTCCCCAGAAAGGTATCCACTCCACAAAACAAGTTCCCTCTTCTGTTCCCTTTGCCTCGCAGCAGGACCCAGAACAACTTCTTTTTCTACCCTTCCTGAATCCAGTAAGATCCATCTGCCTTCCCTGCCTTGAACAACAATTCTTTTAGGGGGTCAACAAGCAGATGGACAAGGGGGATCCAGTAGATATAGTGTATTTAGATTTTCTGAAAGCCTTTGACAAGGTCCCTCATGAAAGGTTCTTAAGCAAAGTAAACTGTCATGGGACAAGAGGGAAGGTGCTCTCATGGATTGGTAACTGGTTAAAAGAGAGGAAACAAAGGGTGGGAATAAATGGTCAGTTTTCCGAATATATAGAGTCCAGGGGTCTGTCCTGGGACCAGTCCTATTCAACATATTCATAAATGAACTGGAAAAAGGGGTAAACAGTGAGGTTGCAAAATTTGCAGATTATACAGAACTACTCAAGATAGTTAAGTCCCAGGCACACTGCGAAGAGCTACAAAAGGATCTCTCGAAACCCCCGGGCAACAAAATGGCAGATGAAAATAATTTGTTGATAAATACAAAGGAATGCACATTGGAAAACATAATCCCAACAATACATATAAAATGATGGGGGTCTAAACTGGGTGTTACAACTTAAGAAAGAGATCTTGGAGTCATTGTGGATAGTTCTCTGAAAACATCCACTCAATGTGCAGTGGCGGTCAAAAAAGTGAACAGAATGTAGGGAATCATTAAGAAAGGGATAAATAATACAACAGAAAATATTATGTTGCCTCTATATAAATCCATGGTATGCCCACACCTTGAATACTATGTGTAGATGTGATCACTCCATCTCAAAAAAAAAGATATCTTGGAATTGGAAAAGGTTCAGAAAAAGGCAACAAAAATGATAAGGGGTATAGAACAGCTTCCATATGAGGAGAGATTAATAAGACTGGGACTTTTCAGCTTGGAAAAGAGATGACTAAGGGGAGATAGGATTGAGATCTATAAAATCATCACTGATATGGAGAAAGTAAATAAGGAAGTGTTATTTACTCCTTCTCACAACACAAGAACTAGGGGTCACCCAATGAAATTAATAGGCAGCCGGTTTAAAACAAACAAAATGAAGTATTTCTTCACACAATGCACAGTCAACTTGTGAAACTCTTTGCCACAGGATGTTGTGAAGGCCAAGATTATAACAGGGTTCAAAAAAGCACTAGATAAATTCATGGAGGATAGGTCAATCAATGGCTATTAGCCAAGAAGACTGGGGATGGAGTCCCTAGAATCTGTTTGCCAGAAGCTGGGAATGAACGACAGAGAATGGATCACTTGATGATTACCTGTTCTATTCATTCCCTCCAGGGCACCTGGCATTGGCCACTGTCAAAAGACAGGATACTGGGCTAGATGGACCTTTGGTCTGACCCAGTATGGCTGTTCTTAGGAAAGCAGGAAAGAAATAGCAAGCTATTACTCTACTCCAGTACAGCCCATAGAGTAACACCTTCTACCTCAACTCCTTTCCACTGTATTTCCACCTGACTGGAATCCTCCCCATCTACTCACCCACTGCCTCCTTCTCTTCCCAGCAGCAGTATATCAAGTGCTAAAGGAAAGCCAACATGCTTTCGATAAGCCTTCAGTGATATCTGTTGCAAATACAATGAACATTTTACTGCTGTAAAATGGCACAAGGCAAATCTACAGATACAGAAATATCTTATCTGAAATGATTTTAGCATTTAATCCATGTTTGAGTAGTTCATCCATGCCTGTGAGTATAATTCCATAAGGCATTGCAGGTTCTGTTCAGACAAACGTCCAGAAATTGAGATGTTTATTAAAATGTTAATCACATTACTGCAGGATTTTCATTTTCTCCACACATCATCATTGGCTTCCCTTTGTCCATAACATCAAACCACATCTTCCCAAGAGACCTTCCACTCCCTGCCTTTCTGCAGGATTGTCAGTAACCAACATAGCCCTTTCCTTCTCTGATTAATTCTGTCTCTTCTTGGGGGCAGCCAAACCACCTCTCCTACTTTTATAGCAAGTCCTGTTTTCTGCCCAAGGCTTCATTGTCCCACTCTTTCATAATGCCATGGTAAGACCCAGTGGTTGCTCTATAGAACATTGGTGCTGCACTTCTGTCCAGATAACTGTATATGTGCAGCTACTAGATATCTGTTACTATTACCCTAAAATTCACTGGGAACTTCAGCCCCCGAGTCCTTTCCTCTGAGTGCATTTGCTAGAGAAAGGCCATTGGGTCGACCAGTGAAAAGAGGGAGTGAATACTCGGGGTACTTATGAAGTTCTGACCTAATACTAGGAGGAAAGGAAAAGAGAAGAGAGATTTCCCAAACCTGAAAAGACTTTCATGTTCACTATGAAGGATGGGCAAAATTTTGAACCTGTTCTTATTTTTCCAGAACAAACTTTGTTCTGTTCTGTTTGTGAGTTGTCCCACAGAGAAAGCAGCTCTGTAGAGTTATTTGTTTTATAGATGGCTATAGTGAGAAGTTCTGGACTGAATAATGTTTTGCAAGCTTTTGTATTCATGTCAGCTTCTGAAAGACTTTTATTGTCCATTTCATTCAGGCAGTTGAAATTGATAGTAAAGTTTATTGGTGGTATTATGTTGTTGGAAGAAGTGCTGGGAGTTTGAATTAAGTTTCCTCTGTTTCATATGTGGTCTACAGCACTGATCATCAGATGTTACTAAAATTCCACCTCCGGTGTGAATTTGTTCTCTTGGTGCAGCTTCTTATACCAGAGTCAATTTTATGACTGGCAACTTTCATAATCATTTTTGTTTCAATAGTATTTTAATTGTTTGTAGTGGCTGCTGTTGGCTTTAGACAGTGATTTGGATGTATTTTGCAGACTTCTGCTTTTTTCTTTTTTGAATTTCACAAGGGTATTTGTTTATTTATTTATTTTTGTCATCCTGAATCCAAATGAGATTTTGGTTTCACCTTTGCCAACAAGTCTTCTGAGTTGGAGATGCATGGTTCATAATTAGCTACTGGGTTTGTTCAGTATTAGTCTTGCTTGAAGAATATGATCTATACTTAATTTATGTGGTTTTGGATGAATTAGAAATGTTTCTATATTTCCTCTTATGATCTTGAGATGTATGGAAGATAGAATTAGTTCCAAGGTGTCGGTTATGATTCAGATTAATCCACAATGTAACTTCACTGACTTGCCAAGTTTAGAATGCCACATTCACTCAAGCTAGTCTTTCTAGTCATTTTGGATTATGCAAGTCCTGATATTTGAGTTTCAAATCATTTTTTACTTGCTGGGGAGAAGGAGGGTGTGATTGACTATGGATGCACTAAATGGCGATCCCTAAGTGGGGAATATTCCCTCAGAATATGCACAGGCTTGTATGATTGCAAAGCTCACCTGGGCTGAGTGCTGCACCATGCACAATACAAGGCAAGCGTTGATCTCTGTATATCCAGGAATGATTAAACGAAACCAGTAAAGCAGGTAAGATACATTCTTAGCTACATGACAAACTATATGCTATAAGATAACATGGAACACTTCCACTTTTCAGAGGCATTTGTCCTGATGAAATGTTTTCATGAACAGAGTCAAGCACCATTACCTTGTGCCAAGATCTGTCCGGGCAACACAATGTGGCACATGAACTCTGACCTCTTCATTGCACCCAGAATACAGACTTGTCCCATCAGCTGTTCTTCCTAAAGAGTGCGCTACCCATTAGATTGACTGGAAGATCACAGTACATATTGCCCAATCCCTCTCTCTACACCACAGAAGCAGGGATCTCCTGTAGAGTCCTAGACTGGCAGATAGCCCTGAAACAGTCTTTGATAACATTTTGTATTGTATGGCATCCTGCATTTGAGGCATTACAAGTATCTTACAAACATTACAGCACCCTGATAAGACAGGTGACATACTCACTTCACAGATGGGCATGAGGACGCTCAGTAAGGTCCTACATCACATAGTGAGACAGTATCAGGAATTGAACCCTGCCACTCAGATCTCTTCTCTAACCACAAGACCACACAATAAAATGTGAGTGGAAATCAGTGACCAGATTCTCAGCTGATGTAAATCTGCAGAGGCCTATTGACTTCAGCTGAGCCATGCCGATTTATAGCAGCTGAGGTCTTAGCTTCAGAACTATAAATAGAACTGGTTGAAATTTTTCAAATAAACATGTGTCCTTCCTGTCCAAAAATGGGGATTCATTGAACAAATGCTTTCACTGGGAAATGTCAATTTTGAACATGCTTTCTGATTTTTTTAGAGGAAATTTCTAAAAGATACACTAACTGGAATTTAGATTTTGTTTTGGGTTTTGAAAACCATTTTTAATTGAAATTTTTGTTGCCTCCCCTCCCATCCATTTCTTCACCTCTGAATGTAACAGAAATAATGGTAACAAGGGGTTCAGTTCTGTTCTCCTTTCCCTGTCCCCCCCTCACTTTCTATTTTCCTCTCTCGTTTTTCTACTTTATAACTTCTTAAAAGATCCTCAACTATGGAAAAGTAACAGAGTGGCAAAAGGAAAAGAGATGAAACACGGTCAGTTTACCAGTGTAAACTTTCAAAACTTGAGGAAGCTTGGAATAATTAAAAGCAGCAGTTATCAACTTTCATTTTTCATTTTGCCACTCTGTAACTTTCCTAAAGTTGGAGAAGACTTCAAAACTTACAGAGTGGAAAAACAAGTAGAAAAAACACTTGGATATGATTCATTTATTGACATAGCAGCAAAAAAAATAGAGGAGAAAATGAAAATTCAAAAGTTTGCAATTTTGAAAATTCAAAATATTTCATGAAAATTCAAAAAAATGAAAATGCTCATTTTCAAACCTGCAAAATTTTCAATTTTTTCATGACATTTTTTGCTTTTTGTTTTGTGTTTGTTTGGTTTTTTGTTTGCTTGTTTTATTTGTTTATTTTTCAGCAAGTTTTATTATTTAAACAGTAGCATTCAAAGTTCTGGGAATTTCCTGCAAGTACAGCCAAGGTTTACTAACTTTCAATAATTAATACCAGTGAAATATCCTGCACCAAGGACATTCTAGCTAGTATACGTATAGGGTTTCTTATAGCTGATACAATTTCAAGTGGAATGTAATACACTGTTTTTCTAGAGCATTAATGCACTGTACCTAAAACACATCAATAGACTTCTCTCACAACAGTCTGTGCACCTTACAACTACTGTACTATGATGCATTACCATCACCACAATTTGACTTCTGGGGATGCTATATTCAAGCATTGGATCAGACTGTAAACCTCGCGTGTACAATGAACACAGTCTCATATGGTTAATGTGCCCTATACATCTGAGATTATGCAATCTGAGTTAGGGTAGTCTGAACCCAATTATAAAAAGCAAAAGCTCTGCAAGCAAAGCAACTAACCACTGTATGTAGTCACTAGTGGATGCCATAATGTTCACCAGATTATTTAGTGTGTGTTTGGGGAGGGGGGGGAATAGAATTTCTAAATCTCTCTATACGTTTCAGGGCAGTATGTTATATATTCATCCTGTGAAGCTGTTCCTTCCACTTGGTCTCCAATTCCTTGATGTGAAAAAAATGCAGATTTTCTTTTAATGTTCATAAAAAGGCATTTATGCTCAGAGCTACAATAATGAAACAGAGAAAGCACCGATGGGAGGATTGTTTTGTAGTGTCCTTTTTCTGTTCTTCACCTACCAAAAGGAAAAATCGTAGAACTGAAAGGCAAACTGTTTAGCAAATAAACACTGCCCTCTGTTGGAAAAATGTCCCATCTCCACCACAGCCTTCAGCAGGTCCTCATGCTAAATGCTTCCATACTAAAAGGTACAATACTAAAATGGTATTTAAGTATTTTAGGATTGTAATAAAATGCATTTATAAAAGGAGCTAAACTGGCTGTAAATGTCAAATTTGCAGTATAATCTACTTATATTGTTCCATTCAGAGAAGAGGAATGTACATAAAATAATCACGATACTGTTTGATATAACTTGTAGAGTGTAAATAATACAGTATCACAAATGCAGTCTTTTTGAGGACAAAAGGAAAAGTGAGACATTTTATTTGATCAAAAGACTGTTTTGTAATGCATGATTACACAGGAAGCTGGGTGTATTGTTGAAACATAGGAAAACACATTATATATTTCCTTCCACAGTGGGTTCTTGGAAACTTCTCTGAATGTAAACTCTAAATCCCTGCAAGGAGGAGGTTACAAATTGTCAGCTGGATGTTAATTCGTGACCACAAAGAAAAACTTCCAGTTTTAGTAGTGGCAATGTTTCTGAGGTGGTGAATGCTGGGATAGGCCTGCACATACACTGCTACTCACATGGAAAACACCAAAGGAGAGAGAAAATGTAGGACAGCAAGAGAGAGACAGACACACGCACAGACCTTTGGTGGTGTACATCAGCTCCACAGCAGCAAGGTCATGCAATCACACACAGAAGCACTGTATAAAGCACTCCAATAGACTGGCATGCACGTGGGTGTCATCAAACCTCAGTGATTCAGTTCATTGTGTCACATCCCAATTTGGATTATATATATATATATAAAGACCAAAACCCTAAAAGATTAAATTGCAGCATTAAGCCGCCTGGGGGTGGTGCAGAGACTCATTGCCCTGGGGGGATTTCCATGAGGCAAACCTCCTCTGAAAGCATCTGTTGTGTCATCCTAAAGCAGCAGCTCTAATCCAAGCCCAGCCAGCTCTATTGGCTTGTTAGAAGGAGCTGGGTGACGGCCCTGTGCCCTCCTTCACTCTTGCCCCTCCTTACAGAGGCTAACTCTGTAGAGTGCTTGCATGTTCTGAAACATAGTTTCCTCCCCTTTCCTTCTTTCAGACAGGAGTCCTCTAGAAATATTAACCTGTGGGTCCCATGTATTTCTGTCTGCTTGATTTCTGCTCAAGCAGGAGGCTTTTGGAGATCTATTCAGAACAGTCTATTCCCTCATCTCCCCTTGCTGTCGATCAAACAATGATATCCTGGAAGCAGCTGTAGTCTCAGAGCAGATACCAGGCCCAAAGAGGTGGATTAGCAAACCTGACTTAGTCCTTGATTCAAAGGTGTAAATGTAAGATGCTTCATTTCGGACTGGATTTCTGAAGGAAGCTGTAAAGAGTAATTAGGAAGTCTGAAAAGAAGTTGGACTTGTAAAGACTAGCAGGCCCATTAGATGGCATGCTGTTTGAAGAGATGCAGATTTCTTTAGTAGATTTTCCTCTACTCAAGGGATGAGGCTGTGAGTCACTGGAATCACACAACTAGAACGTGGGCAACTCTTTGGAATGATCTAGATCACCATCTATACCGGCCCTTTGCTAGGTCATTCATTGATAGATGGATAAATAGATAACAAGGCCAGGAGGGACCACTGTGATTGTCTAGTCTGACCTCCTGCATAGCAAAGGCTACAGAGTTTCCCTGATTTAAGTGCTGTTTGAACTAGAGCAGATATTTTAGAAAAAAAAATCCTATATTTATTTGTGTAATTGCCATTAATGGAGAATCCATCCCATCACTGGTGAATTGTTCCAATGGATACTCTCTTAAAAATTTGCATCTTATTTCCAGTTTGATTTTTTCTTTCTTCAGCTTCCAGCCATCAGATCCTATCATATCTTTGCAAGATTATCAACTTTCCCCCATGTAGGTATTTATAAATTGTGACCAACTCATCCCTTAACCTTCTCCTGGTTAAGGGAAATAGGTTGAGCTCCTTTCACTCCAAGACATGTTCTCTAATCCTTTAATCATTTTTGTGGCTCTTCTCTGAACCCTCTCCATATTATCAAGATTCGTATTGAACCGTGGACACCAAAACTGGCAAGATATTCCAGTAGTGGTTACACTCAGGCCAAATACAGAGGTAATATAACCTCCCTACTCTGACTCAAGATTTCCTGTTTATGCATCCAATGATCACATTAGCCCTTTTGGCCACAGTGTCATACTGGGTGTTCACATGCAGCTGATTATCCACCATGATCCCCAAGTCCTTTACAGAGTTACTGTTTCCCATGATAGAGCCCCCCATGCCTTAAATATTACCTACATTCTTTGTTCCTAGAGGTATAACTTTACATTTGGCCATATTAAAATGCACCAGCTTACCAACCTATCCAAGACTGTTCTGCAGTAATGACCTGTCCTCTTCAGTATTTACCAGTCTTTGTGTCACCTGCAAACTTGATCAGTGATGATTTTATGTTTTCTGCGAAGTTGTTGATAATGTTAATTAGTGTATAGACAAGAACTGATGCCTATAGGACCCCACTAGAAACACACTTACTTGATGATAATTCCCTATTTACAGTTACATTTTGAGACCTGTCAGCCAGGTTTTAGTCCATTTAATGTGTGTCATGTTAATTTCAGTAATTTTGCCATAAATTTGGCTAAGAAAAAGGTGTCAATGCTGTCAAAGCATTGAGGGTGTTTTTGGTACTGAGTTGGTTTCTGGGTCATAGTATTTCACCTCCCTTTGAATCCTCTCCGAAGTCACAAATGGTTGATGGTCCAGGCAGTTCTTGCCCAGAAAACATAATCACAAGACATCACAAGAAATGTTTTTTAACATCTCATAAGACTGCTGCAACAGGTTATAGATTTAATCCACCACTTGATGTTTTCATCAAAAATCATGCAAAATTTAATTATAATGGTAAGGATATTTTCCCCTTGCATCTCACTGCCTTGACCACAAGCCATGCTGTAGCTTCATTTGGGATCTGACAGAGTTCCTCTACTTACTGGCTTTGTCATGAAAGGAAAGATTTTGGAACTTACATTTCCTATTTTGCTGGTGTGTGGAAAAGTGGCTAAAATTTTTGAGGTGGGATGGTATAGTCTTAAATGTGACATTCACATTTTTGATCCTATAGGACAGGTGCCATAAGTGTAGCAGGGTGGTCTTTTACAAGACTCAATTGTTGTGGAATTTAGAAACTTGCCACATGTTCAGAGTTACTAAATAAAACTGCTTCGAGGCAGTTTGTGAGCAGTTAATATAGAAACACAGAAAGGGTATTTTTATCACTAGTCACTTTGCAATGGTGACTCCAGGACAAAAACTTCCCTCAAAACCTTCTCTCTCCTCTAAGGGTATGTCTACGCTACGGGATTATTCCGATTTTACATAAACTGGCTTTGTAAAACAGATTGTATAAAGTCGAGTGCACGTGGCCACATAAAGCATAATAATTCGGAGGTGTGTGTCCATGTACTGAGGCTAGCGCCGATTTCTGGTGCTTTGCACTCTGGGTAGCTATCCCGCAGCTATCCCATAGTTCCTGCAGTCTCCCCCACCCATTGGAATTCTGGGTTGAGATCCCAATGCATGATGGTGCAAAAACAGTGTCACGGGTGATTCTGAGTAAATGTCGTCACTCATTCCTTCCTCCGTGAAAGCACCGGCAGACAATCATTTTGCGCCCTTTTACCCTGGATTGCCCTGGCAGACGCCATAGCATGGCAACCATGGAGCCCGTTTTGCCTTTTGTCACTGTCACCGTATGTGTACTGGATGCCGCTGACAGAGGCGGTACTGCAGTGCTACACAGCAGCATTCATTTGCCTTTGCAAGGTAGCAGAGACGGTTATCAGTCGTTCTGTACCGTCTGTCGTGCCAGTGTAAATTGGCAATGAGATAATGGTTATCAGTCGTTCTGTACCGTCTGCTGCTGTCATGGGTGCTCCTGGCTGACCTTCACTGAGGTCAGCCGGGGGCACAATGACAAAAATGTTTTATCTAAAAATAGAGTCAGTCCTGCCTAGAATATGGGGCAAGTGTACTAGAGTACCAGTGTACCAGAGAACCAGAGAGCACAGCCGCTCCGTGTCAGATCCCACAGAAATGATGAGCTGCATGCCATTCTAGGGGGTGCCCCTGCAACAAACCCACTCATTGCTTTCCTCCTCCCCCAACCCTCCTAGGCTACAGTTGCAGTGTCCCCCCATTTGTGTGATGAAGTAATAAAGAATGCAGGAATAAGAAACACTGACTTTTTAGTGAGATAAAATGAGGGGGAGGCAGCCTCCATCTGCTATGATAGTCCAGGCAGGACATTAAAGGGTGGCGGGGGAGAGGAGCCCAGCATCCCGCTGCTATGATAGTCCAGGCAGCACAGAATCTTTTCTTTAGACATGAAAGGGGGGGGCTGATGGAGATCAGCCCCCAGTTGCTGTGATGAAGACGGTCACCAGCCATTCTGTACCATCTGCCAGAAATGACCGGGAGTCATTCCTATTTTTACCCAGGTGCCCCCGGCCGACCTCACCTGAGGCCAGCCAGGAGCACTCATGGGAGGATGATGAAGACAGCTACCAGTCATTCTGCACTGTACCGTCTGCCACCGGGAAGGGAGAGGAGAGAATGCTGCTGTTCAATGCCGCAGCACCGCGTCTACCAGCAGCATGCAGTAGACATACGGTGACATTGAAAAAAGTCAAAAAACAATTTTTTTCCCTTTTCTTTCACGGGGCGGGGAGGGAGTAAATTGACGAGATATACCCTGAACCACCCCGGACAATGTGTTTGACCCTACAGGCATTGGGAGCTCAGCCAAGAATGCAAATGTTTTTCGGAGATTGCGGGGACTGTGGGATAGCTGGAGTCTTCAGTGCCCCCTCCCTCCCTTCATGAGCATCCATTTGATTCTTTGGCTTTCCGTTACGCTTGTCACACAGCACTGTGCTGTGGACTTTGTTCATAGCCTGGAGATTTTTTCCAAATGCTTTGGCATTTCGTCTACTGTAACGGAGCTCTGATAGAACAGATTTGTCTCCCCATACAGAGATCAGATCCAATATCTCCCGTACGGTCCATGCTGGAGCTATTTTTGGATTTGGGACTGCATCACCACCTGTGCTGATCAGAGCTCCACGCTGGGCAAACAGGAAATGAAATTCAAAAGGTCGTGGGGCTTTTCCTGTCTACTTGGCCAGTGCATCTAAGTTCAGATTGCTTTCCAGAGTGGTCACAATGGTACACTGTGGGATACCGCCCGGAGGCCAATACCGTCGATTTGCGGCCACACTAACCCTAATCCAACATGGCAATATCAATTTCAGCACTACTCCTGTCATCGGGGAGGAGTACAGAAACAGGTTTAAAGAGTCCTTTACATTGATATAAAGGGCCTCGTTGTGTGGACGAGTGCAGGGTTAAATCGGTTTAACGCTGCTAAATTCGGTTTAAACACGTAGTGTAGACCAGGCCTAAATGTAGAATTTCCTTCTAAAATTGAATTGGTCTTGGCAATATTCAGTCCTGCAGTGGAGACAATTTTAAGGTTTGATATCTTACAACCCTGCTTTACACATGGCAAAGGGGAGATTCCAACCTTTCCAACAGGGCACACAGAACTTGCTATTTGTCCTGAAGGTCCTGAAATATCAGACTTTAAACTCATCTAGAAAAGTTGTATTAGATCATTTTTAGTGTTTTTTAAGAATGTATTAGTCATGTTTTCATTTCACGCTCTGAAGTGTGTATTTGACTTATGGTACTACGGATGCCGGAGCTTCACAAGTGGAGGGATACAAAAATAGTCTCACTTTTTTTTTTTAAATAGCTACAGAGAACATTTCAATTATTTTTTAAATAACATTGTTTTCTGGTAAATTTGTGGCATATACAGAACATGTGACTGATTATATTATATATAGATATATACATATTAATACCATCTATATATTGCATACATAATACACACACTCTCTCTTTGTACTGTGAGATGCATAGGAAATAATTGTAAACTAAACAAATTTTCATGTGTTGTCCTCTGACTGATCCTCTTCTCAATTTCTGTGAACTGGCCATTTGCTAGAGCTGAGTAACACTCTAAGGGCATGAGTTTTGCTCACACAATATGCACAGAATTTTCAAACAAGTAGTTGTACAGAGAGAACATAAATTTAATCACAGAGAACCATAATGGCCAGCACATGTGCTGTACTTATTTTATGTGTTATGGATGTGCAAATACACATTTTTCTTGTTTGCATACGCACTTTGTACATGTATATATCTGCCTATTTTATGAGCACAATTTAGACACCAATACACCTCCACCCTGATATAACATGACCCGATATAACACAAATTCGGATATAACACGGTAAAGCAGCGCTCCAGCAGGGCAGGGCTGCACGCTCCGGCAGATGAAAGCAAGTGCAATATAACACGGTTTCACCTATAAGGCAGTAAGATTTTGTTGGCTCCCGACAGCGTTATATTGGGGTAGAGGTGTGTTTGGAAATGTTTCCCTAATGCAGGACCAGCCATGAACTGCCAGAAATTTACACTGGGCTCCCTCAGAGCTTTTCCAGCTCAGTTAATCATATTTATGGGTCTGTCCAGACTGTAGTCATTGGGTGTGATTTCAGCTTGAGCTGACATACACAAGTTAGTTTTAAACTCACTAGCCTAGGTCCAAGAATAGCGAGCGAGCAACAGAAGTGCAGATTATACAAGTCTGCCTGAAACCCAGGATAATTACTCGTGGGGCCTAGCCCATGCTGATGTTTGCTCTGGCATAGCTTCATTGTTTTGTGACCTGAACTAGAGAGATTAAAGCTAGTTTAGGTATGTCATCTGAAGCTGCCATCACACTCAATGATTGCAATTTAGACATACCTTATGATTCCAAAGGTTCAATGCTGCAGGGTTCATCCCCCACATGGTTCAGGTGGAATAGTTAGTAGGGGAGTTTCCAATATAACGGATTCATTTTACATGAAAACATACATGAGAGAGAGAGGATGGGGCAAATCTTAAGGTCACACGGTGCAGAAACAGAAGCCAGTTAATTGCTCCTTTCCTGTTTGGTTCATATTGATTTATGTTTTCAAATCTATCTTCACATGGAAAAGATCTAGAAATTTGGGATGAAATCCTGGCTCCATTGAAGTCAATGGCAAAGCACCCTTTGACTTCAGTAGGCCAGGATTTCACCCCTGCTTTTTATTAAATTAAAAGTGGAGGTTCTTCTTGTCTCTCAGATGCCAGCTCTGCTAACAAGGGGCCCAGCAAGCCCCATCCAGCCTGTCACTGAGCAAGACCATCAGGGAGGTTCTTTGTTTGCCTATCTTTCCTGTTAGGTTTTGATGGGTAGAAGAAATTGTGAAAAATCAGATATCATTGGTAATTAGCATATCCAATTTCTTAACCACCTTCACAGAAATTATTAGGAAGAAATTCTAGAGAACCACCAAATATGCCATGTCTGACTCCAACATTGCGGCAAACACATTTCTGGATTAGACTCTTGCTTCTTGCCTCTGATGAGAATAATCAATATTTCCTCCCCTCAAACAATCCCCCAACTGGTGATAAAAGAATGTGGTCGGAACAGCCTGCTTGCATTTGCTCTGTGTGAGTGTGGATGTGCATATTTTAAGCATCTCTCTGATACAGCGGGCAAGTCTGGAAGGAACAGAGAATGGTAACTAGCCAGCACCAAAGGGACATCAGTTTGTGCATTCACAGAATAACACCTCAAACCAGATCTCTGATATCCCATATACTCTTCACATAAATACATAAATAAAATCCTTTAATAAATCCTTATTATACTATTATAATCTGCACAGAAAATTTCTTCAGAAACAGTATGAAATCTTTCAAATGATTCCAAGTAGCAAGAGACTAAATGGAATGGTAAGAGAGTGCTGTTTTATTTTATATTTTTTCCAGGTAGATGTAAAACTGTTCAACCAGAAGCTATACCAAACGTTTTGGAGATTCTTCATATCTCGCTTTAGTATTTATAATTTTGAAGACTCCATGCTGTTTCTACCATTGGGTTGAGGGGGACTGGGTTGGGGGTGGCAATTTTGTAGGAAAAAGAGGGATCTTGACTTTCTGTTGTCATGGTAACCCATGTATTCAGGTTAGGAAACTTTATTGAATGTTTTGGCTATTTCTTTATCCCTGCCTTCATTTAATAGATCTTGGGATTCAAATATTTAATTCACCTCTTCATCCGCATTAGAGTGGTTTGCCTTTTAATAATTTTTTTAAAAGCTCTGCTACCTACAGGAAGAAATTGGATAGTGAAGGGTTGTTTCCTCTTCCCACACCAAATTCTTCCTTAGACATAATCCTTCATGTGCAACTTCCTCTTCTGCTCCTTAAGGATAAGGGGAACAACATTCTCAAACAAGATCTTCCACCTCCAAAGCTTTTCATTTGCCAAACAGTTCTTATCTGTGATAGCACCACATTACTATGGCTCCTTCATATAAGAGGCCAAATTCTGTCCTCAACTTCTTATGCACAACAAAGGTTCTGTTTACCAGACGGAAAATCCTAGGGAAACAATGTTCTGCATCTCAAACATGACCTGGAAGAATGAACACAGGGTGAGGAATCAGAAAGGTCAGAGTTCTAATCCCAGTTCCATTACTCTCTCACTCCATCGGCAAGTTATTTCATCTTTCAAGCTCAGTTTTTCCATGTGAAAAATTTTACTCGCCTTTCCCAGAGGGATGTGGTGAGGATTAGATCATTTGTACACTCCATTGAACAGATAATGTACTAAAAATGCTGAAGTGCTACCCTTCAGAGATTCTACATAGCTTTAATCACAGCCTTCCCCTCATTTAAATCTAGTACCTGTTGTACTAGAGATGGACTAGAACCAGTACCATGGCTATGATACCTCCTCCCCCCGGGTTCAGAATCCAAATCTGGAAACAGAACCAAATTTCATGCCTGGCTCTTACCACATTAATGGGTCAGGCACAAGGCCCTGAAACATAACACTCCAAACTCTGAGGGCCAAAAATTATAGTTCTAGACCTAACTTTTCAAAAAGTGACTATTGACTTGGAAGTCAGTGGAGTTACACCAATTTACACAAGCTCAGAATCTGGCCCTATACTGGTCTGTGCTTCCATTTCACCATGCATAAAATGGAGATAATTATATTTAGGGAGGCAGTAGGGACTAGTAGCTAGTGCCTGGGCTTAGGACCCAGGTTCTATTCCCAGCTCTGCCATTTATCTCCTGGGTGAACCTAGACAAGTCACTTCACCTCTCTGTAAAACAATGATATTGATGTCCTTTGTAAACCACTCTGAGATCTACTAATGAAAAGCTCTAGAAGACTCGGTATTATCCATCTTTGTAAAGAATTTTGGGTGAAAAGTGCAAAATAAATTGTATTTATTATTCTTTGCCTTCCCAAGCTAAACAATTCTAGTCTTTGTAATGTTAAAATAGCATGCACACACCACCATACCACTAACTATTTTGTTGCCCTTCCCTGGATATTTTAATCTATTTTCATTTCTTTTTATTGATTTGAATATTTTACAATGCCCACAGAACGGTTTCAAAGGAAACATTCCCATTGATCCCCAAAGTTCAATAACATTTCAAATAACAAAACATAAATATCCCCTAAGAAGCTCCTTTTTAGGAACAAATCCCAAGATCTTCAAATGGTGGGAAAGAAAATTAAGCTTATAAAGAGTAAATCCCAATCTTCCAACTTGGATAATCAGCAGGTAATGTAATGGATTGAGTCTCAGAGCTGATTTGCTGTAGCTCTGTGGATTTTAATGGAGCTATAAACCAGATCAGAATCTGGCCCTTATCTCTGTATAACAGTATTAAACAAAACAGGCCAATTTCAGGTTTGGTGTATATAAGTGCAACTCCAAGTGTGAATGACTCCCAGCTAGAGCTGATCTGCAAGATACTCCTTGAAATATATCTCTGATGAAAAACCAGAAATATTTCTGACAAAAAAAAATCATGATTCCACTTCTGACATCTTTATCAAAAAGCTCTTGAGACATTTCTTCAACAGTACACAGGCAAGCCATCTCTCCAAAGAGATTTAAGCCATTATTAGCTTTATTGTTCACAGAATTGCCAATTCACCTATTATAGTTTTTACACAAGTGTAGAGTATCTCTATGATATAGATGATCCTTATCCTCATGTATTTAGCATTGCTTTCATCCATTTTTCTTTCTGCTGTTCACTTTTAATGTACATAATATACACACACAGAGATCATCTTCATTGGCATTCACATAGGCAGCCATGTTTATGCTGCTCAATTTCTTCTCCTCTACAGCATCCTGCCGATATATACAGAGACTGATACCATTTCCATAGAATTCAATGGGAGTTTTTCTATTGACTTCTATGGTCTATTGACCACCAACACCTATTTCCTTTTTAGAGAAAATGAACCCAATGATCTTGACACTGGCATATTAGTGATTTCTATAAATGCTCTTATAAATGCCTTTGTACTATTTTCTAACCTCTTTTGTAGATGCTTTTAAACATCATATTTAATTTCCTATTTTCTTGACCATTGCAGAGTATTCTGTAACCATCTTCACTAAGTTCTCTCTGCTAGGACACCTCAACCTTTTCCTGGGAGTATCTGAGTAATTCAGAGCCCATCAGAGAACATGACGGTGCTCAGTATTTATTATTTACGTTTTTTTCTCTTGATAGCTGCGGTAACAGAAAAATGGAAGTCACGTGCAAGCCCATTCACGAATGCCTAATTGACTAATGGGACATTAAGAGAGATGCTGACAAGGAGTTGGCAGTGGAATAGGTGTGACAATCAGTGACATGTCAAAGGCATGAGAGAATAAGTATTTATGCGTGCTGTGTCAATCATTTTCTGTATGCCATTGCAAATGTCTATCCCTTTCAGGCTGGCATCCAAAATATAGCAATTAGTATCTGAAAAAAATGCTTCAGACGTTTTATGGAAATGAAAGTAAATGGGTGAAAGACCCAATGGAAATAGCAGTATATGACACAGACATCATTAAATGTCACCATGCTGCAACAGTGCATTCGGCTACTGACATGAGCCGTGGATAGCAGTTATATCCTTAAATGAAAACAATGGTAACAGCAGATTCCGGTAGAGCTGGTCGAATAATATGTGTATGAATTGACAAATTTTGCCTTTTTCCCCTAAATTTACATTTTTTCCATTATTGTACAGCAGGGCAAATAATTCACAAATAAATACAATTCTGTGATTTTATTATTTATTATTATTTGCCCTAGTCACTCAGAGGTGGCTAATCATTAGTATAAAATAGATTTTAAATCTGAAGCAATTTTTAATTACCCAAGATGTTATTAATATAAGCAAAGGGAATGTTCATTTTTTTCTAAATTGCATGCAGTTTTTAACTTGACAGTGTAACTTTAAGTCCATGTAAAAACAAACAATAACAAAAAACCCACAATCAATTTTTGTCCCTATTTATGGGGGGAGAGACTGGAAATGTCATCAATGATAGATCTAGTCATGACCCTGTCAGTCATATCAAGTCATATGTCTAGACACCTGTCCCCCATGAATGCACTCCTAAACCCGGGAAGATACTTGGTCATTGGACTCAAGCACACTGTCACCCTGATTTAACAGCAGACCTTGTTGTGTGTCATGCTTACAAAGGTTCAACAGGAGTTCTGAGAACTAGCCATTAGACTACCTGGAATGGATCACAAAACATATTAATAATATGACCTTGACCTCTTTTCTTATTTGTATCCCTCTCTGTTTCATATGATATTTCACTGATGATTAAAGCAATTAGAATCTGCAAATTAATTTTACATTGTGGTGATGTCTTTTGCTGAGCTGGTGATTTTAACAGTCTTGTTTGGTCCTCGAACCAGAACTGCGGTATAGTCCTGAAGATCTGTCTCACCATTCACATCCAGCCTCAACCTTTCAAATCAACTTTTAAATTAGTATCCAAATGAGTTTAAGAAAAATAATTTTACAAATTGGGATCATCCTTTTTAGTTCATGCATAATACTGCTGAGTGAAGAACTGATTTTTAGTTTCTCTGGCCAAACTAAAGAACTCTCCAAAAATTCATGTTGGGTCAACCCCTAACGGAACTTTTTATTTTTTTCTCCCAAAAATGAAATAGTGAAAACAAAAAAAAATGTTTTAGGTCAAGCAAAGTCTTCTGATTGAGTTAAAACTATTTGTTTTTCAGTTTTTCATTTTGTTTAATTTTTGGGTGTTTACCACTTTTTTTTTAAATATATATATATATTTATGCCTAGCTACATTTTGAAAGAAAAGTCATTTTGAAAGAAAAGTCAAAATGTTTCATTTGTTTTGAAATTTTTATTTTTATTTTTTTTTCAGCTGAAACCATTTGCCATATCTGTGAATAGTTTTGGTCAGCCTGAAATAGCATTTTTTTGGTGAATAAACTATTTGTCTGAAAAATTGCACCCAGCTCTCATCCATAAGTCACTACAACTGACAGAAGAATATCCAATAATAAAATAATAATACCTAACTGTTATCTAGTACTTTTCATCAGTAGATCTCAAAGCACTTCACACTAGTGGAACTTAAATGGAGAACTATTTTAGGCTTTCACTTATGTTATGAGAGAAACTTTTCTGCTAACTAATGAGAAAAAATCTGCCGTATCTGAATGATGATCATCCTTAGCATTTAGAGACCATGCTTCTGTAACTTTCATTTCTTTGTCTATATTTTGAAACTTATCTAACATCTTCCCAGAACACTTTTGTTCACACCTCACTCACCTTTGCATAGCTTGTAGTACAGAGATGTTGCATTAGAAAATCTTATCCAATCCTATGATCTGTGATGCTAAGGTAGCTTGAAATGTCCCCGCATCTGAACCTGATATTATGCTGATTGCATTCTATTAACAGGTAGGTTTCCTTTAATTGTGTGTTCCTCAGGAAAAATTCCTGCATGCCTCAATAGCCTTTTAATACTGAGGAGAAACTGTTCAACCAGATAAAAACATCTGAGATTTTTTTTAACCAAAATAAAAGGCCATCTTTATGAATTGTTAATGGATTTAAGCCCAGTGTCATGCTATCACAGAAAAACCTGCTGTTTACCTTGCGCAGTGGTACAAAAATGGAAATGCAGTTGACTAGATTCTGTTAGATCATTGTAGTTTAGATTTTAAGGGTATCAGGTTTTTACATTCATGTATTCACTTCATCTAGCTTCTTGCTAGATTTTCAGCAGCTGTGCCCAGGGCTGGCTCCAGGGTTTTTGCTGCCTCATATGGCAAGGGGAAAAAAAAAGCTGCTATTGCGATCGGCGGCAGCTCCACCATGCCGCTTTCTTCTTCGACAGCAGGTTCTTCCCTCCGAGAGGGACCCACCACTGAATTGCCGCTGATGAGCCCAACGTGCTGCCCCTTCCCCTTGATTGCCCCAAGCACCTGCTTGCTGGGCTGGTGCCTGGAGCCAGCCCTGGCTGTGCCTGCTCAATCAAACTATTCCAATTAAAGATTTCCTTCCAGATGATATTGTAAGGGCTAGACTGTGGTTTGGTCTACACCCCTGTGTTGAAGAATAATGAGCAGCTAGTCCCCCCACACACACACACACACATCCTTTTGCACCCTGAGAGGCCTTCTGAATCCTTGGTCCAGGTTCACAGAAGTAAGCATGGCTATAAACTGGCTTATTTTCTCCCTGAAGCTGAGAAGCTTTGGTTCCTCCCATCTTCACACCAGCCACCCCCTCAGAGCAAGTAGGGAAGTGGGACTTAGATATACCTCTGAGACATGATGTCTCTTAGGGCTACTTCTGAGGTGGTAAAGCTTGGCTATGCTAATACAGAACCATAGATAATATAGGACCCATTCTGCAGGATGCAAATATTGGTAGAATATGCTGTTTAGCCTTATACTAGTTGTCCATTCCCCAAGTGGATGCACTCATGTGCCACTTATTTATATGTTGCCCAGGTGCTCTATTTAACTATAATAGTCATATCTCTGTTGCTTTCCATTATAGAAAACCATCTTTCATCATTTTTTCATCATTGTCCTTTATTTCTTATTACTATATATAATATTTGGGGCCTGACTTTCCAAGTGTTGAACACTACCACATGTCTGATACCTAGAATTTAGGCAACATACCAGCTCACAAATAAGAGAAATGACCATTCCTTTAAAAAAAAAAAGAGATACTTCAAACAATATATTACCTGAAGCTGACCCTTGAGGACCTGTCACGTGCAGGTTATCAAATGCAAAAAACTAAGCAAAAATGTTATCTTGCACCAGCTTAACGGCTATCGTCCAGTCTTCAGACAACGTACTCTTAGCATCTGTAATTGCTGAGGTATGTCTCTGATATGTATTTTATTAGGTCACAAGGTATATTATACATTTCCAAGAAATGCATGCACGCTCTCTTTTTTTAATTTTGGCTCCCCAACATTACAAGTCACTTGTTCAGCAGTAGCTTCAATTTCTTCCTTCACAAGTCAATCACATAGCTTTTGATAGATGCTCTCACTACACTTTTAAGACTATTATTCTCTGGTTATCAGATGCGTAGACTTGATGGTGGCCATTAATGCCTTGAGATATTATGTAATCGTCAAATAGTCCTTGAGCTTTCCCAGTTGCTGCTGGTATTTAAGCTCATAAGACTCCTTCTCATAGCTAACCAGCCTTTGTGGGTTTATTCACATGCATACTAACCTCAGGCTATGACTCAGGTTTGAGCCCAAGCCCTGTTTCTGTCCACCCGCAAGTCAGTCTGACTCAGGTCAGCAAGAACTCAGGACTCTGTTGGCAGAGTGGGTCAGAGCCCAATTCCCACCAAGACACAGATCAAGCCCCAGACTGGAGTCAGATCTGTGTAGTGCAATACGGACTCATTACCACAGCTCTGAGATATGAATCCAGCAACTGTAATCCCAGGTTTACAATGCAGTGTGGACGCTCAAGCATGAGCTCAGAAATACCAAGTCCGCAGGCCAGGTTTACAATGCAGTGTAGACATTCCCTGTATGTCTTTGCTCTCTTTAATGTATTCCAGTCAAGCTGCAGTACTATGGTAGCTCTCTACTTTGGTAGATCTATTCTTTTCTGCAGGCTTTCATACCACTTCTTGAAAACCAGCTTCCTCTTTGAACATTAGTACGTTCAGTTGATATACTACCACATATCTGAAAAATGAGTGGTTATCTTTTCTCAGCTCATTTACTATTGTTATGTCCACATTCATGCAATACTTCAGAACAGTTTGTTAATGTCAACCACACATTCATCTCAGATAGCATCCAGAGTGACAATGAATAGTTGACATTATCATTATGTTTAAGATGCCGTTCATTCTCTTTAAAAAGTAACTGGTGATCTAAACCAAAGCAAAGAATCATAGGACTGGAAGGGACCTCGAGAGGTCAGTAATAATGGCTTTTCAAAGTTAATCTCACTGGTTTCCTTTCTCTTTGGTTTCTGGTAAACGTCATATTTGCTTTCATTAAATGCCAAAGTAATAACAACAACTAACTTTTTATCCAAGTGGGCAAATGAATTCCTGGTTTAAGCCCAATAACACAGTGGATTGACATCAGGCATGAATTTGCCCCCAAAAGCCTGGGCTCAGGTTTACTGATTTATCCTAGTTGCTGTCAGCCCTAGATTTTGATCCGTAAGCTTCCTGTTCTCCCTCAAACATTAAAACCTTCAGTGACACATTTACTAAATGACATACATAGGTAACTAGTAAGGAGCCACACCTCTAGTTTAATCATTCTTTTTGCTATGCCAGTGTACACCACTAAGCTCTAAATCCTGCTCAATTTATCCAGCTAAGTCGCCTAACTGGTTTCCACAGGTCTATTCATTTGAGTAAGGAGAACCAGATTTGCCTCTAATACAGCCTTATTGGAAAATTTTGGGAAGCGGGTGGATGCAAGCCCATTTGCTTCTAGAAGTCTCTCCCCCAGCCTTGTGGGAGGAACCAACTGGACCCAGAACCCAGCTGAATTCGGGAGGACAACTAAGGAAAAATAGAGATGGGAGTAAGGGTCATACATTCAGAACTAGTGATCTAGAGGGGGACACTGAGCAGAGGACCCTGGACAGTGCCCACTGCTCGTCAAAGCTGTCTAGAGAGCCAGCGGATGCCTCCCAGAGGAACTCTGCCCAGATGCATAAGACCAGTGAGGAGCGGAAATAGGCCCCACAGTCGCAGAGCACCTCCTCATTCAGCATCCTCCTCCTGGTGTTGTAGATGGCACTTTGGCTAATGCCAGGAGAAAATTGACGAGGAGGTCTTGCAACTTCATGGGGCCACAGACAGGGTGTGTGAATATGAAAAGGTGTGAGGAAAAGTGCAGCCAGATCCTCAACAGGAGGTTCTGGAGGAGCTGGAATAGGGGCTGCAACCTGGCACATTCTAAATAGGCATGCACTAGGGTCTCCCTCATGCTGCAAAAAGGGTAGGCATCAGGAATGGAGGTGAACTGCGCCCAGGGCTGGCGCTACCATTTAGGCAGCCTAGGCAATCGCCTAGGGTGCCAGAATAAATGGTGGGTGCCGTTTTGCCGGAGGGGGCGGCAGCAGCTCCGGTGGAGCTGCCGCAGTGGTGCCTGCGGAGGGTCCGGTGCTCCGCGGCTCCGGTGGACCTCCCGCAGGCACGACTGCGGCAGCTCCACCGGAGCCGCAGAGCACCAGACCCTCCGCAGGCACCACTGCGGCAGCTCCAGAAGAGCCGCGGGATCAGCGCCGGGGGTGGCGAAATTACCATCTCCCTAGGGTGCTCAAACCCCTACCGCCAGTCCTGACTGCGCCTGGTACACGCCCATGCTCATGGCTCCAAGAAGGAGCTGCCAAAAATATCCCCGGAGGGCTGTGGGACCAGGGTGGAATATACATTAGCCCACCGGGGTTCCTCACCCTCTACAGGTGGCAGAAAGTACCGCCAATTGGTATTGGGGCGGGACATGAGGGTGAGGAAGTGAAACGTGTGGAGCACGAGCGTGTAAAATTGTTCCCTTGACACGGTTCGGAAGCAAACCAGCTGCAGGGCATGCAGCCGGCTCCGGTTATGGAAGGGAGGGAGCCGGGGTGAGGGCTCATGGGGCAGGGCCTGATGACAAAGTCCAGAGGGCCTGGGGAAAGGGACGGGCAGGGAGCAATTCTCGCAGGACCCTCTGAAGGCTGTCCCCACCTCCTGGAGTATGTGCAGGGGGGTCTGAAGTGTTGAAAGCCCCATGTGCCAACCGAGCACTCGGGGACACACCTAGCCTTCCCGGTCATAGTCTAGGAGGTGTCCAATTCTGTTGGTTTCTGCCAGGTCCAGCTTCCAGCAGCACTGGAAAGGGAATCAGGAGACCTGCATTCTATTATTGGTTCTACAACTGGCCATCTGGCTGACCTTGGATAAGTCACTTCCTTTCTGTGCCTCAGTTTCCCTATCTGTAAAAAGACAATCATGCTTAACTCATTTTTAAAGCACTTTGAGATTTAGAGAATAAAAGTACTATAACAGAGCAATGTATTCATCATTGTAACAACATCTAGCAAGGGCCTCTTTAAACATGCAGTGACACTATAAAAATATGCATATCCTTTTTTTAGGATTAAGAACACAGGTAAAAAAATAACTGTATATGGAGTATTTTTAAGTTCTCCTAAGTAACCTATGCCATTGCCTGATGCTTAGTGTCTAGGGTCTGCTTTGCCTTTCAGTGGGCAAGCCACAAAGAAAGGGGGAGACCAGAAACAGCAAACAAATTAATGTTTCCCATACGACTGTGAGTACTGGGATAGATGTGATATGAACAGCTCAGAAAAATGTCAGACTTATTGAGAGACCATCGTGACTAAAGAAACAACTCTCTGCACATTGACTGTGTCTAATCTGACACGTGGTGGGTAAATACTATCGCATACATGTTCCTTTAATTTTCAGTAAGAATGTTGCAAGCAAAAGCAACACGTTTCTGATATAACTAACATCCATAGTTATTGGCCTTCCCACTGCATAAAATAAAGATCCTCATTGTGCCCAACTTCATACATAGAAAGTGATTTTTATTGTTCTATTTTTATATTAAAAACCAAAGTGTCCCTTGTTTATGAAGACTGGGTGCTGTTGCTTATTTTGCTTAGTGGTCCAAATAAAGGTTGCAAAACCTCGGACTAATACGACAAGACTGATGTGTTCAAGAACTCCCAGATCCCAAGTCAGTCACTGTAAGCTCAATTGTTTCTTAAATTACAGTGAGTAGTACTTTGCTGCACAGACAACCTCACTGATACCAGTGGGGCTAGTCAGAGAATAATGGTGGCAGCATCTAGACCGAAATTATAAAGGAACAGCCAGTGAATAGGCTAGACTGACGTGATTGGTACAAACTTCAGGATGATAGTCATTATGGGAAAGGTAGCTTACTTTATTGTATATTTGGTTAATGCTTTATCTAAACCCTAAATCAAATGGGAAGTCTGTTCCATCTCTCTGACATGACTGCATTGATCATTGCTGGTCCATCTCAAGTTCAGTGGTCTGAAAATGCCTGTTAATACCCCAGGAAGTAGAACAGCCAGCAATTTGGTAGGTGGGGTGGTGATCCCTCAGCAGCCCGCTAAGGAGCACTATGTATGATGCTGAAGGAGAATGACCGTGAAGAAAGCCACAGAAATGGAGGCATGTGAGAATTATCACAAACAGTGATTTGCAGAAGCTAACATGAAACCAAAACCACAGGATTTCTCTGCCCATACTGAAATACAGGTTTCACTTGGGGCTTACAAAAACCCCTGACAACAATTGGCTTGGGATCTGAATAGTCTCTCCAGGCACATTTTGGATTGCAGCCTTCCCACCAACCCATAAGATTCATCATCAGTTCAGATAACAAATTAATCTTGATTGGGGCAGAAGTGCAAAATTCCCTGGGATTGATTTGTCAGAACCCTGTTGATTCATTCCAAGGAAGATCCATAAACCCCCTGAAAAGACATGTGCAGAAAAGACACATTTTCAGACTTGTGCTGGACTTCACCCAACACCAGACAGTGCGGAAGCAGACCCACAAATACATTCTCAGTTTTGATTAGACAAGACGTAAATGCTCTGAAATGGAAATAATATTCCCTTTGTTAGAGAGCTGTACTGCCAATCAGAGGTTGCTTTGAAAGGAAACAAGCAATTGAGGCCCAAGTTTGATTTAATAAGGGGTTCACAAAACACAATGTTAATAGAAATCTATTCTTAACAGTTTGTTAATAATTTAAAATGTCCCCTGCAGTTTTGGAAAATCAAACACAATCACACTGTGCTAGTACGTATGAGAATCAGAGAATGAAATTGACGATAAACTAATCCATCTAATTTCACTGGTTTTTAATAACTGGAGTTGTTAATCAACTCAGTCATCAAGTCTCCAGAGCAGTGCTCAATATGCCTGAAGCAGGAGGGAAAAGTGGCCTTATGCCACATTTCAATCCCTCCATCTGTTTCGGAGGTCAGCCAGCAACTGGTTCTACACTGGCATCACTTAGAGCAACCTCAGGGGTGCTGTACATTGACCCATTTTGTAACACCCCTACTTCTATGCCAACACTTTGCCACTCAAGGATTCCTCAATGCTTGGAAAATCTTCAACTGCCATTTTCAGGCAGTTTTAAATTCTCCTTTACATCACTGGAGCAGTACAAAAGGGGACTTAAGCACAGGCCAGGATCTAGTCTAACGTTAAATACAACTGTCTTCTCCAATATCTCTTTCAAGATTTTTTCAAATGAATGTGCATACCAAAGCCATCTTTCCTGCCTGAGGATAAGATAATCTGTTGTACTGATCACCAGAATGAATACAATTTTAAATTATTTGCACCAGATACTGAAGTCCTTGTTAGTTTATGCTCAATTCCTTAGGCTAGACTCCAAATGAAGAATGGATAAAAAACTGGTCCATGAAGAAAAAAATACACAAGAAGGGTCAGAGATTAAATGGAGCATTGAGCTCAGCAATAATAGTCTGCCAAGGACAGAAGACATGGAGTTTGAACTACCTTAAGATCATCTGGTGAAGCTGGTGAACAGAACTGCCCTCCTGCATTTAAAGGCTGTGATCCCACAATGAGATGCATGAAGGTGGATCCCTATGGCCATACAGAGTCTCACTATCTTCAGTGGAGTTACACATAAGAACATAAGAAAGGTCGTACCAGGTCAGACCAAAGGTCCATCTAGCCCATCTACTGACAGTGGCCAATACGAGGTGCCCCAGAGGGAGTGAACCTAACAGGCAATGATCAAGTGATCTCTCTCCTGCCATCCATCTCCATCCTTTGACAAACACAGGCTAGGGACACCATTCCTTACCCATCCTGGCTAATAGCCTTTTATGGACTTAACCATCATGAATTTATCCAGTTCTCTTTTAAACGCTGTTATAGTCCTAACCTTCACAACCTACTCAAGTAAGGAGTTCCACAAGTTGACTGTGCGCTGCGTGAAGAACTTCCTTTTATTTGTTTTAAACCTGCTGCCTATTAATTTCATTTGGTGACCCCCTAGTTCTTGTATTATGGGAATAAGTAAATAACTTTCCCTTATCCACTTTCTCCATATCACTCATGATTTTATATACGTCTATCATATCCCCCCTTAGTATCTTCTTTTCCAAGTTGAAGAGTCCTAGCCTCTTTAATCTTTCCTCATATGGGACCCTCTCCAAACCCCTAATCATTTTAGTTGCCCTTTTCTGAACCTTTTCTAGTGCCAGTATCTCTTTTTTGAGATGAGGAGACCACATCTGTACGCAGTATTTGAGATGGGGGTCCCTTGATTTACATAAGGGCAATAATATATTCTCAGTCTTATTCTCTATCCCCTTTTTAATGATTCCTAACATCCTGTTTGCTTTTTTGACCACCTCTGCACACTGCATGCAATCTTCAGAGAACTGTCCACGACGACTCCAAGATCTTTTTCCTGACTCGTTGTAGCTAAATTAGCCCCCATCATATTGTATGTATAGTTGGGATTATTTTTTCCAGTGTGCATTACTTTACATTTATCCACATTAAATTTCATTTGTCATTTTGTTGCCTAATCACTTCGTTTTGTGAGATCTTTTTGAAGTTCTTCACAGTCTGCTTTGGTCTTAACTATCTCGGGCACTTTAGTGTCATCTGCAAACTTTGCCACCTCATTGTTTATCCCTTTCTCCAGATCATTTATGAATAAGTTGAATAGGATTGGTCCGAGGACTGATCCTTGGGGAGCACCATTAGTTACCCCTCTCTTTTCGGAGAATTTACCATTAATTTCTACCCTTTGTTCCCTGTCTTTTAACCAGTTCTCAGTTCATGAAAGGACCTTCCCTTTTATTCCATGACAGCTTAATTTATGTAAGAGCCTTTGGTGAGGGACCTTGTCAAAGGCTTTCTTTTTCAGGTGAAAGACACATTAACCCTTAGCTATCTGTTTATGACAAGGACAGGTTACAAACCTTAGTTAATAGTTCCGCAACTTCACATTTGAGTTCTTTCAGAACTCTTGGGTGAATGCCATCGGGTCCCAGTAACTTGTTAATGTTGAGTTTATCAATTAATTCTAAAACCTCCTCTAGTGACACTTCTATCTGTGACAGTTCCTCAGATTTGTCACCTTCAAAAGCCAGCTCAGGTTTGAGAATCTCCCTAACATCCTCAGCAGTGAGGACTGAAGCAAAGAATCCATTTAGTTTCTCCGCAATGACTTTATCGTCTTTAAGCACTCCTTTTGCATCTCGATCATCAAGGGGCCCCACTGGCTGTTTAGCAGACTTCCTGCTTCTGATGTACTTAAAAAATATTTTGTTATTACCTTTGGAGTTTTTGGCTAGCCGTTCTTCAAACTCCTCTTTGGCTTTTTCTTATTATGCTCTTGCACTTAATTTGGCAGTGTTTATGCTCCTTTCTATTTGCCTCACTAGGATTTGACTTCCACTTCTTAAAGGAAGTCTTTTTATCTCTCACTGCTTCTTTTACATGGTTGTTAAGCCATGGTGGCTCTTTTTTAGTCCTTTTACTGTGTTTTTTAATTTGGGGTATACATTGAAGTTGGGCCTCTATTATGGTGTCTTTAAAAAGCACCCATGCAGCTTGCAGGGATTTCATTTTAGTCACTGTACCTTTTAATTTCTGTTTAACTAACCCCCTCATTTTTGCATAGTTCTTCCTTTTGAAATTAAATGCCACAGTGTTGGGCTGTTGAGATGTTCTTCCCACCACATGGGCATAAATGTCTGTCTTATATGTTTCTAATTGCAGGATCTGGGCTAAAATATCTATTTAAAACTAGAAGATCCATCACTATTTTCAAGAGGTTATAAAGAAAGAGAAAAAACTTATATGTAAGACCAACAAAAAAACCAATATTTTGTTTCCACAGTCCCTCTGCATTCAAGCAAGTGAAATGAAACGTTAATTTCAAGTCCCATTAGGAATAGAGGAGGAAAGCAATGGCTGGCAAATAAGTAAGTTGTTAGGATAAGAATTCTTATATCCAAGCTTCTGAGACCACATTACTAACAAAGGAGAGGAAATAAAAATATTTAAATTATTTAGAAAGTATTTGCTACTATGCCTTCAAAGGGAGTTAAATTATGTTGTTATTAAACTCAGAGAAACAAGTCTTCCCAAAAGGACTAGATCTGTAGTTTCTCTGGCTGGAGCTTTGCCCAGTAAAATTGTTCATCCTTAGTGTGATTACAGCATTAAAAAGCTGGGGAGGGGAGAAATAAATTTAGCAGTAATATAAAGCTGAACTAAATTTGAGTGAAATAATATGACATGACACAAGTATGTATTTAGAATAAATATTTAACAAAAACAACTTTTTCCTTTGGAACTAAATAAAAGTTTTTATACAATTTATTTATTTGTATTTTTGAAGATGCATTCATGCTGCAAACCTGTATAAACTGATAAAAAGTCCTGGGGTTTTGTGCACATTCAGAAAAGAAGAGAAGTGTTTCCTTCAATTAATTGGTGAAGTCTGCTTCAGTACTGATTAGTTTTGCCACACAGTGGGAAATGATGAAAACTGAAGGAGTACTGGTTACAAAGTACTAGAAAATGAAAATGAAGTGAGGCAGAAAATTTAAAGTGTTGTTGTTTTACTTATAAAACTAAAATTCAGCAGCATTTTAAAGGAACTCAGTTTAATTTCCAAGGCTTTCTCAGTCATCCTCTTAAAACTAAGCACAACAAAAAAACTGGCAGGCCTGATTCTGCTTTCACTCACAGAGCCTTAACTGTCCTTGTCCTTTGGGATAATCCACTAGGTCAGAACTGAAGCCTATTATGTGATCAGCACCGAGGCAAAGAGACATTCTGTGGCTACACAGAGGACTTCAGTTTCCACAGCCGTCAATCGGTCACCTTTCACAAGCACTGCTAATAGAAGAGTACAGAGATCAGTAAGTAAAATATGAAGTGCTGTGTAAGGGGATGCAAATTAGACTCCCCCATATTCCTTTAGGCTCAAATGCCCATCAACCTACTTAAACTTACTTTTCAATGCAAATCTAGAGCTACGCTACGGGCCCAGGGTGTGAGTACCCTGCTTGTGCACACATACTCACACTAACTCTCGTTGAGCTAGTGTGAGTATAAATGGTAGCGTGGCTTCGGTCGCACAGGTAGTTTCAGCAGAAGCATGGCTGAACTGGGCTAAGCACATATCCACTGGTCTGAGGCAGCACAGCTCAGCTGCACTAGACTACTGTGCTATTGCACCTACATGATCCTTATATTCGCACTAGCTCAATAAAAGCTAGCACAAATGTGTGTACAGGAGCACACCCCCCGTTCATAGTGTAGACATACCTGAATGTGAACGAATCTAAACTGGTGTAACTTATAGAGAAAGGAGCCATAAAAATTAACCTTAATTTGTCATAACTTTAATTTGGCTGCCTTATGCATATGCGTTAGGATACAATCTTTACAGGATTACATACTATTTCCCCCCCTCCATCTCATTCAGTGCACAGCAAGGATGGCATTCACAGACAGACCCTGAGAGCACAGGAAAGACAGGCTCCCCGCTCTCATACCATGTGAATTTCAGGGAAAGTCCTGCTCAGCCCGGGGCTTGCCCAGTGTAAATGCAATCTTCCAGGAATTTAGCTGCTAAAATCTAAGTCTCTACAGAACATGTGTGAACTGAGATTTTTCAAAGGATTATACACTGACTAAATTTGAACGGATTTTCATGGGAATAGCACAAGGTACATCCTTGACAAAAAGGCCACCTGCCCGCCACATCTCAAGTCCCTTCTCCCAAAGTATGGTGGCTCAACAACTGCTCAAAGAAAAGGTTGCCAGTATTTTTTATTTATCAAAAGAACTCCCATTTCCCCAGACACAGTCACAGAAACAGCTGGTTGAAGAGAGGGAAAAAAAATTCCTCAGCCTCAGGCATACACTAGGGCTGTAAAATTTTAGTCCCAACAGTTAAAGTTGGACAAACTTATAAGCAGCTGAAAACAGGATCTTATAGCAGAAAGTGCCAGCCAACCTTAGCAGGCAGTGCAGCCAGCCCCACCTATAATAATGTAGAAGTATTAAAAGATTATTTAGAGACAAAAATAAAGTTGCAGAATCAATTTATGAATCTTTTGCTAAAACCTGGAAACATTAGTACATCTTCTAGGTCCAGCAAATTTACAACTAGCACTTCGATAATAAATAGGCAAGTTTTAAAGTGTGATGTATTAGCATTTGGATGTAATCATGAGTGAGCCACACTGCAATAGCTTATTTTTTGTCTACAGTTCAGTAAGGAGCAGACACAAGAGGGAGAACATTCTCAGTGCCACACAGCTGGTATTTGGTGCCACAGCGCTGACTCTTGGTTTTGCTAGTGGGTGCTCTGCTTCATCCCCTCTTCCCGATGCGAGTGGCAGTGGGGTCTTAGGAGGAAGAGGCTAAGTGGGGGTTGGGGCCACCATCCAGGTGCCAGGGCCCTGCGGATCCTGAGCACCCATAATTTTTTTTCAGTGGGTGCTTGAGCCCCAGAGCACCCACATTGTTAGCACCTCTGTCAGACACTACAAGCTGAAGGAGGAGGGGCTGTGATCTTTGCAGCCAACATGAAATTCAGGAAGTCCTCCTTCCCTAAAACTAGGTGAGATCAAAAGCTGTGGGCCCATCCTGCATGAGAGTGCTAGGATGAAAGTAACGGGGGGGAGTGCCATTAGCATACAAGATGACCTTCATGCACTCTCTATCAAAGGTACTTATATAGCCCCCCCATCATTTGAACACATCACAATCATTAATGCATTTTCCCTCACAACATTCCTGTGACATAGAGAAGCACTATTATCCCCACTTTACAGATAAGAAATTGAGGCACAGAGAAACTTGCTCACTGTCACATAGATGACCTGTAGTAACACCAGAAATTGAATCTGCTTCTCCCACTGCCCAGACTAGCATTCAAGCCATTAGATCCTCCTTCCTCACTTGCTAAAGCTGCTCACTGATGTGGGGATATACTTACTTTGGTTGATAGTCAGCAACTATTATCCATGTTGAAGGCAACTCTTTTATAACCTTAACTGGAACAAGAGCACTTCATTATCATATCTTTACTTTCATGTGGTGTCTATAATAATCACAAATAAAACTCCAGAGGGTTTTAATAGGATCTGCAGGGAGTGCAGAAGCCAATATGCTTTTTATGCAAACTGGCCAACAATTCAAATTTTACTGCTGCCATTCTTTCGATTGTCACAGAGAAGTCATCTGACCAGACAGACTGGGAGCATTCTATACACTTCACTACTTTGGATTTGGCTTCCAGTTCTTAAAATCGGGATGTACCTCACACACCCATCCTTCAGCTAGAATTCTAACTAATACCTATGTCAAAGCTTCTCTCTCCTTACAGAGGACAATAAAGGTCTCCTCATTCCTCACCCCACATCCACTTGGTCATTAATGAATACATGCTAATAATTCTGATTGCATGTATATCACATTTAGAAGGGGGAAAAATTGTGGAACCTAACCTCAAGAATTAGAGAAATGTGAAGTATGTGCCTAAAGTTACTCATGTGTTAGCAAAATAGGGCTTCCAAAGAGCCCCAGAGTGATCCAGGAAATAGGACACTTGAGTAGCAGTCAAGCAGCCTAGGTTCTATTCCCAGCTCTGAGACTATCTTCTGCATGACCTTGGGCAAGTCCCTTCATCTCCCTGTGCCTTAGTTTCCCCATTTTTATATGGGAATAATGCTTCCCCTTTGCAAAATACTGTTGCAGTTGACTTAGAAAAGTGACGTGACAGATGTGTATTACCATTCATAAGCGAACAGTGGTTTGAGTTTGATCTCATCAGAGAAGTTCTGGAAAGTCAGGTTTAACATGATGCTTGGGAATAAGCCGGTAACATACCAATACCTTCCTCATGAAAGAGAAAGAGAGACCTATGCAAGTGTAACCCACACACCTTCTGGGTGTGGTGTTCTGTCCCACCTAGTGGCACTGAGACCACTTAGAGAGAGTTAAATGAGTCTGCTCTACAACCTTAGCTAAGAACTAGTTAGCTTTTAGCTCATACAGTAGAGTGAGGATCAGCAACCTTTGGCACGTGGCTCGCCAGGGTAAGCAACCTGGTGGGCCAGGCCAGTTTGTTTACCTGCCACATCCGCAGGTTCGGCCGATTGCAGCTCCCACTGGCCGCAGTTCACTGCTCCAGGCCAATTGGGGTGGCAGGAAGCGGCAGCCAGCACATCCCTTGACCTGCACCGCTTCCCACAGCCCCCATTAGCCTGGGACAGAAACCACGGCCAGTGGGAGCCACAGTCCGCAGGTTCGGCCGATGCAGCAGGTAAACAAACCAGCCCGGCCCACCAGGGTGCTTACCCTGGTGAGCCACTTGCCAAAGGTTGCCAATCCCCACAGTAGAGGCTCATACACTAAGGTCCAGAGTTCCCAGGTTCAGCCCTGCCCACTGATGACTGGGGTCTGTCAGCGTTACACAAGGAAGGTGTTACTGTTCCCTGCTAAAGATACAGCCTGCAGAAGTCAGACCCATTTAAAAATTTGATCGGATTCCTACCATTCTGCTTTTGCTAGAAGTAGTCCACAAAATGAAGCCATGATGCACTGGGCTATTCAAGTTATGGAGAGATTGCCTAGTATGCTCAGATGTTTTTCAATAGACTATCATTTTAGAGATTGATCAGTTTGCTCTTGCCATGAAGACATTCATTCTAGCGAAGAGAGAAGTGCTGCAGAACTCCTAAGTATCTTATTTTTCCAATCTGGATCTCACGCTTGTAATTGTTATGGTGTAATACTTGAACTTTCAGTTAAGTGGCCTTCTTATATTAACAGCACAATATACTTATTCAGAACAGGGATATTAGTTAATTGGGAGAACAAGAAATTAATTACGTTATAGTAACAGTGAAAACAATTTGTATTGCTGGGAAGCCAAACTCACACTCTGTCTAGGTCCTTTCTTTGTTAGCTGTGTAAAACCACTCCTGCATGCCTAACCAGAGAAAAGCCATCAAAGCAAGTGTTCAGGCATGTTAGGTTCAAAGACTTAAAAAGAGGCTTTAAGTGAAGTATATACATTAACTAGGGAAAATTTAGTCTTGATTGTCCTAACCAGAAAATGAGATTCTGTTTGGTTTTGGATAATCAGATAAGGAAATAATGTGATGCTGCATGACAATTATTTTCCCTGAAGATTAGGAAGTAAGGATTTGCATGTTTCTCCTACTCCTGGCTTCTCATCTTTCATTCATATTTATTTAACTCCTCTCCACTACTGCCAAAATGGAAGCAGGACTGAGGCCTATGTCCTCAACTCTTTCTTCTTCCCTGCTCACAGATTCTTCCATCTCCTTGTTCCTTCCCATTTCCAGATCCACTTTTTTGTTTCTCTTGTGCACGCCTGTTTCTCCTGCTGGTGGCTGCTCCATAAATACAGCTTTGTTCCAGCAATATTCTATTGAATTTACACTACCACAGGACCAAGAGTTAATTTTTACCCTTCACTCTGCATAGCACTTAGGATACCGTCAGTGCACAACTAATAATAAATGTTAACTATTTTCATGGGTGGGACTGTAGAATTGTACCCAAACAGGTCAGGATAAATGTATTATCCAATCCAATTACAGAGAGAGTGCATGTACGTGTGTGCACACACACACACACACGTGAAACATGCTGCATCTGTTTCTAACCTTGCAAGATTTAGAACGGGGTTCTCAAACTGGGGTTTGGTACTCCTCAAGAGGTCACGAGGGTGTTATATGGGGGGTCTCGAGCTGTCAGCCTCCACCCCAAACCCTGGTTTGCCTCCAGCATTTATAATGGTGTTAAATATATAAAAAAGTGTTTTTAATGTAAGGGGGGGAGTCTCACTCTGAGGCTTTCTGTGTGAAAGGGGTCACCCATACAAATATCTGAGAACCCCTGATCTAGAGCTACTGGTCATTAAAATCATATTGGGTATGGGAAAGCTATTTATTCATGTTGAGGTAGGTCCAGAATGCATCTGTTTATAATATATATATAGTCTTTTTGAGACCTGCATGGTTGGAAACATTGACTAATGTTTTGTTCGGGGGAGATGGAACTGATTATGTGGGGGAGTGATGACAGGCCAAGGGAAGTCAAATAGGCATGGCTACTGGAGTAATGCAGGGCAGGAATTTTTCATGTGTGCTGATAGGCATATTCCTCAAGCAGGGAGGTGCCAAGGCACATTTCAAGCCCTGTTCCTCATTCTTTCCACAGATAATATGGGGAAGGAATGGGTAAGCAAGCTATGACTTGTATACCCTAGCTTCTCCTATTCCCCCGCACTCCCCTTAGGTCTAACCTGGACATTTCTGAGCTACTGACGAGACAGGCGTGCATGCCAGGTGGGCATATTTATGTATGGCTTCTGATTACGATCCCTTCCAGTCTAGCTGCCGGCTTCCTCTCTTGGAGGAATCTAGCAATTGTGGCTTGGGTCCTGTTGCAGCATCTGTCTGAGACTGTTTCAGGGCTACTGCCAGCATGCTGCCTTACTTGCTACACACCAGCCTTTGGCTGTCCCTCTACTCAGCTTTATTTAGAAGAGTGGATTGGAGCAAGTGAAAAGGGAGAGAGCGGCCCAATCAAAAGGGCCTGAAGAAAGACCCGGATGTGCTTGAATTGTGCACACACTTATTATGATTATGTTACATTATTGTCTAGAGGCCCCAACCAGGCTCAGGGCCACTTTGTGCTAAGTGCTGGAGAACTGAACCAAGTCTCCCACATCCCAGTCCTTTTTTATTTATATCACAGAGAGAGAGAGAGAGAGAGAGAGTTTATAAACAACTTGAGCTCATGCTAGATGCTCCTGCTCAGGTTCTGAAACTCAGGGAATGGGGTAGGTTTCAGATTCCAAGCTCCAGCCAGAGCAGGAATGTTTACATGGCTATCTTTAGCCATGTGAACCCAAGGCTGTAGAACTGGACTCTGAGACTCACTGCTGTGGGTGTTTATTTTTGCAGTGTAGGCGTACCCTTAGGGCTAGTCTTCACTACCACGCTCAATCAGTGCCACTGAGATCGATGCAGCAGTGTCAATATAGCACGACTGGGGAAGACACACTACATCAATGGGCACAAACTCTTCCGTCGACCTAATTAATCCACCTAAATGAGAGGCAGCAACTATGGTGGTGGGAGAGCATCTCTCACCCATATAGCCAAGGGTAAACACTACGTTAAGTCTATGTAAGTTACGTTGCTTATGGGGGTGGTTTTTTCACACCCCTGAGAAACATAACTGACATCTGCTTAAGAGGTAGTATAGACAAGCCCTTAGATTCACTTTATCGTCCTATTGCTTTACATCTGAGCCACTCACAAAACAGTGAGTGACCTTTGACACTAGTGGAGGTGACCTTAGAATGGTCTCTGCACCTACTTTACCAGGCAATATAGGATTTCCCAATTGCAGAGAGAGGTGGAGGGGAGGGAGAGAAAGTTTAATTAGTAAACACAGAGCAGAATAAATATCTTCAAGCCCACTCTCCTCCTGCAACTTTTTGTTACAGTGGATACATGAAATATTTAGACTTGCTAGAGCTCCACTAGGAAAGCTTTTATTCGAGCAAAAGGGAACATAGCCAGGAGCTGCCTGCTGGCACTGCATGCTGGGATGCTCTAGGTGGTCTGTGCCATAGCTTTTCCCCTTTCACTGTCACACACCAACCCATCCTTGAAAGTGTGTGGGCATTTCTGGCTGACATCTCCCAGCAAAGTGGAATGAATCATCATTGTCCCTCATTTGGGCACTGGACACCATCTGAATTTTTTTAGTGTCTAGGACACTCCACTCTGCATGAATCCCAGGCACAGCAGCAGGGATGTTACAAATGAACAGAAGAGACAAAAGCTGTAAAAAAAAAAAAGCTAAACATGCTGTGCTTCTGTGTTTTCTGTCTTGTCGCTTTTGTTGTCATTTCAGTTTGTTCTGCAACTCACATTTTTTTTAAGCTGTCAGACCAGATTTTGCGACTTGTCAGAAAAAAATCCACTCACTTATATTTTATAATTTTTCTTCTGAGTTAGGCTAAAGCAGCAAAGCACTGTAGTCATATTCCACCAAAGAAAAGCACAGCTGGGTACAAATAGGATGCTGAGAAAATGATGGAAAATTAGTGTACGTTTACAGTCACTTGTGGAGTCAGTTGAAAAGGGAAATGAATCCAGGCCAGTTTGATTAGATCCCCGCAAAGCATGCTGCCTTTGTAATGCATACAGCAAGTCAGTAAAGAATAGAGAACCTCAGCATTTCAATATACATTGACTCTGTATCTGTCAATAGATTTTTTTAATGTGCTTCTCACCCTGGTATAAAGACACTACTTAGCTTTTTCATGTAAATCAAGGCAAGATTAAATGTATATAAAATATTTGTAACAAAATGCAGAAGTATGTTGAATAAAGTTTTTCCCATTTCACTAAGATGTTGAAAATGGCCTGTTTTTGCAGGAACTTGCAGCAAGGGAAGTGAGGCCAATCCACATTTGCCCAGTGAAAAACTGTCAGTTTTTGATTAAAACAAAACAGGCTTATTTCTGTGTGAAAATGGGCAAAAATGGACACATTTCTCAGACAGATGGCTATTGCATCTAACACATTACAAAAGATGCAGATTTTATTTTCAGTGTGAAAATAGGCATTTAACTGAAAAATGCAAATAAAATCGACCTTTGACAGATGCAAATTCATCATAAACTGACTGGTAAAAAACTTTCATGTGAAATTCCAAAAACTGTATGTTTCACATAACCTTTAATCAAGCAATCCATTGATAGTGATCACGAATAATCCCAACACTAGACAGCTATATTTCCACCCCATTACATAGCAAATTGGTATTCCTATGAGTTATCCCAAGATAATCTTTTGCTGTCAGCATTTCAACTGTGCACAGCTAGATTCTGTCAAACTTTGGTCTAAATCAAACCACCTCCATGAAATGTTTAGATTTCAATGAATTGGTAGATTTTCACAAAAATAGCTGCATCAGAATTTTTCCAACCAGCCATACTTGACACTGCAACTTTCATGAGGCATACAGATCAATGCCAGCTGAAATGAACTGTTTTTATTTTGGAATGTCAAAAGTTTGCTTCCATTGAAAATGTCAAAAAAAAACATTTTGACATTTCCAAATCAAAGTTTTGCAGACCTTTTTGTTGGATGAAAAGTTTTCATATTTTGACATTCATCCCTATTTAGGACAACAACAAATATCTAAACATCAGAATTTTCCAGGGACAGAATTCTATTTTTCAATCAGCTCTACTCAAATCTTGTGAGCCTACTGAAGCTTTTACCAAGAGATCATCGTATGATTTGGGGTTTTGGTAGGACACAGCTCTGGAAAACCTTACCATGTTAAATGGTACTGTTCCTAGGCTGTGTGGATGTTTGGCATCCTCTAGGTCAACACATGCCACTGTGAGGAGAACTATCAAAAAGCATTTGTTGCAACACAGTGTGACAAAGTTCCTCCTCTACCTTGGTGTGTCCTGTGCTTATTGGTGGATTTGCTCACCTCACAGATTCACCATGTGGGTGGGGAAACAGCTCAGAGACCTTCCCCTCTGGCAGAAGCCACAGTCCAGGTCAATTCCTCCTGTGTCTGATCAGGAGTTGGGAGGTTTGGGGGGGGGGGACTGAGGCCCGCCCTCTACTCCGGGTTCCAGCCCAGGGCCCTGTGGACTACAGCTGTCTAAAGTGTCTCCTGGTACAGCTGCGTGACACCTACAACTTCCTGGGCTACTTCCCCATGGCCTCCTCCCAACATCTTCTTTATCCTCACCACAGGACCTTTCAACTAGTGTCTGATAATGCTTGTATTCCTCAGTCTTCCAGCAATATATCTTCTCACTTTCATGCCTCTTGCTCCCAGCTCCTCGCATGCACACTACAAACTGAAGTGAGGTCCATTTTAAACTCAGGTGCCCTGATTAGCCAGCCTGTCCTAACTGATTCTAGCAGTTTCTTAATTGGCTCCAGGTGTCTTAATTATCCTGCCTGTCTTAATTGGTTCTAGCAGGTTCCTGATTACTCTAGTGCAGACCCTGCTCTGATCACTCAGGGAACAGAAAACTTCTCATCCAATAACCAGTATATTTGCCCTCTACCAGACTCCTGTACCCCACTGGTCTGGGTCTGTCACAATAGTTATTTTGCTAGCTGCACAACTCTATGTGAGAGTTGTGGGGTAAAATTCAACCCACCACTGAACCAGTTAATTTTAGAATTGTATCTGAAAATTCCCAACCTTAATCTGAGCTGGCTCAGACAGTTTTGGTCCATTTCCACAGCAAAACTCACTCTTCCAGACACAAGATGCCACTTAACATCCTCACATTGTTTTGATGTTGGATTTTTGGTAGGTTTTTAGGCTACTGTTTGGATCTGTCATTTTTTCATTAAATTCTAGCAACCAGAGCAGAATTAACAAAAAGGGTTAAGGCCTCTGACTAACACTGATTCAGTTTGGAAGGATGGTTTTGGCTACATCCCCCAATGCATTTTATCCACAGAAGTATTTCGTCAGAGCTGTCACACTTCCCCTACCTTAGCAAGTAACCAGTCAGAATGATTTGTAGAAACTAGCTCTAAATCCTTGCTCAGCGGTGCTATAGCTGAGAGATATTCTTGAAAGATAGAAGGTTAAGCTCATGGATCACTTGAATTGTGAACCACAGGATCAAATTAATCTCTGGTGTAACTCCATTCAACTCAGTGGATGTATCTGGCCAATGTGCTTCAGCATATCTATTGACAGCATAGCAGAGGGAGCTAGGAGTGAATAACGGGGGGGGGGGGGGGGGGGGGAGTAATATTTGCTGACAATACAAAATTCCATGTAGTTGTAGCCATGTCAGTCCCAAGATATTAGAGAGACAAGGTGGGTGAGGTAATATCTTTTATTGGACCAACCACTGTTGATGAGAGAGAGAAGCTTTCAAGCCACACAAAACTCTTCTTCAGACCTCACTCTCTCAGGTTGTTAATAAATAAAAAAGATATTACCTAACCCACCTTGTCTCTCTAACACGAAATTCAGTTAGTCAAGTCTGGAGGGGATGGACCCACATTCTGCCATCAGTTACACCCATGCAAACCCACTGACATTAATAGATGTAACAGAAAGCAAAGTTTGGCCCTCCGTCGGGAGTGCCAGAAGGGGACACACAACTAGGTCACTGGATAAGCATGGTAAAAGATACAGTTCAATGTAGACAGGGGCAAAATAATGAAAGAAACACTGTAGGCCATTAGCACGCATTTATGAATGCACAGAAAATTATCTTGCACAAAGGTGGCTGCTGCCCAGAATAAATTGTCAGGTTTAGACTGGGACTGGCAATTTGATACTACACTCCTACCTCTCAGTCCCCCAAAATATTTCAGCCCGTTTCTCTTCCGCCCCGACTCCAAAAAAAGATCTGCTCTCCCAAATACAATCTACTAAAATAAAGCTGGAGCTGTCCCCTTCCCCAATCAATGCATTCTGCCTCCCAAGAGCTCCTTTGCTGTAACCCCACCGCTTCTCCAGCATGCCTTCTGAACATGAGCAGGCAGCCCCTGTTCTACTCTGCTCCCTATTCCCCGCACCCTCACTGGGTCAGTGTCCCCCTTGCTCTCCCTTTCACTCCCTTCATCAGCTTGTAAGCTCCCCAGTCCCTGCTTGGTCACAGGCCTTTACTTGCTGTCTCCTCAAAATCACAGGCCGGCCAAGTCATCATTCCCTCTGACTCAGCTCTCCCCACTGAGGCCTGTGGGGTGGAGGTTTGCACTGGGGCTGTGGTGCTGCTGACTAGGTTTGCACTGGGGCTGCGGTCCTCCAGCCCTTCCCTCCTACGCCGCCATCCCGTCCTGCTCTCTCCATTGTGCTGCTAGAGAGAAGGGAGAACACAAGGCATTTGCCACCAAAAGTATTGGTTTAAAAAAAGGAATGATAATTTAATTGGTGGGGCTCATTACCAGCCCCACCAACCACGGTGTTGAAGTCAGCTCAGAGATGGCATCTCTCTGCAAAGCACAACATCAATTAGAAGGCAAGTAAGTTGCAAAGTTAAGAAGCAGTCCGAGCATGATATGGAAAGTCCTATAACGGCACTATTAAGGACAATGATAAATCCTCTCTTTGAATAGTGTGTTCAGCTATGTTACATCACCACAACAAAGCTACCTGCAGCCCAAATTAATCTAATTAAACTAAGTTTTTTGTTTAATCTGGTTTTGATAAAATGGACTAGCTGAACATCTGTATGAGGACTGCTTATCTCTGGCCAATGTTGGAAGGTGGCAAAAAAAGTGTATTTCATGTTTGTCAAATCTCATTGCTTATTGCAGCTTGACTATTTTCTGAATGCAGTGCAACACATTTGTTAGACAGTAATGGATAATGTGGTGTTTCTCTAAAGCTTTACTTAACCTCATTAGGATTCTGACTTCATTTTCCCATGTGTTGGTCTCTACTAACTCACCGATATTTGGAAACTGAACTTTCTTTTTTTAAAAAAAACATTTACTGGGGAGTGTGTCTATGAACCTGGTGTCTGACATGAAGTCACCAAAGTGAGATAATACCTAGTGACCTATCTCCTTTTCTTGCCTTCTTTTTTGGTCTGGTTTGTTGGTACTGCTCAGTGAACTAATAAATTGAATAGTGAATTACACTGCTCCACACCCAGAAAAACCTTGTTAGTTTGGGTTTTTAAAACCTGAACAGAACTGTTGTAGTGCAGTAATTCAAAAATGAAATAGCTCCAATATAATGGCACATGACCACCTCAGCAGAGCTAATTAGCTTGTTTGAAACAAGTTATCACTAGCCCTTAAGTTGGACTAAAGATGAGCTACATATAAGCAGTCATGCTGGCTGGGAATCTAATGGTGCAAATCTCAACTAGCACAATATGGAAGAGGAGAGTGCCTGCTCTGTGGCACTGCCTTCATCTCCACCGGAAATCCCCAGAAGCATTTCCTTGGGGTCTCAGTGAGGATCTAGCTCCATGGAATGGGGCAAGAGGGGGAATACATATTTGCTGTGTCTTTTTTCCTTCCCATGGTGTTGTTTATCCAAGCAGATAGCTGTATCTCAGGTAACATTAAGCAACATTAACTGAGTCTCTAAGCCTCCACCTGCCTCAGAGGGGGCATAGACATAATGTGTATGGCCACTGGTAACACAAAGAGCACCTTCACGAGCTATGCTGTATGTGAAGAGGGCACCTCAGAGGAACTGCATGGAGAGATGACCCCATAGGGGCCCGAAATATTGCTGTCCTTCTGTAGGGTTCCCCAATAGCCACAGGTTGGGAAACCATATATCCTGGCACTCTTCATACCCACAAACTTTCTCTGTCCTGGGAGGATAATAAATTGGAAGATCCATGAGGTCAACTTTGCAGTTTCCAGATGCTAACCAGGCATTTCTTCAGGGAGGCATGATTTAGTTCCTACTGTTTTATTTTTTTCCAGCACTAGCATTTCATGAATGATACAGATGTCAGCGGAGGTTATTTACATTTGCAATTATCCTAGTTTGGTCAATAGATTTTGTTTCTTAAACAGAGCTTAAGTATTTTTTCTAGAATTAAGTGTCTTCACTGCCCCACAAAAATATATATTCCTATAACTGAAGATCCCCAAACAAGATTCCCCAATATCTTAAACTTAGGCAGTTACATGCATATATAGACCCCGATCCAGCAATGAGCTCCATGACGGTACTGGAGTCCACCCACTTGGAGTTCACTACAGGTGCCTACAAAAATGTGAACTGATTTTCAAAGATACTAAGCACCTACAGCTTCTACTGAAGTCAAACAGACCACTACTTTACCTGCCTTAACACGGATTTGTATGTCTTGATTTGCATACTTGGGTCTCAAAGTGTTGGCTACTAATGTGTCTTCTTTGTGAAATTATGTCATTGACAAGTTAAGGGAGACAGTATTGAGGTGTACTACAGAATAGCAATGGACAGGTTAGCGTGCATACACATGTCAAACTGCTAATGGCATCCTTGCCATGTGATCTAACGTAATAAATATGAAGAGCATATTGAGGCATGAAGCACAGTTAACTTCACTGTTTCTCTCCAAGAGCCATATTGAACCATCCTTACTCACACTGAGTGGAACTCCACCCTTCAGATAGTTCTATTGAAATAAACAGAAGTATTCATGCACCAAGGAGCTACTCAATAGGAGTTTAAAAAAAAATCACAGTTTAGCCATGAATTTGAGCTAAATTTTGGTCCCAGTGCACTCAACAGGAAACACCATTTCCATTGACTTCACAATAAACAGATTTGGCCCTTAGGGGGGAAAAAAAATCCCTGATCTAGATCATAGTTCATTTTTCAAAGCTGAAATTGTTGTTTAATTAAGGGAAAAAATGAGCCAACGGTAAACAAAGGAGAATGAACCAGTTCATATAAAATTCCACAAAAAAAATTGGAACAAATTTGGTTTTAGCTATAGCCTCTCCTATATTTTTTAGACTGATTCGTATATTCATCACTGAACTGGAAACATTATATATAATGAATACAATTATATAGCTAAATTAATTTAATACATCAAGGCTGCTGTAATAATAGGAAAGGTTTCAAATAAGATTCCAACTTTACCTAAGGTAAATCCATTATTTTATCTTGCAATTACTGTTTAATTGACTTTTAGCCATAGCATAATTGATATCTACAGAAGACATTTTCCATTAGCCACTTTAGAAATAAAGTTTACACCCAATTTGTATTTATCACTTAAAGACATTTATATTTATATTACATAATAGCCAAAATGCTCCTGATTTTAGCCTGGAATTCCTATGAAATTCAGCAAGATATTTTGTGTGTGAGAATTTGGCCCTCCGTTGTTTTAAACCTGAACTGTACAGTAATGGTGGGAATTCTTAGCAAATAAAAATGTGCTATTTCTGCATGAGCTACCAACTGTAATATCACACAGAAAGGGTTGAGGTGGATGATGGAAATTGTATCAGTCTTAAGATCTGTGCAATTTAAATCCAAATATATATCTAAATGGTATTGTGCATGGTATCCTGCTCTCTACAATGTCTCATGGATGCATGATGCAGGAGGCATAGAGAGCTGGATTATCAGGTACACCAAAGGAGAGGTGGCATTACACCCCCATCAATCTTGCTGTTACTGACTACCACAACCACAAACTTGCTAGTTGGAATACTTTCTTTAAATTCTGCTATCTGGAACAATCCTATATGGGCCATTGTGACCTAGGATCACGAGCGTGAAGTACATTCTAGCCGTGCTCCGCTTCCATCCCTGATGCAGATTGAGATGTGGGCTGTTGACTTGGTAGACATTGTAAAAGACGGTTACTCACCTTTGTAACTGTTGTTCTTCGAGATATGTTGCTCATATCCATTCCAGCTAGGTGTGCGTGCCGCACGTGCACGCTCGTATGAAGATTTTACCCTAGCAACCCCGGTGGGTCGGCTGGGTCACCCCCTGGAGTGGCGCTACTATGGCGCAGGATATATACCCCTGCCAACCTAACCGCTCCTCAGTTCCTTCTTGCCGGATACTCCGACAGTAGGGAAGAAGGGTGGGTTTGGAATGGATATGAGCAACACATCTTGAAGAACAACAGTTACAAAGGTGAGTAACCATATTTTCTTCTTCGAGTGATTGCTCATATCCATTCCAGTTAGGTGATTCCCAAGCCTTACCTAGGTGGTGGGGTCGGAGTGAGATGTCGCAGTGTATAACTGCGGAGCCAAAGGCTGCGTCATCCCCAGACTGCTGAACGAGGGCATAGTGAGAGGTGAAGGTATGGACCGAGGACCAGGTAGCTACGCAACAAATCTCATGAATGGGTACGTGAGAGAGAAAAGCAGCAGATGAGGCCTGAGCCCTGGTAGAGTGAGCAGTGACGTGGCTCGATGGAACATGAGCCAAGTCATAACAGGTGCGGATGAATGACGTCACCCAGGAGGAAATCCTCTGCGAGGAGACGGGTAGGCCCTTGATATGCTCAGCCACCGCAACAAAGAGTTGAGGGGATCTGCGAAATGGTTTTGTTCGCTCAATATAAAAAGCGAGAGCTCTACGGACGTCCAGGGAGTGTAGCTGCTGCTCCCTGAGAGACGTATGTGGCTTTGGGAAGAAGACAGGTAGGAAGATCTCCGGGTTAACATAGAAGGCCGATACCACTTTCGGGAGAAAGGCCAGATGTGGTCGCAACTGCACCTTGTCCCAGTGGAACACAGTATATGGGGGGGTCTACTGTGAGGACCCAAAGTTAGGAGACTCGTCTCGCCGATGTGATGGCCACCAGGAAAGCGGTTTTCCATGAGAGGTAGAGAAGGGAGCAAGTTGCTAACGGCTCGAATGGGGCGGACATGAGTCTGGCAAGAACCAGGTTAAGGTCCCAGGTTGGGACAGGGTGGCGCACCTGGGGGTAGAGGCGCTCCAGGCCCTTAAGGAATCTAGACACCTTCGGGTGTGAGAATACCAAGCGGCCATTCTCCTCTGGGTGGAAGGTAAAGATGGCCGCCAAATGGACCCTCAAAGATGATACCACTAGGCCCTGTTGTTTGAGAGACCAGAGGTAATCCAAGATGGTGGGGATGGAAACCTCGGCGGGAAGGAAGTTCCACTCCATGCCCCAGCACGTGAAATGCTTCCACTTGGCCAAATATGTCACTCTAGTGGACGGCTTCCTGCTACCCAGGAGCACCTGTTGCACTGGGGCAGAGCAACATAGCTCAGACTGGGTCAGCCACTCAGGATCCATGCCATGAGGTGGAGAGACTGAAGGTCCAGGTGATGCAGTTTGCCATGGTCCTGAGTTATCAGGTCCAGGTGAAGAGGTAGGGGAACAGGGTCGTCTACGGACAGGTCTAGCAACATGGTGTACCAGTGTTGCCAAGGCCACGCTGGAGCTATCATGATCAAGCGGGCTTTGTCCCTGCGTACTTTCAGTACGACCCTGTGGACAAGCGGAAATGGTGGAAAGGTGTATAGCAGGTGCGTCGTCCATGGTATAAGGAAGGCGTCCACTACTGAACCCAGTGAGAGGCCTTGAAAGGAGCAGAACATCTGGCATTTCCTGTTCTTACGGGACGCAAAAAGGTCTATCTGGGGAAAAACACCTCCGGAAGACCGAAAGAATAACGTCCAGGTGAAGCGACCACTTGTGGGAAAGGAAGAATCTGCTGAGGTGATCCGCCACCGTGTTCCGAACTCCCAGGAGAAAGGACGCAATGAAGTGTATAGAGTGGGCTATGCAAAAGTCCCAGAGTCGTAAGGACTCTTGACACAGGGGCGAGGACCTCGTGCTGCCCTGCTTGTTTATATAGTGCATGACCACTGTGTTGTTGGTGAATATTGACACACAACAGCCCTGCAAGTGCTGTCGGAACGTCTGGCAAGCGAGGTGGACCGCTCTCAGCTCCCAGACGTTGATGTGCAGGGTCAGCTCTTGAGATGACCAAAGGCCCTGGGTGCGTAGATGCCCAAGGTGAGCTCCCCAACCAAGGGATGATGCGTCCGTTGTCAGGGAAGCTGAGGGCTGGGGCGGATGGAACGGGAGCCCTGCACATACCATGGAGGGGTCCAGCCACCACTCTAAGGAGTCTAGGATGATCGTGGGAATGGTGACGACCACGTCCATAGCATCCCTGGCTGGTCGGTATCGTGAGTTGAGCCACGATTGGAGGGGCCGGAGGCGCAGCCTGGCATATTTCGTCACGAATGTACAGGCCGCCATGTGGCCCAGGAGAGCGAGGCAAGTGCATACCGAAGTCAACGGAGCCGCTCGCAGACTCTGGATGATGGCCACCATAGTCTGGAACCGTGGCAGCGGTAGACAGGCTCTGGTAAGATTGGAGTCCAGGGTGGCATCAATAAATTCTATCCTCTGAGTGGGGATCAGAGTCAATTTTTCCACATTGATCATTAAGCCTATATGTAGGAAAAGGTCCTTGACAATGCGGACATGACGGACGACTCGCACCTCGGAGTTCCCTCGGATGAGCCAGTCGTCTAGATATGGAAACAAGTGTATCCGACTACGGCAGCGGTGGGCGGCGACTACAGCCATACATTTCATGAATACTCTTGGGGCTGTAGAGAGGCCGAACGGGAGGACAGCGAACTGAAATGTTGGTGGTTGACCACAAATTGGAGGAACCTCCTGTGAGGTGGGAAGATGGCTATGTCGAAGTAGGCATCTTTCATGTCAAGGGCGGCATACCAGTCTCCGGGATCCAGGGATGGGACGATGGTTCCCAGGGATACCATACGGAACTTCAACTTTATCATGTATCTGTTGAGTTCCTGCAGATCGAGAATAGGTCTGAGACCTCTCTTTGCCTTGGGGATTAGGAAGTAGCGGGAGTAAAACCCCTTGCCCCGTTCGTGCTCTGGTACCTCCTCTATGGCTCCTTTGACGAGGAGCGTTTGCACCTCCTGGAGGAGGAGTTGCTCGTGAGAGGGGTCCCTGAAGAGGGACATGGGGGGGTAGAAGGGGGGGCTTGAAATAAATTGGAGGTGGTATCCAAATTCCAGCATGCATAAGACCCAGCAATATGACGTTAGCTGGGACCACGCAGGGAGGAAAAAGGAAAGACGGTTGGAGAAAGGAGGGGACGGATCCTTTAAAGAAACTGGTACAACGCCCTCGGGCGCACCTTCAAAAGGAAGGTTTTGGCCCTGAGGAAGGCTTGGAGGAACCTTGGTTTTGGCCCCCTTGGTTGCCCGATTGCCTTCAGCGACCAGTCCTGCCTCCCCGTCTGGCGAAGTCTTGCCTCTGCTTGGGCTGAGGGTAAGGGCGGTGCTGTTGGGGCAGGAAGGGCCTGCGCTGAGTCACTGGTGTGTGCATGCCTAACGAGCGCATAATGACCCTGTTGTCTTTTAGGCTCTGCAGCCTAGGGTCAGTTTTATCAGAGAACAGCCCTTGGCCCTCAAAGGGAAGGTCCTGAATTGTGTGTTGGAGCTCCAGGGGGAGGCAGAAGACCTGCAGCCACGAGATACGCCACATAGTCACTCCAGAGGCTAGAGTCCTGGCAGCTGAGTCCGCGGCGTCCAGGGAAGCCTGGAGGGAAGTTCTTGCCACCTTCTTTCCTTCATCAAGGATGGCCAAAAACTCCTGTCGTGCATCCTGCGGAAGCAACTCCTTAAATTTGTCCGCTGCCGCCCAGGTGTTATAATTATAGTGGCTAAAGAGGGCTTGCTGATTGGCCATGTGGAGTTGGAGTGCGCCTGCAGAATAGACTTTGCGCCCTAGAAAGTCCATGCATCTCGCGTCTTTTGATTTAGGGGCTGGGGCCTGCTGGCCATGGCGCTCCCTCTCGTTAATGGACAGTACAACGAGGGAGCAAGGAGGAGGGTGGACATAGAGATATTCATAGCCTTTGGAGGGCACCAGGTATTTTCTTTCTACACCTCGTGCAGCAGGTAGGACAGAGGCTGCAGACTGCCGGATCGTGGTGGCATTGGCCTGTATCGTCCGAATGAAGGGAAGAGCCACTCTAGTGGGGGTATCTGATGACAAAATGTCCACCATTGGGTCCTGTACCTCCGGGACCTCCTTGGCCTGCAAGTTCATATTTTGTGCAACACGCCTGAGGAGGTCCTGGTGGGCCCTGAGGTCGATTGGTGGAGGGCCAACAGATGAGGTTCCAGTTACAGCCTCGTCAGGGGAGGATGAAGAGGACAGCCCTGAAACAAGCGGATCTGAGGAGGGCTCCTCCTGGTGGATGGTCTCTGTCTCCCTGGGGAGCTGGGAGTCCTGAGGCTGGGTCAACCCTTCCTCCAAAGGAGGAGGAGGAGGGCAGGTGATTGTGGCTTCCGGTACCCGGTGTTCCAAGGTGGCTGAGCGCGATGGAGTGAGAGCCTTGAGCCTGATGGTATGCCCAAGGCATCCAGAAACCCCACTGCTGCGGCCCATGATCTTGAGGCTGGGGCTCATGGAATAATACAGCAGGCACGTCAGTGTCTGGGGCATATGCACTATCCGCCTGAGAAGACACGGACAGGTGTCGGGACGGCCAGGGAGGAGCCAAGCGAGCTTGGTATGAGTCCTTTGCTCTCGCCGCTGGAGATCTCCTCGGTGCCGGGGGTTGGTACCGGGAATCATATCGGTGCCGAGAGCGAGACCAGGACCTACAATCAGCACGGTGCCGGGAGGTCGACCTGGATCTCGAAGGCCTGCGGCAGGACCGGCCGCGAGAGTTTCAGTGCTGGGAACGGTGCCTAGAGCCGGAGTGGTACCGAGAGTACCGGGTAGGACAAGAAATGGATCTGTGCCGCGAGTACGACCGGTACCACCTAGGTGAGCGGTGCTGGGACTGAGAGCGGCGTCTAGACCGGGACCGTCCATGAGACAGCGAGCGGCTCTGGGACCTGGATCGAGATCGGTGCTGGCTAGCTGATTCCAGTGAAGGAGGTCTCATTGTGGCTGGCTTGCCTCTGGAATGTATTACCCGCACCGGCGGTGCCGGGGGTTGAGGCAGGGCAGACTCAGTCATCTCTATAAGGTCCCTGGCTGAGGAAAATGTCTCCGGTGTGGAAGGGACTGTAAGCTCAACCACAGGCCCGGCGGGGAGCTCTCAAGAACCAGACTCGACGGTTCTCTCAGGACCAGAGTCGATGGTACCACAGTCGTCGGTGCCGCAGCAGGAGTAGGTGCCGGGCGGTCCAGACGAGGGTGAGTCTACGTCGAAGATATGGAGGCAGCGGAGGGCCTCCGATAAGGTCCCTGTGCCGGAGAAGGCCGGTGCCGAGGTGTCTTGGCGGAGCCAGTGTGATCCGGTGCCGGAGGAGCACTGTCAGCGCTCGGTGCCGAGGACGGAGGGTTCAGAGCTGCCTCCATAAGGAGAGTCTTCAAGCAAAAATCCCTCTCCTTCTTTGTCCGTGGCTTAAAAGCCTTACAAATGCAGCACTTATCTGAGATGTGTGATTCCCCGAGGCACTTTAGGCAAGAGTCGTGGGCATCGGCTTTTTACAGGCCGAGCACGGTTTGAACCATGGTGAACCAGCATGGGCCCCAGCACCGGGTGCAGGGAAGGGCTAATGCTCAAACCCCGCTAAACTATATACACTAACTATCTAAGAACTATCAGCTAATTACCTATAGACTAATTCAACTATATACAACAAGATATTGAATAAACAAGGAGAAGCTAGGGAAGTGGAGGACAGCTAAGCCAAGCTCCACTGTTCCAACGACCGACACGGGCGGTAAGAAGGAACTGAGGAGTGGTTAGGTCAGCAGGGGTATATATCCGGTGCCATAGCAGCGCGCACACCTAACTGGAATGGATATGAGCAATCACTAGAAGAAGAATAAAGAAATTAAACAAAGAAATTAAGCCACTCCAGCCTGCCATCTTTACCAAATGAATCTCATGGTAAACAAAGTAGTAAATTAAAAAGACAGAGCTATGGCTATGGCCACGGTATTGAGGCTGAAGTAGAAACATTATCAAGCAAGCATTGCTGCAGTTTTTAGCATGTAAACTCTATCTTTCTCTCACCCTGTTAAGTCTTACAGGTGGAATAAGATTTTAGCTCATAAGATGGGGCTGATGTTACAGTGCTGATCACAGAGGAATCAGTCTCAAATTCTGGGTCAGCATAGACTGTAAGTGTTATGGAGGACAAGGAAAGCTGAAAAGATTGTCCATCAGTTATTCTATCTAGTAATCCTTCTGGCCAACACAGGGAGCAAAGTTAATGGGCATTGACGAGAACCTTTCTGAACAAGAGAAAGGATTGCCAAACAATGAAAAGCTGTTGAGAATAAGGGGAAGTAAGAGGAGAAGGAAATACAGCAATCAACAGGGGATCAAGAGAGGCTCAAAATTTCCAAGGGAAAAAAATATCTGTGAACAACTGCAACCTTATGTATCAGAGGAGGCTCCTGAAGTAATGTGAGCTTAAAATAAACAGTTTCCATTCTCAGTTTCACGGTTCAGAAGTTATGGTCTCAAATGTAACAACAGCAAGAAAGAGTGGGAAAGAGCAGACTGATATCTGACAGAAGTAAAACTGTGTCTAACATGAGTGAAATCCCTTATGACTTAGAGTAGAAAAGATTAGTACACTCTTCTCCATCTCATCTGTATGGAACCAGCTGTATAGTACTAGAACCTGACAAACATTTCTATAGCTTTGTGCATTTTGTTGGCAGTGACTGAGCATGGAAAATATAAAGGAAATTTGGTCAAATAATCCCCACTTATCCAGACTTTCTATGGGAGATTTCTATGAGAAGAATGGAATTTCAGGTGAAGTATAGCTCTTACAGATATTACTGAGGAAGATGCAGAAATACAGGAGACAAGAAAAGCAAAAGAATTGTAACTTCCCAACAGAAGAACCAAACAGCAACAGCTCTGTCACTGGCATCGTGTGCATGCCCTTTTTAAAACAAAGCCACAGACTTTTACTTAGATGCTTGAAAGGAAGACAGCCTAGAGTAGATCTTTTGGAGCAGCATTAGAAGTTAATCAGTTAATTGCTCAACTTATTGCCATGGGCCTGCAACTGTTCTCTGTCCTGAATAATGCATAGGTTTTTAATTTTTTGTATCCTGGCACCAAGCCCCAGTTCCTTTTCCCATTGCCTCTGTGGTTGTTTGCTGTTTCAGCAACACAGCTCTGATACTCAGTTTTCTGCTCCCTTGTGTAGTTCTGATGATTGTGATGCTCAATATATTGCAGACTGCTGTACCCCAACTTTCAGCACAGAGAGAAGATCAGCAAGCAAGTATAGTACACAGCTGGCAATGGAAATGTCATAGAAGCGGACCATCAACGTCACTTTATTTCTACCAACTTTAATAGCACAAACTACAAATTAACTCTCATCTAACTTCATTGGCAAGGCACAGTGGTGTTCTTGGCATCCTATTCTGGTTGTTATAAATAAGAAATAGTTGCCTGAGTTCCATTTCCTATGCTTCTCTTAGGAACCTCCTTGTGTCCTTCCAAGGGGGGGGGACTTCACATCTTGACTAGTTAGGGCCTAATCCTGCTCCAGTTTAAATCAGTGGACAAATTCACATATACTTCCAGAAAGAGCAGGGTGGAGCTCCTGTTAACTGGAGAGAACAGGGCTACATTAGAAGATTTGCAAGACAGTGGAAAATACTCCAAACTTAATATCTCTTTTTAAAATTTGGAAAAAAAATTGAAAGAGAGACATATTTTCAAAGATACTGAGGCAAATTTGGTGGAATTATTTCAAAGAAAAATGGCCAAATTATCCAGCACCAAAATGCACAACCACAAGTAAAACCATGGACTCATTTGGGGAGCGGGAGAGAGACTGGCTTTGAAACAAAAATGTGAAAGCTTGTGGTTTTGCAAGTCTGATGTGTAAACAGGGCTTGGTCCAATGCCCGCTAAAGACAAAAGGAAGTCTTGCACTGCTCCAAATCCAACTGAAATAAGCTATTTGACTGAATTTCACAGATAAATGAAATATCAGAGGTGCAAAATCACTCAAAACAAATGGGTGGAACTTGTCAAATTAAATGCTCCCCACTGTCACTCTACGAAGGCATGAGGCCTCCGGTCAGCGTAACATTAATAAGCCGTACACCAAAAAATGCCATTCTTTGCTGCTGAGCACATGCAAATTTCCTAACACTTAGTTGGCTTTCTTTCTTTCCAAGCACACCACTGCCTTTGACATTTAACCACATTTTTCATATCCATTTTTTGTTTTCTGTCTGTAGCACATACGTTTGGCTACTCTATCTTGTTAGATTACAACCAACTAAATTCACTTTTTTATAATGTTAATTTTATTCTTTTTTAGAAAATGAATTTTAAAAACCCATCAAACACTTTTTAAAAGAAATGTAAACTTTTGTAAGGTGAGGTAGCACTGGATTTAGAGAGGAAGTTTTCAAAATGTAGACAGTCATCGTGTTGCTGTTCACATCAATCTGGACCTTAGAATTCTTCTGTGAATATAAGTTAATGGAAAACCATGTATAAAATTTTTTAAGTTGGTAAACCTGCTTTACAATACTCATTCCAAAACCTTTAAAATCCCTGATTAAAAAATACATACAAAAAGTATTATGTAATAATAGGCAGTTTATTATTTTGTCCCATTTTATTATGGTCTATGCTAAAGGACAGGGGTTTTGTAAGATCTTCTGTTGTTTTTCTATTGTCCTTTAATTGATTTGGGCATGATATAGGTATATCTTAAATTGAAATATACAGTAGTGGCACTGAACAACTTACCAGCTTTATCTCAGATAAATAGATTGGTCACTTTAGTATCTGCATTATTCCTTATAATTACAACAAGAAACCTTGAATATTGATATAATGTTCTCTACCTGCAAATCATATTTAGTTATCTAAGGCAATTGGGTAGTTATTCAATACCCCCACTACATCTGCATACCATACTTTCAAAAGATACAGTGTACACAAATAGTACATTTCTCATATATTTGCAATAATACCAGAGTTTTATTCTGCTGTTATGTATGATAAAGTCATGACAACATCCCAAGAAGTCAGATAGAATCACCTTATCACAACAGCAGTTTAAGCATACAACTCTGATTTTCTAGATCCACTGGTGTCCCACTGACTGACCTGTCTAGTTACACTTGTGGTAATTTGACTTTCTTTTTGGAAATTTGATACACAGTCCTCTGAAGTCTCACAAATGAATTCAAAACTCGTATCCAGAAGAAAGAAAAGAAAATAGAAAAAGAAAGGAAGACCTGGCCTGCAGATCCTGATCATTCAAGTAGCTTTCGTTGACTTCACTGAGACTTTTTGCATGGGTAACAACTACTTGTCTGGTTAAGGATGATAAACTCAAGCCCATAGTCCTACAGCAGTGAGTGTTCCAGGTAGGAGCCTACTGGTTTAAAAGGGAATATACAAGTGGTCGGGCACCTTGATATTGGAAATGAGTCCCTCCGAGACTCTCTGGCATTTGTTGAACTTCCTGGCATACTGGCAGGCTCATCTGTTTTCCTGAGCTTTGCCCAGGGTGGGTTGAAGGGTATGGGATAGTCAGAGGAGAGAATTGGGTTGTGTAAAAAGGACAACTTTTATTATGGGATGAGTTTGGTTTTGGGATTTGGTTTGCAATCTGGATATTTATCCCTCAGTTGTCATATTCTAACATAGCTACAAATGCCTAGCGTTTTTGGATAGCTGATTTGTACAAAACATCTAAGTAAATAAAAAACAAGACTTTGACTTTGGTCTAATTTTCTCCATTTTCAACACTGACTATATTGAGCCTTGTTGTTTTTTTGTTTTTTTGTTGTTGTTTTTTTTACACCAGATATAGAAAACCAGAGTTAGAAAATTGATCTGATTCACTAGAAAAACAAACCTGACCTCCTTTACCACATAAGTAAAAGCCTGGATCTGGATTCTGAATTCTAATTTGGAAATGAGATCAAAAACCAACTAAAGCACCAGGCCATCCTAGAAAGACATAGGCCATGTAGCACATATGACACAAGATGATCAATGACCACATTAACAGCTAATCTATGGCATAAAACATGCATAAGGCATTAGCATGGAAATCTAACACATTCCAACCCCAGGTGGCATTCGATTTCTAATCTGTTGTCCTGTCTAATAGACAAAAAAAAACCTTAAATGGCTTATTTAGAGCTTCATTTACAAAGCTAATAATGAGGATGATTTAGTTAGAGAGAGAAAAGGATGATATGCCATAAAATCAAAGTCTGATCTTGAATGAGCAAATACCATTTTTTTATTATCCTTACTTTTACAAATTGGATGGCAAGGATCTCCATATTTTATATTATAGGATTTGCACAGAGTGAAAAATATGAGCATAGAATAAATACGGCCTGTTTGGCAGGTCATGAGCAGAGCTGGTCTGGAATTTTTATACAGTAGCTACATCATTCACTCCTGCCTCCACCCCACACCACCACATTAGACAATAATCACAAATGTTTTTATATACAGTGTCAGGTTGGGTAGACCTCTTTGACCATAATGTCTGAAGACGGAATCCCAGGCAATTTAAGCTGTTGTTGTACAGTCTGACTCTGCAAGTTTTCAGATTGCAGCAAAAATAGAACCATATGGTCCTCTTCACTGAAATGGGTAGAAAAGACTAGCACCTGGTAAATCCTGGAGGCACTGAAATGGAAAAGTGTTGGCTTATGGCATCACTCCCCAACTTCACACGGGCCCCTCTGTGGAGACGGGGCTTTGTATCTGAGAAGGGGACAAGTCAGGTGTCAGATGCCAGAGATCTTTGGGGAATGTCACTTTCAAGTTGCATCATTAGTTGTTATTTTTAAGCACTTAAAAATGGACTTATTCTCCACCTCCCCCTGCAATTGCGCGTGCACACAGCATCATTGGTGGGCAGAGCGGGGCGGAAATCAACGAAAAGTTGATGCTCTCAGAATTAACTTACTTGCTGTCTCATCTTATGGACTCAAACTTCTCCCTAAGCGGAAGGTTGGGACAGCAGCCACTAGCAGAGAAGACTCCCACACACACACTTCCTAAATACATATCCAAATAAAGCAATCTGAAGCAAACTCTCAGAATTTTCTGATAGGCAACAATTTCGCTCACAGTTTGAGCAAATTAGCTTTAATGGAATGTATTTTCTTGGGGGGGAAGGTGAAAAGCTGTGTTAATATTTGTTTCACCTCTTTTCTCTTTATTTGATTGTAATTTTCAAGGTGGCATTCTTGAGCGTAACCTTGTACCAGTAGGATTGGTCAAAAACTACTAAAATGACATTTGAGTTAAGATCATGCAACCTCTCATGAAAAACTGCAAATCATCTATAAAGTAAAACACAGTTATTAATTAAGGACACAATTCTCCCACCTTGACTCATCTGAGGAGCACTTACTCTGCAATTACTTCCATTAACTTCAATTAAACTAAATATAGGATAAGCTGCTTCTCAATAGTAATCAAGGTGACAGAATTGGGCCCTTAACTTATTTTATATTTGGTGACACTGCAACTGCTTACCAAGGATCGTAGTGCATTCTTCATCACTGACAACTTTAAAATCAAGAGTGGATGTTTTTTTTCTAAAAGATCTACACTAGGAATTACTTTATAGAAGTACTATAGTCAAATAACTCGGTGCTGGGATAGGGGTTGTTATAAAATTGGATGAGTGGGGTTCTGTGGCCTGCCTTGTGCAGGAGGTCAGACTTGATGATCAGATTGGTCCCTTCTGACCTTTGAGTCTATGAGTCTATGAGCTATAGCCAGTTCTGTTGCCTGGATTATGAAGGAGGACAGACTAGATAATCACAATGGTCCCTTCTGGCCTTGGAATCTATGAATTGGGCTTTAAAACATGTGCGACTTTAACACAAATGCTATTTTAATGTTTTTAAAGTGAAGATCATTGTAGAGAAGTGAGATTTTTCTCTCCCCTCAGTGTATTTTCAGAAAGCTATCCTTAATGTGAACTCCTGACCAGACACATGTCGTTGCTGGGAAATACCAAGCCCGGGCTACAAGAAGTCACTTTGCAGTTCCGTCAATATCAGACTTGGTTCAGAGCAGTTCAGTCTGAAATCCAATAGGGTTAATGTGTTTGAGAAGTGCCAAGGGACCAATTGCTCTGGCATTGGAAAAAAAAGTGTTCATCCCTTCTTGAAGGCTGTGTTAAACAAAATCCTACTTTCATTTACTGTAGGCAGGTATTACCTCAGAAGTGAGAGTGGCTGAATGGCTTTTTATAAAATAAAAATCTCTCTGGATCTTTGTCCAGCCTGTGACGGGGTGTTCCAACCCTGTACTAGGCCAACGGGGATGGACCAATCACTGTGGGCCCAAGAGACCACGTCCCCTTTCCCCTGCCGCAGTTCCTCCAAGGAGAGTTGGCAACCCTCCAGGATTGTCCTGGAGTCTCCAGTAATTAAAGATTAATCTTCAATTAAAGATTATGTCATGTGATACATAATCTCCAAGAATACAGCCAACCAAAACTGGTAATCCTGCTCCAAGTGGAAGACCCAAATAAAAGGAGGCAGCTCAGATCAGTCAGGGCTGGCTGTGGAAGAGGAAAGATGTGTATTGCGGGGTTCTCCAGAGAAGCCAATGATGCTTCAAACAGCAGAGCCTGAGGACCCGGACTACGCTGCAGAGACTGACAGAAATGCCAGGCCACTGCCAGATGAGGAGGTGCCGGGGACGCAATCTGAGGTAGGAAATGACCCAAGGGAAATAGTAGAAGCTGATGCCTAAACCCTTAGTGGGGAAGTCCCAGATTCATAGGTCGTAGCCCAGTGGAGAGGGAGGGGCCAGGTTCCCCTACCACACCCCACAGACTAGTAGGCATGGCTGCTGTTTGCTCAATCCCAGCCCAAAGGCTCAGGAACCAGAGACTGTTTGTTTGCCCTGCCCTGCCCTGCCCTGCCCAGGGACTACAGACTGATTGCTGTTCTGCCCTGCCCAAGAGGCTAATTCCCCAAGTGCTACTGTCTGCCCCATCCAGGAGGATTCAGGACTATGGAATGTTTGTTCTGTCCCAAACCCGAATTGCAACAGGAGGCTCAGGGACTATAGACTAATTATTTACCCTGCCCCTCCTGAAAGCTATAGACTGATTGTTGTTCTGTCCCAAACCCGAATTGCAACAGGAGGCTCAGGGACTATAGACTAATTATTTGCCCTGCCCCTCCTGAAAGCTATAGACTGATTGTTGTTCTGCCCCACCCGAGGGCCAGAACTCCAACTGTTGTCATTAGCCCTAGCCCAGAGACTCAATAGCTACTGACTGTTTGTTGGCTTGGCTCCGCCCGGGGTCCAGAGTCCACCATACTGCAATTACCTGATCTCACAGAGAATCCTGACAACTGAGTGACAGGATGTGCCAACCCCGCACTGGGCCAACAAGGGACGGCCCAGCTCAACAAACAGGTAAACTTATGGTACCTGCTGTGGTGGGTCTTTGGAGGCAAGCTAAGCAGCCTTCTGCTCTGCTCCACCTAGCATCTGACTTGGCGAGCAGCTAGCTTGGCAGCTCCCCATCCTTGCCTCTTCTTGGAGCCAGGAGAAGGGTCAAACAATACAGAAGGTAGCAACACTAAACGTTTGGAAGCTCATTCACCATCACTTTGAAGAGTCTGCTAATAAAAATTGGAGGAGTCAAAAATCTACATTTTACTATACTTCCTCCATCAAAATCCCTTTTGTAATTTGCTATAACTAAGATTCAGCTCTTCTAATCAGTTTTAACTACAGAGCTCATGACTTAAGAGGCTACAATAATACAGCTAACTTGACAGGGAGAAAATTTGCTCCAGGGGCATTATGATTTGTAAGCCATTGGCAACTAGCTTATCATGAGATCTTCATACCTAAAGGAATCATGTAAGGGTTTAATAACCCAGCAACAGGGCTTTGAGAACTCCAAAATTTTACTTAAAGACAAAACTAATGGGAGAACAAAGAGGGGACTTCTGGTTTTAATTGTAGAACAAAAGCCTTAAAATAATGATAATTAAACTCCATCATCTAAGAGAAATTTTGTCTCTAACGGTGACTGAAGACCTAAATTCTCTATGTGCTTAATCATATGCCTTTGAGATGATTGTTTCAAATAAGGTAGACCTTTCAATCAAAAAACAGCAAGTATCAAAGGTGATTAAGTATGAACCTGCTACCAAAGAGACACAGCAGAGGAAAGTTTTTGAGATCTTTATTCCAGATGTACTCGGAAACCTACCAGTCACTGACACAACACTCAAATCACCATTGACAGAGATGTAATACAATCAGGCTCATACATCTGCTAACATTCCAGTTAGGTCAAATAAATGGGTGCCTAAAATTTGGCTCTGATTCTAATTTTAGGCACCTAAATAAGAGGTATGATTTTCACAAGTACTGCGCTATCACATTTTTCATTGAAATCAGTGGCAGTTTTGGGGTGAACATCATCTTTGAAAATCAGCCAAATGAATTTAGGTGCATAAATATGGATTTAGGAACTACATTTTAGGGATCCATTAAAAAAAAATCTTGAATCTTAGAGCCCTAACATTCAATATTTGCATTTTCTTTAAACCAGACTGAAGATCTAGAATAGGCATCAACTTGGCAGTCTGTTCTTAGACGCACTCCATAGTTTGTCAGACATCAGCGCCTGCGTTCCCTATACATCCATACCGCTCCATATTTCTTTAAGTAAATATTTCAGCAAGTAAGATAAGTCATCCTTTCTTTGATTGTTTGACCCCGTTTCTACATATTGAGCTCTCATGAGAACCAAGTCCAAGAAGTTTTGATCATCTTTTCTCAAACTCCCGATTCTGGGGATGGAACAATTCCTTTGAGATTACCTGATAAACAGCAGTCTAGAAAGATTGTACTTTAGCACAATGCAAAGGCACAGGCATCCAAGAGTTGTTGAAACAACTCTAAACAGCCTAGGTTAGCAACCATAGTACCTGCTTGATTGACTGCACTGAAGATTGACTTCTTTGGGAAAGGAGAAATGAAGATTTCCCAACAAACACAAACAATCCCACCAGCAGTTAGATCAAAGCTATGGAAATAGAAGATCATCCTCCTTCCAACAGCAATAGCTGCTGGTAGGAAGCCTCTTCCTTTTCTCGTTGGTAGGGAAGTGGGAGCAGGAGCTCACAAGGTGTGGGCGGGCGGGGGCTGGAAATGTACAAATTTGAGAGGTCACAGCAGGAGTGAGTGTGTGTGTGTGCAGGTGAGGGGTAGTTATTGCACATTTTGCAGGAATCTGTTTGGTTTTAAGACTGATGCACTAAAGAATCCCACAGGTTTCCTCCATTCCAATTCCCTCATCACCCTCAATATCTGATTTTTTTCCTGCAGTCTATATTCCATACTAACTTGCTCTTGTCCACACACAATTTGTGCACGTCATGCATATGCTATTGTATCATGGTCCCTGACCTTAGTTTTCACCAGAAACACAATTTACTCTAGTATAGCCACCTAGGATTTCACAGCTTCAGACTCTGATTTTATTGTGGAAACCGTCTCCTGCCAGGTATGCAGCCTCCAATTAATTGCCTGCATTCCTTGAGTGATTAGAGTCATTTTTTTCCCTTTTCTCTTCTATTGCTGTTGTTAAGGTTCACCTATATGAATAAGCAAATGGAAGTGACATGAATCCATGCTGAGCAGTGGTGGAGGAAAGGGGGGAGAGATAGTCTCTTCAGAGCTTTGAACTGATTATACTTGCACAGCAAAACTTAACAGGTGTGACTGAAGACTAAAGCCTGATCCTAAAAAGATGCTGCGCGCGTTTAACTCCCATTGACTTGAGAGGGAGTTAAGAGTGCAGAGTACCCTTAAGAATCAAACCTTGGAGCAATACATAAACAGAATACATCACGCAAAGCAGGGGATCATTGTATCTTTGTCCCTTAGTAAGGAAATTTTAAAAAATGAATCATTGCCCCCCCTTCTTTTTTGCCAAGTTATCACTGCCAGTTGCAATAAAACGTTGTGATCTTTTGCAAAAATTACCGTTAAATGTTCTAAAAAACCTTTAACTGATATTCTCATCTAGGTTAATCTCAAATCCTCAGACTTGTCCATCTTTTCCTTATCAAAAACTGAGCACTGAGTAACTACTGAGCAGTACTAACATAAATATTATTTATATTGCAATAATGCCTAATGGGAACCATGTTGGGTTCCATTGTGGTAGGCACAAAATAAATGACATTCCTTATTTCTATGTACTTAGAGCTACACCAATAAGCCACTTCTTGGTTCTCCTTTTTCTTTCTTTTATTTCATCCCTTTGTTGTTGTTTTTTTTTATTTTTTCCCTACTTGGCATTTGCATTATTTTGTGTATGTATGTAATATGACCATGTATATAATGCCTCATTAATTCCATTGAAGTAGCTCCCATTGTTAAACAGGTGCTCTGCAGACATATTGATAGAGACATCCCCTACCTTTAAGAGTTTACAATCTAAATAGATAAAAAAACAAAGGCAGAGGAAAAGGGTACATGCCCAGGAGCTCCAGCTTCCCTGTTCTGCTATTGCTGCCTGGTGATAAGTAGTAATTATGCCCTCCTTCCATACTGGCCACAAACACCATAGGTTTCCGGTGCACGGAGAGAGCCCAAACTGTCAACTAAGCTGGTGTTAGTGAAAATATCCACAAGTTTCCGGGCCTCACCCAAACCCTTGGATTCAGCAGTAACTTTCCTTCTCTCTCTTCCATACCCCGGGGATAGAGGTTAGAGGATACTTCCTGAACTGGGGCTTTATGGAGCATGATATATAGGGCCAGATTTTTGGTAACAGTCTCTAATATTGTAGAGGCAGTTTTGCACCCAGATTTAGTTATGAATACAAATGTGAACCCAATTTAGATTCCTCTCATCTGATTTCACCCATAAGTCAGCTAATTAGGCACCTATGTGGTTTCAAATACTTGGTGCTCATAGTACTGATCCCTTTTTAAAAATCAGAGCCATGTAGGGTTGCCAATTTCTGATTGCACAAAACTGCTCTGCCCCCTGCCCCACTCCTTCGCCAAGGTCCTATCCCCTACCCCTTCTCCAAGGCTCCACCCCACACTCACTCCATCCACCCTCCCTCTGTTGCTTGCTCTCCTCGACCCACACTCACTCTCTCATTTTCACCGGGCTGGGGTAGAGGGTTTGGGTGCAGGGAAGTAAGGGTGTGGGAGGGGGTATGGGCTCTGGAGTGCGGCCAGGGATGACGGGTTTGGGGTGCAGGAGGAGGCTCTGGACTAGGGCTGAGGGGTTCAGAATGTGGGAGGGGGCTCTGGGCTGAGACAGGGAGTTGGAGTGTGGGAGGGGGTAGGCTCTGGGATGGGGGTGCGGGCTCCAAGGTGGGGCCAGAAATGAGGTTCAGGGTGTGGGAGGGGGATCCAGGCTGGGGCAGGGGGTTGGGGTTCAGAGAGCAGTGAGAGCTCTGGCTGGGGGTGTGGGCTCTGGGATGAAATGTTTGGGGTGCAGGAGGAAGCTCCAGGCTGGGGCCAAGGGGGTTAGAGTGCAGGAGGGGGTTCTGAACTGGGACAGGGGGTTGGAGGTGTGGGCTCCAGGAGGGAGTTTAGGTGCGGAAGGGGGCTCGGGCTGAGGTAGGGGTGCGGGGTGGTTCAGACTGCAGGCTCCAGGCAGCACTTATCTCTTGGGCTCCCCAGAAGCTGTGCCTTGTCCTTCATCTCCTAGGCAGAGGCATGGATAGGTGGCTTTGTGCACTGCCTCCACCTGCAGGCACTGCCCCCACAGCTGCCTTTGGCCGCAGTTCCTAGCCAATAGGAGCTGCAGAGCTGGTGCTTAGGGCAAGGCAGGAGCAGCGCACAGAATGCCCATGGCTGTCCCTCTGCCTAGGACCCAAGGGACATGGCGCCACTTTCAATGCCCCAACCACAGGACTAGAGAGTCATTCCCCCACCCTGTTCGCTCAATGACTGTTCCACTCTAGATAAATACTGAAATAAGTCACTGGGTCACAGAGACTGAAGGGATATGACTCTACAGTCCAGCCTGCCCTCCTTCCCGCCCCAGTTTTTCACTATTTATCCATAGTGGAACAGCTTCAACAAGAGAGACAAGGAAGCCCCCATGTCAGACCATCCCATATCCCAGGGATCAGCGCACTCTCCTGAGAGGCAGGAGACCCTTGTTCAAATCCTCTCTCATGCTGCAGGCAGAGAAGGTGGAATTGAACCTGCGTTTCCCACATCCCAGGCAAGTGCCCGACCACTGGGCAAAAAGTTATAAGGTAGGTACCACCACCACCTCCTTCTCCAGCCATTTTCTGCAGAGTGAGGCAGGTAGTGAACTCATTCCCACAAGAAGCAGCTTAAGTGCCCAAGCGATGTGACTCTAGGTAGTGGGTTCCTGCTTGCGGATCACTAGCAGACATAGGCACCCAAGGCAGGTCTGCAGGGAGGCACCTAACTCCATGAGGGAGCAGGGTTTAAGACACCTGTCTCATCAGCATCTCTCATTGGCTATCTTAGGAAGTTCCACATCTAGTGTACTTGCTTTTCTGGATCATATTCTAAGATTTCTCTCTCCCCCCAGTAATTTACAGAGAGCCTAAGCACCTAGCTCAGCTTTGTAGATCAGTGTTGTTCCTTTCCCAGGCAACTAAGTTAGGTGCTATGATGCTCAGTGTTGAGCAATACTTAAGTCCCTCCACGGATCCCACCCTTAGTCTCTATTTGCTTCAATCCCCTATTTGTAAAATAGAAAAACTATTTCCCTTTGCTCATCCTTTGTCATCTCGCTTATTCAGACTATGAGCTCTGCAGGGAAAGGACTCTCTCTTAAAATATGTACATACAGTGTGTAGAACAAAGGAGACATGAGCTCCATTAGGGCCTTGAGGCACTCCAGTGATAAAATACACAGACAATAACATTTTAGTTTTATCACAAAATTTTCTCCTGGTCTGAGAACTATAAAAATAATTAAATAAATAAATAGTGTTTAGTGCACATGGTGCTCCCTTCAAAGCACAGACCTGTCACCACACATCATTTCCGCTCATCTGCCATCTCTTTCCCTCCACAACATACACGCATATATACAAGTGAATTTCTGACACTGAGTCAAGTGCATAGCTGAAACTCTGGAACAGCTCCAAGAAGTTCTGTATTGTTCATTTTCCTATCCCAGAGGAATCCAAGGGATTTTGAGAAAGATGGAAATCATTTGGAATTTTTATAGAGCAGATTTTTTTTTCTTGACAGAAGGGTTGTATGTGTACTTTCAATATTTGAAAAGTCTTGGGTTTTGACAGCTGTCAGGGAGATGGCATTGTTTTCTTGAGGAGGTGCTTGCTTTTGCATTTGAATTTGGAACAAGATTTGGACCTTGTGCAGCTGTAGTTATATATAAAGCTTTCAATATATTTAGAGCAAGATCTTCAGAACTGTATGTGTGTTAGTGAGTAAAAAAAGGCAGATGAGGCATGGCTAGTTTTGTGTGTGCAACTACCAGTGCTGTGTTCACAACTTAGATGCCTGCACACACAAATGATTAGTGAAGTGCATAACCAGCCACTTGTCCATACAATAATGCATGTTCCCAATCACAGAAAGGGCAGCAGAAGCAGCAAGTTAAGTGTACACTTCTGGCAATCTACTTCTTCACTTCAGCTGTTGATTCATCTTACTCTTGATTTAACTGTTTAACAAATGTTTATGTGAATTCTAAAACCAATTTTTTTTTAAAATGCAATATTGCAGAACAGGGTCTTCATCTGGATTTTTTTGGTCCTGCCCAGCAAATAAAGAATTTATCCAGCAATCAGAATGTTCTATATTCTCCAAATTCCCCAGAAAACAATTCTCTCTCCACCTTCTTCTCTCCCTCTAGGGCTATGCTACCAAGCATTAAAATCATTTCACTGACGTTTCCTAGCCTAGCCTACCACATTTAGAAACCTTTCCCTCCTCATCCTAAAAGCTCATCACAATTCTGCTCCTGCCAACATTTCCTATACCCAGTGATCCCAGTATTCCTCCCTCACTGCCCATTTTACCGCCAGCCCTTTTGCTTCTTTCCACCACTCCCATTTTGCACGTTCCCACATCACCCTAACCCCATTCTCCCTCCAAAGCTGCATCCCCTTAGCCTCATCCAGATCCCTCTTCAAAACACACTACTCCATAAAGCCTGTTAATACTTGTGTGTCTACCTCAAATGTACATCACATTACCGGGGGGGGGGGGGGTAGGGGAGGGGAGAAGAGGGGTAATCTATGTTCCTCAAAGATTTCACCGTTGTCCACATTTCTCTCTGTTGTCCTGTGTCGGTCGAAATAGATAAGCTTCTTAGGGCAAGGACTGTATCATCCTCTGCATTTCATACAGGGCCTTGACCACAGATAGCACTTAATAAATACATTTATTAATAATATTTTATTAATAAAATACCTGCAGCCTCTTTATTGGTTACAAAACTCTGCCACATGAATCCCTCAAGTGCGATATCAGAAAAGCATCCAGTGCTGGCACAGCAAGATCGCTACACTTGTTCCAGTTTCACTGCCATGATGCTGTGCGATCTCCAATTAAAACAGCTCCTCAGATGCCAAAGGACAGCGGTAAAACCAACTCTAGTATGACGAAGAAGTGAAGTAGGGATGATATAGCACCCCCCCAAAAAAAATCTTTATTGGCCAGATACTCACCTGGTGCAAATCAGTGTAATTTCATTGACTTCAGTGAGGCTGTGAAGATTCAGTGCACCTGAGGAATAGGCCCTATATATTTTCTTTCATAATTCAGCTTTCACTACTTTAATAAAATCTCAGAGTAACAGATTCCCTAGAAACAGAAATAGAATTAGGTCTGTGTAATGAGGGTCATTCAAAAGATACAGGTAAGGTGCCTTGAGGTCAATAGGTACCATGGTGAGGAGCATGGACAAGCACCTGAATAGAATAGGATAGTACTGCATTATTTGTGCATTTATTTCCTAATATTTTGCAAGATATGAGGCAAAGCTGTCCAAAGCAACCTCTATGAAGACTCTGGGTATGTGTAATGTCTTTTATACCAGGTATTTTATCTGTTTTTTTCCAAAGGGGCCAATTGATGCAATCTAAAAAGCAGATTTGGGGAGTTGTGACAGCTCAATCTGCTGTAAGCTCGGTGTCAAATTGATATCAAGTGTACCTTCATTCAGTCTGGTCTCTGGATTCTGCCACTTGACTCTTCTCAATTAGTGGCTGCTATATGGCAGGAAACAGCTCATGGCATTAACTTTCCTCAGCTCTGAGAAGGTATGTCCACAATGTTACAAAACGGGGAGAATTTAATGGGAATGAGAAAGACTGGGTCATCCACCCAAGGACAAGAAGCAATGGAATTACATTGCAGCAAGGGAAGTTTAGGTTGGACATTAGGAAAAACTTCCTAACTGCCAGGGTGGTTAAGCTCTGGAATAAATTGCCTAGGGTGGTTGTAGATTCTCTATCACTGGAGATTTTTAAGAGCAGATTAGACAAACACCTCTCAGGGATGGTCTAGATAATACTTAGTCCTACCATGAGTGCAGAGGACTGGACTAGATGACCTCTTGAGGTCCCTTCCAGTTCTGTTATTCCATGAACCTCTCAAAATAATTGGTATGGAAAGGGTTAAATTCTGTCCCAAACAGCCAGGCAACAGCCATCTTTGCAGTCCACTATGTAGGCTTAAATCAAAAAGCACGGGCAACATTAATGTCTAGTATAAATCCATTGACTTCAATGAAGTCACATGAGGGATAGCTTTGGCCCAGGAGTTCCTCAGCAGAATACCGAGAACCCTTTGGTAGTAGGTACCCAATGACTTAGAGTGGGGAAGGTAATGCAGCAGAATGGAGTGAATGGTGGAAAGAGCTTGGGAGGGCGAAAACACAAGGTGGCATGTGCTGCCAAGTTCTTGACTGAGCTGCCAGAAGCTCATGGATTTATATTAAAGACTTTGAGCTCCTCTGTGATCCTTTCTCTTCTGTTTAGAATTGGCAGAAGGATGCTGCACCAGGGTGACTGAGTGAAAACCCTGGACTACAGTTTCCTTTCCTAATATGAAAGGAACTAAATTGCCCCTGAAAGAATGAGGCTGAGCCTTTGTGGGGATCGAGGAACAAACAAACCACAACTCCCTCTTCTCTCAGCACAGAGGTTGCATAACATGGATCTTTTTTTTCCTGACCATGGATGGTGTGAAAACTTAGAGAATTCCCTTTAAGCCAAAAAGATACCCTAGTGGGTGTTCCAGTGCACCTTGTGAGCTAAGATGGCCTAAACTCCTCCAGGTGCAAATGGTTGGAAATGTATAAGTTACTATATTTATGCCGTGTCCTCCTATGAGTTTCAAGGAGGATGAGAGGCAGTAGCTGTGTGTCTAAGCATACAATGATCTTCTCGTTCTTTCACTTGGCTAGCACAGTGTAGATTGCAGTTCCTTCATTTTCTCTTCTCCCTCACCCTCTTCACCAATTAAGGATCCAGCAGCTACAAATCACAAATAATTCCCAATGTCCTCATGAAACATAACATCAGTGTCTCTGGAGCGTCCCAGTAAAGTCTTCACCTTGGATTTCTTCCTTGAAGTCAAGCATGTAATTTGCTTCACGACAATAGCATGGACTTGCATCAATTGAAAGTAATGAAATTAGATCACCTTTATGCATTTTTTCATGATTTTAGGCAGTGCATAAAAATTGCCCATTTAAAACTTTTTAAATTCTTAAAAACCACGGTGGGAAGGAGGTTTACTGGGAACACTACCTGCCTCTTGGTTTTTTTCTTGTAATTACTTTTAAAGCAAAATCTTAAGACCCCCAATACTTTTTTTCCCCTCAGCATTTCATTTTATGCCATTAGAGAATCATTAAATAAATCTAGGCCATTGCAGCTGTTCAGCCTAGTGCTAATATACATGGAATAAAAAGAAAACACAGAGACCTGCCAAAGTCTTTATTTGCAAGTTGCAAAAGATCCTGCTAATCAGATATAGGAATTTGCTTAAGTTTGTATTGGGGAGGAGGAGAGAGTCAGTTCAAACTTTGGCTTTCTAAGCAACAGAAATAAAAAATTGGTATCTTACGCATCCCTTTCCCCACCCCTCTTCACCGCCCCCCCACACACACATACACTTAACCAGTAAGATTAAAAGTCAGCTCACTGCCTTAATGGTAATGTAACCCACTCTGTGTCATGACCTGTCCCATTCTAGTGGTGGCCAAAAGACTGCTAGACAAGGCTGAACCAGGCTCATCAACCTCTATCTGAAGCCCTGTCACTACCACAGGGGACTAGAAAGCTGGGATTTTTGGTTCAGGCAGCAGAAGCTCAGGCTTTTAGATCTAGAGTTCCCATTTTCAATCCTCGCTGTTTGATGGCACCCTTCCCCCACTTCCCTCCAGGGGCACAGCATTACCGTTGCACTGTAAAGAGATGGCTATCAAGCCATCTGGGAAGGGCTGTCTCTCCCAGGTGCCCAGGGTGCTGCATGCTTTCCTCTATGTCAGTAAAGGGCAGAGCAGCAGCACTGGACCATGGACCCAACTTATTTCTGTACCTTGCTGCCCTCTTTCGAATGAGTTGGACTCCTCAGAGGGTGCTAGGAAATAACACTTAAGGGTGTTCCGAAACTGCACTTCTGTCTGGCCCGTTCTGCCCTATGACACTCTCTTCCGTGCTCTTCAATCCCTTGTGCATGTGTAAAGGGTCCAGTCAGAGTCTGGTTTCATGAGTAGAGCTCAGCAGAGACTAGTGCTTCCATTTGGTGGAGGACTTTGATATTAAAAATGTGGTTTCATTCCAATTAGTCATAAAAAAGTTCAAAATTCTCCACAAAAAGGGCATGGAGCCACAGCTTCAGGATAATCCATCTTGCAGGCTGCCCCAGAGCCACAGACCTCAGGAACCCAGACTCCTCAACAGCCCACCAGGCAGTTGAACTAGCAGGAAACTAGGCAGGTCTCAAAACTTGCCTGACAGGCAGGGTCCCACTGGAACCCTGTCTGGGTTCTGTCAGAACTTCAGCAAAAAAATCAAAGTCTCTCTGCAAAACACTTCAATTTACTGTATCAGCAAATTCCAGTGAAAATGTGTTTCTTTGGAACTTTTCCAACCAGTTCTATTCATAGCTTATACTTTATTATTAATTTGGATTGTGACAGCACCCCCAACATGCTAGGCACTTCCCAAACACAAGAGAAGACACAGCATGGAACACATCTTAACTCAAGCACTAGAGGCCCATTCATCTAGCTTTCTCAGGTCCCTTGGGGTGCCATCTCATATACATATTTATTAACATAAACTTATACAGATTGAACCCCTTCCTCTAACCTCTGTTTAGCAGTTTGGGGGCAGGGATCATACCTTCTTTTTGGTTAGTACAGTATCTAGTGCATTGTGGGAACTAGTCAAAATAAATAACAAATTACATTAAATATACTGTGGCAGAGCATCTGCTTTGCCTCGGGGTGGGGGTCCTGCGGTTCTAGAAGGTTAAGGTTTGCCTCAAAAGTTTGCTGTGACCCTCAATTCAGCCTCTCCCCCATCCTAGAGGCAAGGGGGACAGTTTACTGAGCCACCGTCATCATCGGCCAGACAACAAGTTTGGTGTAAGAACCCTCTTTAGTCCCTGTTTTCCTTCTCAGGGAGCAATTATGTAGAGGTTGGGGGGAACCCGGGACTGCCCTCTTCTCTGGGTTCCAACCCAGGGACCTTTATTGGCAGCAGCAACAGGTAGTTTTCCTATACTACCAAAGCTATAGCCCTTCCCTGGGCTACTTTCCCAAACAGTCCCTCCTAGCACCCTCCTTGGTACCTAACCACGCTTGTTCTCCTGGCTCTTTTACTGCCCACCTTCTTTCTCCCAATTTTCCCACAACACCTTCTTACTCACAGCTCCTACCAGCCAGCCTCTCTGAAGGGGTTTCTTTTTAAACTAGTCCCACCCAGTTCTAAATGGGCTTCAGGTAATCTGACTAGAAACAGTAAAGGGAAATGAACTAATCAGTTCTTAATTGGTTCCAGATGTCTTATGGAGTCTGCCTGACTTATTTCCTTCTAGCACCTTCCTGATTGCTCGGGATAGCCCCTGTCCTGGTCACTCAGGAAACAGAAAGCTATTTATCCAGTGTGTTTTCCTTCTACCAGACTCCTGCACCCAACCAGTCTGGGTCTCTCATGGTACATATTCAAGTTTTAATATAATATGAATCTGTGAGATTAAGTCATAGTTCAGAGAATAGAGTCAGAGTTAAATGCCTGAAGGGACCTCCAGGTCATCTAGTCTGACCTCCTGTATGCCACAGACCACCAGTGCCCACACACTAAACCAAAATTAGACCAAAGCATTACAACAGTCAGGAGTACTAGTAACATGCAGTACTAGTTTCCCCCACTTGGGGCCTGTTTCAGTACACAAGATATCAACTGGGATTTGGTAAAATCATCATCATCTTCCTTCGCTACCCGCACACAATTACTATTATACAGTAGCACCTAGGGGTCCCAACGGAGATCAGGGTCATATTGTGGTAGGCACTCTGCAAACACATAGTAAGATAGTCCCTGCCCTGCTCTGCTTACAGTATAAATAGACAAGGCACACAAAGAACGGGAGAACGGAATTCCTACTATTGCCATTTTATGTATGGAGAGACTAACTGACTTGCCCAAGGTCACACAGGAAACCTTTGGCAGAACAGGGAAATGAGCCCAGATCTCCCAGGTCCCAATCCATAAAACCATCATTTCTCTCAGACATAAGCAGCTTTACCTTAGTTAGAAGCTTATCTTCTCTCACAGTCAGACTGTTTCCACCAACATTTCCTTTCCTGGATATTCCTGAATTAAGACTGTTTTAGATTTTCTACCTTCCCTTGAGGTGGAGGTCCTAGACATCAGCCTCTCTTTCATTCTGTCTCTAGGAGTTTGTTCAGTTAATAAAAAATTATCCTGATGGAAGGTCACACATAATGCAGTTAATTGCTTCATACTACATCGCCATTTAGAACTGATCTGTTTCTTTTCATTGTAACAGCATTGAAATAAATAAGCAATTTTCATACATATTACAAAACATAAGCCTGTCAGAGCTTAATTTCTATTCTTGTTATTAATAAACTGGAGCATCAGGTTGAAATACACCCTACTATATCAACACCATTTCATTAGTCCATTCCCCTAGGTGTGAAATATCACTGGAATATGGCTCAGTGGAACACCTGGGGGGGGGGAAATGGCACCAGAAATTAAAGTGTGGGGAGAAAGGGCTTGAGTCATCTCCTTAGAGGAAAACATAAAACAGTAGGTAAGTGGCGGGGAGGGCAAGATGATGCAACATATTTCAGATGATATTCGTCTTAGATGAACTACAAACACATCGCACTATTTTCCAAGCAAATATCGTTTCTGTGCCTTGTTTATTAATGGACAGAAAAGCCAGCTCAAAAAATGCAATTGATTTTATTCACTTAGGATTTTATACTCTATTGCACAACCACCACCCAGCAAATTCTTCATTAAGAGAGATAATTATTTTAATGAAGATTAAATATAATTTAAAATTCAGATTCATCTTTATCTACCTAATGCAGGTCTGAATTAAACCTGAAATGAGGGCTCTTCAAAAAGATCTCACCTATCCAATCAGAGCCCAGTTCTGAAGGTCTTCGGTTTCCCACCTTCTTCCTCCTCTTTTTAATCTCATCCATCAGCATCTCTTGTATCAGCTTCAAACTAAGAACTTCTGCCATTCTGTTAATACAGCTTTTATGATGCCCACCGAAGCATGTAGGACAGTCAGTAATTAAAAGGAGAGGAGTAGTAATGTTGCATTCTTTGTGTACGTAGCTGCACTCATAAGAGAATAGCTCAGATTAGAGGCAAGGCAGATCTGGTGGTGGGAATATACTCACTTTCCCCAGGTACAGTTTTTCCATCTAGCTGTTTAGTTGTGGTGAGTACTGGATAAATTCCCAGAATAAAATTAGGTAAGAGGGAATTAAGTCAAAGTATACATCAGTAATGTAAAACCTCACAGAGATGTTTTAAACAACTAGAGATAAGCATTATAAAGCCAGGAGTTAAGGTGAAACTTAAAAGAAATCCAAACACATCAAGGCATGGAAATGCATAGTTCAGGCACCCAAGCAACCTATAGTACAATAACCATGCCGTTAGAATATGTATTATATATATGGATTTGTGGTCTCCTATTAGATTAAACTAATATTTAAAGACATTTGATTTTCTTTCCATATTTTTCCCCATGGTGACACTACAGGGGATAGATAGGGTTGTTCGCAAGGGTGAAAGTAACTGAAAGGACTTACCGGTATGCTGGAGCCCTGAGCGGGGGCGTGACCTCAACTGGAAGAAGCGTGGCCTCAACAGGAAGAGGTAGGGGCCTTTAAATCATCCCAGAGCTACCAGCTGGACAGGCAGCTGGGAGCCCCGGGGCTGTGAGGTGAAATAAAGGGCCCAGGACTCCGGCCGCCATGGAGCTCCAGGCCCCACTGCCACAACTCCAGCAGTGATTTAAAGGGCCCGGTGCTCCCCACAGTGGCAGGAGCCCCAGCCTTTTAAATCCCTGCCCGAGCCCAGCTGCTGGAGCTCCGGCAGTGATTTAAAGGACCTGGGGCTCTCTGCAGCGGCTGGAGCCCTGTGCCCTTTAAATCACCGCCAGGGAAGCCGGTCGATTCCAGCACAGCGTACTAGCTCTTGTCAGTACGCCGCACCGGACTGGCTTACTTTCACCTCTGGTTGTTCAGATATCTTAACTTTGTTTGTTCCTCATAATTGAAGGTTTCTTATTCGGCAGAAGCTGGCATGTAACATTCTCCTTCGGAGGATTCCACAAAGAATTGCCCTCTTTCAAAATGGCCATCATTACCCATTATTCGCCAGGGGACTGAGACTACATTAACAGGCTTCGACTGCCTCCAGGTGTGCCCATGGGGAGTGAAGCCAAGCTGCGCATAAGAAAGATGGCTTTTCACACTGCCAAGAAACAGAAAGGACCACTGAGAGTAGCAAGAGATGAAATTGGCCATCATTGCAAAAGGCAGCTTGTGGTCTCAGTCCCATTGAGAATCCGAGATAGCAGCCATTGTGAAAGAAGGCAGCTCTTTGTGCATTTCTTTAAAGCCGTATGTTATTCTTCAATCTCTGTTAAAGTGGAAAGAGGAAGTTATTCACCTTGTGCAGTAACAATAGTTCTTAGAGATGTGTGTTCTCCAGGTGCTCCACTGTAGGCGTGTCTGCATCCCTGTGCTGCTGATCAGAGAAATTTGGTAGCAGTGTCCGTTTGAGTCATGCATGTGCTACCTCCCCCGTCCCCCTTCGTGCTCTGCCATGAGGCTAACCAATGCTGCACAGGTGAACCCTCCTCAATACCTTCTCTACTGCAGAATTTATGGTGAGAACTGTGAGGCAGAGGGGAGGAGGATGGGTCATGGAGCACCCTTAGGGGGACATCTCGAAGAACTGAAGAGTGATTGATGAATATGTTTTTCTCCCCCAAAAGATCTAAGTGCTTCCAGGTCTGGTCAGAGGGGGTGGATTTGAGATGGTGCTGGTGGCCTCTTGAGTTCACCACCTCCACGATGAGCAAATTGGGAGGCAAGAGGGAGAAGAGAAATTCTGTGTCTTCTGCTGGCACGTAAAACTTTGTTGGCCCACTTGCCTGTTGGTGGGAACGAAGCAGGGGGTTGCCACAGGAGTTTGGCAGGGTTCAAGAGCACCTCATTAATAGAGAGGGATACTCCAGACAACAAAAGAATGTAAAACACCCATTAATTTGTGGTGTGACTCGGTTATCTCTTGTAGTGGTATCTGCAGTGCCTCTGTCACCCGCTGGGCCAGCTCCTTAAAAAGCTTAAAGTCATCTGCCAACAATGGCGGTGAAGGCATCACCATCTTGTCTAGTGAGGACAATGAGAAATTAGTTGGCGGCGGGGGTAGCTTCAGCCTCTTGTTCCTCTCTTAATTGCTCAGGGGGCTCAGATATCTTCAATGCAGCAGATGGAGGATGTCTTTGTGGCTCCTGATAGGCCACATTAGAGCTACAGGTGGCTCTGTTTCTGTGTGCCTGCCAAGGGTCCCAGTAGGGCTATTGAGAGGATGGGAAGGAGCCCAATGGTCGGTATCATGGCTGCCCATTCCAGGGAGGCTGGGGATCACAGGGATGGTACAGCTGATGTCCATACTGGAATTGGGCGCCATAGGGTGGGTGAGAAGAGTGGCAGTAGACAACATCCTCTTGCTCACTATCTGACTCAGTACATGAAAATGGGGGTGCACAGCGTGATGTTGCCAGCTAGTCTGGAACGCTGGGTGAACTCTGAACTGGGGCCTCAGTACTGAGGAGAGGCAAATCTGGTGTGTCAGACACCAAAAGGTTTGACGCATACTGGGAGGCTTGGGTACCATTGGTAGTTGTTGGTGTCAAGATGTCTGTACCGAAGGAGTCAGTGATGAGGACCTGACAGTGCAGTCTGCCGGTGCCAAAGGAGTCTGCCCCAGGGCAGATTCTCTGGATTTCTCATGCTCAGTCAGTACTGATAATTCCTTGCCTTTGCCCATTGGGTCCGCAGGCAGCCCAGCATGCTATGTCAGGGCGGTACCACTCAAACCCTGGGTACCGGACTTAGATGGCTTCAGTGCCGTTGGTACCAATGATACTGAGCAAGCTGGAGATCATGGCACTTTTCTTAGAGGTCTTGTATGAGTGGCTTGGGGGCATCTTATTGAGCTCACGTCCCTTAAAAGTAGAGGGATTCGCACCGGCTAGCATGTTGGTGCGGCTCAGAGGGTGGTTGAAGGGCCTCCTCCAGTGGAGAATCTTGAGTCTCAGTTCTCATGGCAGAGCACAAGGAGGACAACACGTGCACAGGCCAAACAGACACTGCTACCAAAGTTCTTTAATCAGCAGCGCAGGGATGCAGACACAGCTACAGTGCAGCACCCACAGGGACACTAAAAGAAGAATATTCAGTATGAAGAATAATTCTCAACAATTAATTTCAAAAACTATCTTTTGCATCAGATCTGCTCATGAGTTACCTCTCTGTCAGTTCTTATCTATGTAGAAAATGCTTGAGCTGAGATTATTCAGGACAAAAACGTCTGCCACGAGGTGAAACATTTGAGGCCTTGTCTACACCACAAAGTTGCAGCGCTGGTGAGGGAGTTATAGCGCTGCAACTTAGGAGGTGTACACATCTGCAGGGCATCACCAGCGCTGCAACTCCCTGTTTGCAGCGCTGGCCGTACACCCGTTGAAACTCGGGTGTAGAGGATCCAGCGCTGGTGATCCAGCGCTGGTCATCAGGTGTAAACACTCACCAGCGTTTTTCTTGACCTCCGTGGAATAAACAGGTATCCCAGCATACCAGAGGAAGCCTCTCTGGTAATCAAGCAGGTCTCCTTCCCCGCAGTTTGCAGGGGGGTTCGGGGAACGCGAGAGCAAACCGCGGGGAAGCAGGTCTCCTTCCCCGCGGTTTGCTCTCGCGTTCCCCTAACCCCCGTGCAAGCAGATCTCCTTCCCCGCGGTTTGCAGGGGGGTTCGGGGAACGCGACAGCACACCGCAGGGAAGGAGATCTGCTTGCACGGGGGTTCAAAAAACACCGGAGCAAACCGCTGGGAAGGAGACCTGCTTGCAGGGGAGTTCGGGGAACACCGGAGCAAACCGCTGGGAAGGAGACCTGCTTGCACGGGGGTTCGGGGAACGCGACAGCACACCGCGGGGAAGGAGATCTGCTTGCACGGGGGTTCAAAAAACACCGGAGCAAACCGCTGGGAAGGAGACCTGCTTGCAGGAGGGTTCGGGGAACACCGGAGCAAACCGCTGGGAAGGAGACCTGCTTGCACGGGGGTTCGGGGAACGCGAGAACAAACCGTGGGGAAGGAGACCTGCTTGGGGGGGGGGGTGTTCGGGGAACACTGGAGCAAACCGCGGGGAAGGAGACCTGCTTCCCCGCGGTTTGCTCTCACGTTCCCCTAACCCCCCTTGAAGCCGCCCAACGGCGCTGCAATATGGCCACATCTAACACCACTTGCAGCGCTGGTTGCTGTAAGTGTGACCACTCTGCAGCGCTGGCCCTATACAGCTGTACTAATACAGCTGTAACAACCAGCGCTGCAAAATTGTAGATGTAGACATAGCCTGAAGAAGTGGGTTTTTTACTCACAAAAGCTTATGCCCGAATAAATCTGTTAGTCTTTAAGTTGTCACCGGACTCCTTATTTTTGTACATTTCTTAAAGGAGTCATTTTAAAATTAAACCAAACTAGTTAATGTATTTATTTTTAAATTCCTAGGAAATTCATTCTACACTCCAAGAGTAAGTTCAGTAATTTTGGATGAAATATGCAGTATTCTTTATACATGCGAAAATAGAATCCTGGCTTGAAGTGCAAAAGTCAATTCAAACTTAACCACAGAGTTAGGATGGCACCTTGATAAGTTTGTGGCAGAGTAGGAACTGAACCCAGATTTTTTTAGTCCCACTCCAGTGCTACAACCATATTACTATTCAATTATCACTATTTACTACAAGTACTTGTGCAAATACCTCCACAGAATGTGAATTTTAAATTAGACCACTTCTAATCTATCTAAACACTTAGACCACACACATCACTGTGATACCTGAGCACCTAATTTCTATGCTTAAATTAATTACACCGTACTGGGACACTGCTTAGCACAGCATGAGGATAAGTTTCTAAAAAGGCCTTCACCTGAGTCCTAGCACACAGACAATTAAACAAACCAGAAAGGATCTGAATGCACTGTTCACAGCTGGGACTGTGCAAACACACACAGACTCTAGTACTCTTCTTTAAGTTGATTAATATGAGAGTTTGCTCCCTTGAGATCAGTGAGACTTACTCACACTGAGTAGTACCTTACTCCTTGAGCAGAGTGGCAGGATCTGGACTCTAATGTGAATATGATGAGGAAAAAAAAGTTGAATTCAAATGCTACACCCAGCAAATAAATCTTAGTGTGGCCTAAATTTTCTAGGAATGTTGCCTCAATTAGGCACTGTATAATACACAGAATAAAATTATAATTCCAGGCAATCTCCCCGAGGGCTGAAAAACATCAGTGGTTATTTCCAGTCCTCCACCTGATTTGAGGATTATGTGTATCCAAGTAGGAAACACAAACAATACCTTGTGATTGATGTGACCAATCACAATTAACTAATAGAGTTTGAATTTCTAGTGGTGGATACCAACTACTCACAGAACTGTACACAGTCAATGTAAAGGGCAAAAATAACTACATAAAACTGTTAAGTACATTCAGATAAGGTGAAACTTACTCCCATGTGGATAGCCAGTAAGGACTATGCACCACATTAGTAACCTGCTATTTCAGTCACACTCATGCCTTGTGCTGGCCCTCTGCACAGGGCTGAATTTCACTCACAATTAAAGATTCAAAGAAAATCACAGGCTCCTGGCAGACAGACATTCTGCAAACAGAAAAAGAGGCTAAATGTGTGGAACAATGTGATTGCTGCAAATTATATTCCTTCAGTTCCACCTATGACTGATCAAGACCCAAAGTCCTTACATCAAGTTGAGCTGGTCAGAAAAATTCCAACAAAACAGTTTTACATTGGAATTTACCAGTATGTCAAAATTAAAATGTTTCATGGAGCCAGTGATTTTTGACAACAATCTTCCCAAAACCAGTCAAGGTTTTGTTGGAAACCTGCCTGGTTTCCTGCCAGCTTGCCCATCTGGAGGGCTGCTGGGACGTCCAGGTTTCCAGGGTCAGCAGGTGCAGCACAGCCAGCCTGGGCAATTGTCCCTGAGCCAGGTATTCCAGGGCTTCCAGTGTCTGCAGCTTTCCTTTTCACGGGAAATTTTGAGGTTTTGTTCCTAATCAGAACAAAACCAAAATTTCAAAATATTAAAATCTTCCATAAAACAGAATTACCATTCACCACCCAACTCTAGTTACAAGTAGCAGTTGTCTGTTTTGCTGCATTTATGGGCTAGTATGGCAGTGGCATATTACCTTCATTGTCCTCTCAGTGTTGCTCCATCCTGTAAGTGGACTACCTTTTGGAAGGAAAGGGTAATCTAGCCTCAATACCTATTCAGTTTTTGGTGCCACCACTACTGTTTAGAAGGTCCCAAGTTTGTGCAGTTTTGGGGGTGACTTTTCTGGTGTAGATATTTTTCCAGTAGGAACTGGACTGAAACCACTACATCATTTCATAGACCCCACTATTCAGCTATTACATGGAAATGGCTTTCAACCACACCAGCATCGGTGAGATTTGAATGACTAACATACCAAAAAAAGGCCCTATATGTCCCTTAAAAGTTCTGTTCCAGGGAACTGGGATTTACTCAAAATTTCTTTACAGTTATGTAACTCATACGAATGGCCCTACTGGGTCAGACCAAAGGTCCATCTAGCCCAGTATCCAGTCTTCCGAAAGTGGCCAGTGCCAGGTACCCCAGAGGGAATGAACAGAACAGGTAACCATCAAGTGATCCATCCCCTGTCACTCATTCCCAGCTTCTGGCAAACAGAGGCTAGGGACACCATTCCTGCCCATCTTGGCTAATAGCTATTGATGGACCTATCCTCCATGAATTTATCTAGTTCTTTTTTTAACCCTGTTATGGTCTTGGCCTTCACAACATCCTCTAGCAAGGAGTTCCACAGGTTGACTGTGCATTGTGTGAAGAAATACTTCCTTTAATTTCTTTTAAACCTGCTGCCAATTAAAACTCCTATGTATGCTTTTCTCTTTACATATTTTTCAAATGCCCTGCCTTAGAAGGGACACAAACTTCATTTAAGACCCAAATTTACTTTCTTCCTATCCACATGTGGTGCCATCTCAACTTTATCATCAGAATTTATTTACTTCACAAAGGCTACTTCATATAGATGATATTACAGGAAAACTGTCCTATAGAAATGAATGTCACTTTTCAAAGCTATTTGCACTAACATTCTATGGATGACCTTCATTTTGGCCCATTGGTAGTGTGGCAGGTTTAGAAGAGGTTTTTGGGACTTGGGAAACCTGGCTTCTATTCCTGACTGCGCCAATAATGGGCTGCATGACCTTAGGCAAGTCCTATGTTTCTGGGGCTCAATTTCCCCATCTGTAAAATGGAGAGAATACTTACCCACCTTGGAAAAGTGCATGAAATACTGAGATTAGAGATACTGTAGAAGTGCAACAAGATCATCACTATTACTATTTAGGCTGCAACAGACTGAGAATCAACATACTTCTCTCTGAGCCTTTATGCACAGATTGATTACAACATGAACTGTATATATTTGCTGCCATTGTGGGTGAGACTTCACCTCTAATATTAGCCATAAGCCTGTTTTAAAGTTCTGAGGACAGAATAACATATTTCCCTTTTACAACGTTCTGAAAATACATCTTCCCGGAAGATGTACAGGCACCATGGATAACCTATTTCCACACACTTTGCATTGTAAGAATGTTAATGTCTTTCTCTGCAGAACAGATCCTTTTAAATAGGCAGAACAAGTTGGATATCAACCCTCTAATTGCCTTCAGTACACCACTTATCTTCCTATGGCACCTATTGTAGAATACAAAGATGGTAACAGAAGCATCAACAGAAGACATTATAGGACATTAAAAAACAAAGAACCATACGTTGTCACTAAATTTACTTTTCATGTTCCTGTATGAAGCCAATTTGCACATTCCAGAACTAGTAACGGAAACGTGCATGGGCCCATTGTCCTATGCAAACATCTTCTTAGATTTTTTTGGTGCAGCTGCTCCAAAATCTATTAAAAAAAAAAAAGCTATCAAGGAAAGTGACTCATTATTTGTTATTTCAGAAAAATTTCAAAAAGCAATCCCTAAACATACACTGATCTCTTCTGACAACTTCCCAGTCTGGGCAAGTTGTTAGTAAAAAGTGCATTACAACAGCCTGTCAATCCTGCCTTTCGCAGCTGCATATTAAAGGGATGCACTATCTATGACCACTAACAAGAAACTACAACTTTCAGAAAAAAATCCACTGACAGATATTAGTAAAGCTCAGTCTGTTATCAGTAGGATCAACTGTTTGTGGCCTATCTGCAGTAAAGGGAGGGAAAAGTATGGCTAGTTTTGCTTACAATGTCATTCCTCTTTAATGGACTAAACCAGGAAGATGAATATGTAGAATGTCATGTAATAAATCCTCATGTGTGCATTGGCAGCCAGCATGTTTCCTTCTGCAGACATGTCTTATGCTCTCAGAGGGAGGGAGGGAATGGGATAACAGGGTACTTGGTTCGTAGGTAATCTAACTATGATGGGCTGAATTACAATGCAAACATTTCATTATATTTTGAGGGGACAGAAGGGCTCTGATCCCCCTCTGTCTAATAGAAGAAGGGGATGGAAAAAGCAGAATACTCAGTCTAATAGCAAAAACTGTGTTGGCAGGAAGGAAAAAGACTCTCAAGAGCATAATCTGGCTTTCCTTCCCAGGCCATGGGAAACACTGCAAAATTTGCAGTTCCAAGGTTTGGGGGAGGTGTGGCAGTGTGGAAATCTACTTTCTATGGTATTATTCTTCTATAAATCCATGGGGGAATTCCCTGCTCCACACCTCCAAAGTAGCAAGTCAGGTGTGAATGGGGCAGCACTGGCTCCTAGGGGAACTATGCTGCCCAAGGGGTTAGAGATTCCAGGGAGCAGGCAGAGGGACTAACTCTCCACTTAAAAGCCCCAGCACTCTACAAAAGCCATTTGGGGTCCATACAATTTCCTTTCAAATCTCAAAGCACCCACAGGTTTACTAGGCTATGCCTCTATTCCAGCTGGCATGGTACCATTGTAGCTACACGGGATAAATAGGGGCATGAGGGACTTGAACTTCAAACTCCATGAGGGACCATGAAGGCATTTCCAAATCAAAATTAGTTTTTCAGCCAAATTTTTTGGTTTTAGGTATTCAATATTTTTACAAAAAGTCACAGAAAGTAGACATTTTTTATGAAATGCAGTTATGAAAAACTCAATTTTCTATCAAAAACAGATTAGATAGAAAATTTTCAACTGGCCCTAACGTGTATAAATAATGGGGAAAAGATTCCCTGGGTGGAAGCCAGAAGTGAACACAAAATGCAAAAGAACACTTATCAGAAAAGGTAGGATATGCTGAAAGCCCACCTTTTCCTGCGGCTGCAAAGGCTCAGAATTAGAGGTCTTAAACAGAATTGTGATCTCTTTATTTGTTTGGGGATTTTTTTAAGCTTGCCTCATAATATTTGGCATATTACCTAAATATCACAGGCTTTGAGATGCTCTTCCCCCAACACACATACACACAATATTGGGAAATATAGCTGGACAGAAAATTTTCAACAGAACAAAAAATACAGTTGTGTCAAAATTGAAATGTTTCATGGAAAATGTGAGTTTTGATTAATTTTCATCAGGAAAGTGTCACAATTATTCATTTGACTCTTTCAAAAAGGTACAAATTTTGTGTTTCAACTTATTTCATTTCATTTTGATTTACTACATTTAAAATTGTATTCTATTTAATATTTTATGTTGACATCAAAATGAAATATTTTTAGCTTATTGAAACAAAACTGTTGAATGTTACCAAGACAATTCAATGTTTCCAAACAGAATTTTTTTTCCTCAGAATTCTCATCTTGGGAGTAATTTCAATTTTTCATTCCAATTCAAAATGAAAACAAATTTCAAAATGGTGGAAATTTGGTTTTCCAACCAATTCTATTGGGAACATAGGAATTTCAAGACTGATTCAGACCCAGGATCTATTTAGTTCAGGAGCCTTTCTTCAACCAGATGCTTCAAAGGAAGGTGCAAAACCCATAGTAGGCAGATGTGGGGTGAACTGGGTCTCACCCCAAGATTCCATCCAGTACACTAACTCTTATTTCTATTTCATCTTGGATTTCAGAATACAATGTGAATTTCACCCTGGAGTAATTCTCTTCAAAGTGCATGTCTCTACAACATTTTATTCTTTGGCTTTCTAAATATTTATCTTTCTTCTTTGTGCTAAGATAAAGCAGGTGTTGTTGACTAGATATCCTGGTGACCTTTACCAAACAATTGAGCATGTGAATCAAATACACCTATTGTACAGGCCTCACAAGGATTATTAAACTGGCTTTTTTTCCCCAGACAAGCTAGGCAGCTCAGAAAGAAACTGACCTAAACTGACCTGCTTCTGAGCAAAAAGAATAAATGTCATTATGTTGCTATTTACTAACAACTAATGATATGGACAGAGTGTTACAATTAAATTTGGAAACAAAACCGTTTCAGACAGGGCTTCAGTGCTGAATGATATTAGTGTAACATAGGAAAAAAAACCTAGAACACTATTTTTTTTTAAGAAAATTGTTCACTGTTTCAGAAGTGAGTGGGTTTCCTTGATAAATCCACCTAGCTGTTGAATGTAATAGTTAATATTGAAATGGCACATTATGAACCAGATTTTTAAAAGAATTCAAAAACACTTAGACACCAAAATATGTGGCCAGATTTTCAGAAAAGATGAGCACTTTGAAAAATCTGCCCACTATTTAGATGTCTCAATATAAGCTGAGTTCTAGCTGTGGGAACCTGAAAGTGTAGCTTCATGCTGACATTTTCAAAGAAGCCTAAAGGCATTAATTGCCTAATGGGATTTAGGCATCTAACTCTTGTACACTCTTTTGAAAACTTCAACTCTAAAGTTTACCCATACCTGTCAAAAAATTACCCCTCTATAGTTTCCTCTCATTCTTGGGCAGGGGAGGAGGAGGGGAGGCATTGAACCAGTATAAATATATTCATTATTCATCAGATATTAACAGACAAAGAATTGACAACAAGAATATGTGCTGATTAGGTCTATATATACACATACTTGCTTTATAATCCACAGTGAACTCTTTCTTTCCTGTGACATACTGGGGCACAATCCAGAGTAATGAGCATCTGTCTCACCCCCACCTTGTAGCCACCTTTGCAATGCCTTGCTGCTATGGCCTCCAACCTGGACTGCTCACAAACCGACTCCAGCATGTAAGTCACTTCCAGCCATGTCTGAGTGTTTTGCAGGCAGCTAGCTACACTATGCCTCTTACCAGCCTTAAAAAGTACCACAGGGTGACCCCAAACACACTCTCAATACAAGATTTCCCCCCCAGAAACATGTCCTGTACCGCCTAGCCCTCTCCAAGAAAGTACAACTATACTAAGTAAGTTATTCCTTTAAGGGATTAATATGCACACAATTTGTTACCACAAATGGAGTTACCCAGATACTCCAACTTGACCACACTGGATTAGATAAAACACCAGAAAAGTTAATTAACTACACAGAGATAGATTGTAAGTGAATATAAGGAATGAGGCATAAAAGTCAGAAATGGTTACAAGAACAATAAAGATAAAACACTTACTGGTGCCTAATTTAACAAATATATCAGACTGAAACAAAATTCTTTCACCACATGTTGTGAGTCCCCTCCACATGCATATCTTGAATGTGTTGGAGGACAGTGCAGGCCTTTGCTTCCATAGAGTTTCTCAGAGTTATATGTGAGTAACCACTCCTCCTTCTCTAGATTCAACCTCTGTGCTTTCACTTTTGTTTCCAAAGAAAAGAGATGGACAGGCTATAATCAGATCTGATGAACAAATGCATGTTTGACCTCCCAATAATGAACAAGAGAATCGTGAAGCAAAGCAAAGGCCCATTGTTAGTAACTATGTTCCCCCCACTTTCCCCTTCTTGTTCTTTGTTACTACTTGATGTTAGGTGACTAATACAGTGCTGTGTACCAAATACAACAATTATTGTGTGGTGCCAATAGGAAACTCTACCTGAGTGTGTGCGTTTTGGGGGGGTGGGAACCACAACCAATGGGAGATGCGGGGTGGGGGTGATGCCTGCAGGCACAAAGGCAGCACACACCGTGCAGAGCCACTGAGCTGCTCATGTGCCTACAGGCCACAGGGACCTGGTGGCCACTTCCTTGGAGCCGCAGTAAGCGCCACCGAGACTCCACACCCCCTCACACACATCCCAACCCCCTAGCCCAGCCTGGAGACCCCTCCTGTAGCTTAACCCCTCATCCCCAGCCCGACCCAGAGCCCTCACCCTCCCCCACACCCCAACCCCCTACCTCAGCCCAGAGTCCCCTCCCATACCAGCAACCCTACCCCGAGCCCTCACCCCCACCCCAATCACCTGCCTCAGCCCAGCAAAAGAGTGAGTGATGGAGGGAGGGGGAATGGAGCGAGCAGGGGCGGAGCCTTAGAAAAGAGGCAGGGCACGGGTGTTCAGTTTTATATGCTTAGAAAGTTGCAACCGTACATAAAGTGTGTGCGGGGGGGGGGGAGAGAGAGAGAGCACTGAACTTCACATCTCTGGCTGATATCTGGAACAGTCCCAAATCAAATCTTGGTATACAGATCCCAGCTTTACACCATCAGCACATCTCTACAATAAACATTTATCCAGAGTTTTGTTTTTAAAATTCATTTACTGCAGCCCAGCATATACAGAAAAGAAATCATTAGAAGTCAGCAACTACAAATAAACTAGGGTGACCAGATGAGAGGGAGAAAATATTGGAACACATGGGGTGGGGGGGCTGTCCATCGGCAGAGCAGCAAGGGAAAGAAAAAAAAAAGCTGAGTGCTACTGGCGGAGTGAAATATTGGGACAAATTGTGTCCTGACCAAAGATTGGTCGGGACACAGGACAAACACCTAAATATCAGGATATCTGGTCACCTAAAACAAACAGAAACAATAGCAGTGCCGGCTCTAGTGTTTTTGCTGCCCCCAAGCACAAAAAACCCCCGTGACAATCGCAATTGATGGCAATTCGGCAGCAGGTCCTTCCCTCCAAGAGGGAGTGACAGCCCCGCCGCCTATTGCTGCCTAACAGCCGGATGTACCACCCCCTTCTTCATTGGCCACCCCAGGCACCTGCTTGCTACGCTGGTGCCTGAAGCTGGCCCTGAATAACAGTGACCTTGTCATGCCAATCCCTGAGCATTCTCTGGTCTAAAAAGAGCACACAAATGCACCTATGGTTCATACAATCAAAGGATTAAAAAAAAAATCAAAAAAAGTCTTGTTGGCTATAACCCTTGAAAATCCCTGTACTGTCTTTAGAGACGCTTTAAAACACTCTGCACGTGTCTCCAAAAATAATATGAACAATGGAAGAGGGAGAGTGAAGGGAAATAACTTCTTCATGTTTTCTCAACACTTTCCTTCTTTTCAGGATTCTCAACTTCTTTTTAGTCAGTCATTCCTTTTTTTTAAGTTACAACTCAATATTCTATGATCAATTACTTTAGTTGTTTCTAATGCCACTGATTCAGCGTTATTTCTGTGTTCCATGCAAGGACACAGAAAACATATATACACATAAGTTTGAGTGTGTATACACACACACACACACACACACGCATACACACAAAGAAAACTCAAATGTTTTGTGTGAGAGAGTGAGAGCATGTGACAGAGAGAAACCTTGCAGTACATCTAATATCCTGCCTTTTAAATTCTGTGCTAAAACCCAAGGGTTTTTTCATTCACCAGGGCTGTCAATCTGGCATTGTCTGCAAGCATTAAAACAAAATTTCACATCCCTCTGCACGCTCAATGCAGGATCTGAAAATCAACCTCAGTGTTTTCCTACCCGCATAGGATCACTTCTGTTAAAGTTTCTGCAGACTCAGGCCTGGTCTACGCTAGCAAATTAGGTTGGAACAACAACTTCATTCAGGGTATGAAAAATCCAAACCCCTGAGTGGCATAGTTAAGGCGACTGAGCCTGATGTAAACACTGCTAGGTCAATGGAAGAATTCTTCCATCGACCTAGGTTCCACCTCTTGGAGAGGTGGATTACCTACGCTGACAGGAAAATCTCTCTCATTGGCATAGGTAGTGTCTATATTGAAGTGCTACAGCAGCACCGCTGTAGCATTTAAAGTGTAGACAAGCCCTCAGTTATGCCCTCATTGACATCTGTGAAACGCCGTTGTTTCCAGATTAAGCCTTCAGTAGCATTTGTGAAACTCCCTTGCCTTCAGCAGAACTGCACAGCTGTGACTGATTGAAATTTAGTGAACAATTCTGTTTGGTGAAACACAATGTGGAATAGAACCCAGATCACCTTCTTTTATCTGGATTGGCTGTGAAGCATTAATAGGAGTAAAAATTCTTTAAACTGCTAGAAGCAAATTGCTACAATTGAGTACATAGTGGAACCAAATCTGTAGAGTAAAAGGATGCAATTTTTTACAGTCTCTTTTCAGAGCACTTTGATGTGCTTCACAAAACAAAAATGCATTTGTGCAATAAGATTGTAGACACTCTTCTGACTTTGGTAGATAGATGCATTTCTCATAGGCACCTGGCCAAAGCATATATTTCACTGTGAACAATATCTTGTATTACTCTACTCCACTGAAGCTTTGCCTTTGTTAAGGATGGGTCATTGATTGGAAGAGAGGTGCTAGTTAGTTGGTCAAAGCAATGACTGGGGAAAGAAGAAACAAACATGGAAGAATTCATTTCAAATAAATAAATAAATAGAGGATTGAGAATCTCTGATTTTCAAAATTTTCAATGCTCTATAATTTTAGGAGGGTATTCCTAACTCTGTGCAAAATGGCAAGTCCCATTCACCAAGATAAGAATATTCCTATTGGTTGGAATCTGTAACAGAAACCAAAATGGTTAAGGTCAAAATCTTTGTGATGTTAGTTGTACTAAACAATTCACTTTTTCCTTCAGTTTCAAATATCTGGTTTTCTACTGTACTTACCCAAAATATTAAAGTGACCTGAGGGCAACCCCATTCACTTGTGGGGCAGAGGGGGGAGAAAATGACAAGAAGTTGACCATTACAGAAATTACATGTAAGGCATTTTTATTTGATAGCTGCAGTTTCACTCATACTACCATCATTTTTGGTTGACAAGTTTCCCAGATTTTAATCTTGGATTGAAAATGTTACCTTATCAGAAAAGCCTTATACTGTCACTGCATGTACAGTGGTGGAATGCAAAATCATATATGAGTGCACTCATATTGAAAAATGAACCTTTGCTAGAAAAGGCATTTAAATTTTCAGTCTGCTTGGCCATAAATCATCTTCAGTGTGTTCAGAGATCTTATACAACCCATCAAAACCTTTCTTGCTTCTTTTATTATAGTGGCACCATTTGCATTGCTGTGGTTAAGGTTGTGTTAGCACTTCCGGCATAAACACCTATTTTAAGGGGTTCAGAACTCAGCTATTAAAATCAAATCTGGGCTGTTTACTGTTTGAGAACATTGCTTTCAGTATTTTCTTTTTTGTATGGAGCGAATCTAAGTGTTCAAGAAAGGCATTAGGTTCAGAAGTATTCTGTTTATCCACAGAGCAGATATATAAAAGGAGAAGCAGTTCTGGCTTCATCAGCAGCATGCCTCAGACCAGTTTTGGCTGGAGAACCTCTGAGGCTGAAAGGGTCTGTGTCCTCTCTTCTGCCAAAGGATCCACTCTGGAGCAAACTGTGGTGTTGGGCGGCAGATATTGTTTTAAATGTGGTCCACAGAAATGACCAATTGAGATTATGGAGCCTTGCTGAGGACATCCAAAATCCAAATGCCAGCCCGAGAAATACTGATGAAATGTTAATATAGCAGTGCTAACTTTCTGCTGTTATAGCTAGTATTATACAACGTATACAGTACTGATCAATTCATTGGGCTGCAGAGGTGAGAAGCAAGTCAGGAGAGGTACGTCACAGCAGCAAACAAGATCGCAAGTCCCTGAAAACCCTGAGAAATAATATATCCAAATTTAATTTTCTATCAATACAATGTCATTAATCTTTTAAATGGATGTTATGCATTAATTCAACTAACTAGGTATGAAGAGGGAACTTTATTACACATAAAGCTGTTCTTGAAATCCAAACCAGATTTACAGAAGCTAAAATTTCAATATAAAATAAAATGTGACTAATTCAGCTTACATGTCACTGCACAATAAATATACAATATAGGCTGTGAATATAAATAATAATACTTTTTATTGTGATACCTCCTGCAACATCTTTTCTTAACAAAAAGTTTTCATGCTATATTCATTTGAGGATGTTACTCCTGAGCTTTCTATGGGGTCTGATCCTGCACCATTGAAATCAGGGCATTGACTCCATTGAGCACAAGAACCACCAGTTACAAACTATGAGGAAGGCTGTCCCAGTGTTAGAACAATAGCAGAGCACTTGGGAGACCTTAGTTCAAGTCCCTGCCCCACTAGAGACTTCCTGTATCACTTTGGGCAAGTCACTTTGTCTTTTTGTGCCTCAGTTCCCCTTCTGTAAAATGGGGATATTTCCCTACTTCACAGCAGAATTGTGAGGACATTAGAGACTGTGAGGCATTCAGACACTACAGAAATGAGGGCCAGATAAAGTAGCTAAGTCAGACTGAAGAGTGTTTCACCAAAAATTTCTCTACAATTTAAAGGTGTTGATTCAGCAAGATATTTAAGCATGTGCAATACAAAAAATATAACAATAGCTTTAAACATGTGAGTATTTTCACTGAAGCCAAATTAATTAAAATGTATGCTTAAAGCAAGGCCCATGCTTAAATACTTGGCTGACTTCAGGCCTAAAAAGACAGTCCATTAACTTAATATAAACGGCTATTTAACTCCTGAAAGTTGGAAAATAAATAGAAGTTACTGCAGACTTTGAAAATTCCACTCTCCTGGGATAACTTTGGGAGAAACAAGTAAATAACTCTGTATTAGGATTTTTCTCCATCATCATCATCAGAGTAAAGAGTGAGCCAGTAAGTAATGTGGCGGGTCTGGTGAATTTTCATGAGAGTTTTGCAAGAGGGCTGTTCATATCTTAACAAATGCTGACAGGAAAGAGGAGGAGAACAACAAGGTTGTGACAAGGATGGGATCAAGCATTTCACTCATAAACAAAACAGAACACAAATCGATTACAAACTTTGACTCAAGCTAATGGAAACCAATGTGCGGTCTGACACAGTTCTGAGTTTCAGAGAAATATGTACATAAGAACGGCCATACTGGGTCAGACCAAAAGTCTATCCAGCCCAGTATCCTGTCTACCAACAGTGGCCAATGCTAGGTTCCCCAGAGGGAGTAAATCTAACAGGTAATGATCAAGTGTAATAAAAACCCACAAGTACATCAGTTTGATATTCATCCATTTAGAGTCCCAGACTCCTATCTGAATTTATGGTTCATTGGTAGCGCTGCCAACTTTCTAATCACACAAAACTGAACAGCTCTGCCTGCCCCTTCTCCAATGCCCTGCCACTGCTCAACCTTCCCCCCTCCCTCGTCGCTCATTCTTCCGCATCCTCACTCACTTTCACTGCGCTGAGGTGGAGATTGGGGTATGGGGAAGGTGAGAGCTCCTGCTGGGTGTGCAGGCTCTGGGATTGGGCCAGGAAGGAGGAGTTTGGGGTCCAGGAGGGGACTCCAGGCTGGGGCAGGGGGTTGGGATGCAGATAGGTGAGGCTGAAGATGGGGGGTTTAGGGTGCAGAGGGGGCTCAGGGCTGGCCCAAAGGGTTGGGGTTCTAGAGGAGGTGAGGTCTTCAGCTGGGGATGGGGCTGGGGATGAGGGGTTTGGGCTGCAGAAGGGGGCTTTGTGCTGGGCCAAGGATTGGAGTGCTGGGGTCCCAGTATTGCTTACTGCAACTCTGAGGAATTGGCCGCCAGGTCCCTGTGGCCTCTAGGTGCATGGGCAGCTTGGCAGCTCCACGCAGTGCATGCTGTCTTCATGTCCGCAGGCACCACCCCCTGCAGCTCCCACTGGGCACAGTTCCTGGCCAATGGAAGCTGTGGAACTGGTACTCAGGGTGTCTGCAGTGCCTGGAGTCTCCAAGTGCCTGTCTGCCCCAGCGCCTAGGGGCGCAGAGACCTGGCGACCGCTTCCGGGAGAGGCGTGGTGCCAGGATAGGTAGGGAGCCTGCCTTAGCCATGGGCTCCCACTGTGCCACCAACTGGACTTTTAAAGTTCTGGTCAAAAATCGCAACCCTACTCATGGGCTGTTGAGGTCTGCTCTCCCCCTCTGTAGTTGAAGTGAGGACTTTTTTTTTTTAATTTAAAAAGCACACACACCACACCCCATCTTCTGGAAGTGGCATTCTGGTTTTGTAATGCATGACATCTCATATAGATACAGAGCAGGTATAGCAGCAATATAGCCACTATTTCTTAGCCACAGCCACTGCAGTAGATGAAATGGGACATGCTGCCCCCTCCCCACAACTTTTTACTAACATGATGATAGTATCTTCTCTTCTTGGATGTACTTAAATCTTCATGATAACCCATGACTCCTTAATTATCATTGATTCAGTCCCAAAGACATGTTTTTCAATAAACATGCACTATATTTCACATAGGGATGGAGTTATCCACAACTATTTGCATGTTTTCCCTAATAGGCAGGGCCTGCTCCAGGCACTAGCATAGCAAGCTGGTGCTTGGGACGGCCCATGGAAGGAGGCGGCACGTCCAGGTCTTCGGCGGCAATTCCCTCAGTCTCTCTCGGAGGGAAGGACCTGCTGTCGAATTGCCCTGAAGAATGAAGTAGCGATAGTAGAGCAACCACTTTTTTTTTCCCTCTCCTTCGACAGTTGGAGTGGCAAAAAACCTGGAGCCGGGCCTGCTAATAGGTTCCACCTGGGTTAGACAAGATTCATTCATTCCTTGCATATGCAGTAGCTCATTTCCCAAGGTAAAGGGAGGATCACCCAACCAGGTACCAGAAGACCAGCTCAAGCGTTATACCAGAATATATATATTTTAAATAAGGATTAATAGAGGATTCTTGGATCACAGTTGCACCAAATAATGAAAAGCATGAAATAAAAAGGAGCCTCTCATGGTTACTGTGTGAATGCCCACTCGTCCATGTTAACATTTTACTTTGTTTTGTGTAACACTTATCTAACCTACCTTCCATGGTGCAGCTCATTGCATTTTTAAAAAATGCTTTCTCTGGGAGCTAATTGAGCTTTATCTATGGGAACAAGCGAGTATCTGTCACTGACAGCCTGCAGAAGGCCATTTCTTCAATTGCTTGAAAGGACTAAAGAGTCAGACATGACAAACTACAGTCTAGAATACCTAGCAGCAAGCCTATTAGTGCTGTAATGCCAAGATGCACAAATAAATTACTTATGTAACACACACTCACTTTATTTCTGTCATTCTCGCAGTCCTAAAACAAAAGTAAAAGCTATTTTTCCCCCCCTCATCATAGCTTGTCAGATTTTCGAAGCTAAATGTATTATTTATTTTATCTGAAACATAGTTACTAGCATTCTTACTCAGTTCTGTAAAGCTAGATTCCTTTTTATTCCTCATGTAATTTCCTCAGGACAAGACCTTAAAATTCAGCCTCTTATGAGCCACGCTTCAGCTCAGCAACTGTTACGCTCTGCATGTGGAGATTGCAAAGGGGAAAAATATCATAATGACTGTTCCATTTCCTTTTACAAGACATATCTGTTTGCTTTTATTTCTCCCCCTGGACACATCAGTCCTAAGTAGCACGAATAAGAGTGGATTATTGTACAAAAATTCTGTAAATGGCTCAGAGTGTGGTAGACACAAAGCCTTTCACTCCTGGGGTGCAAACTCAAATCCAGCCCAAGTTGTACTACTGGAAGGCCTACATCAAATCAGTTGGTATTTTCTATTTAGTCCCTATTGGACAAGTGATTATATGATAAATGTCACACCTGGTACCTTTGTCAGTCTCCACTAAGAAAGACTAAAGATTGACAGGGCATAGATAGAACCTGAACTACATTCCCCACTTCTATACATGGTCCCTCTGAGGCAAGGTTAGGGCTCGTTTGCTAGACAGTATGAGGAGGTATACCAACCATGGGCTAAATTCAGCCCTCAGATTTACACACAGGTCTCTCAGTGACGTCATTGGCAATTACTTGGCTGTATCTGAGGACAGAATTATCTTCTATGGATAAATAAATCTTACTCATATTGGGTGCTTGTAGGTCCTAAATCAGGAAAGCGTCCCTATTCCAGAAAACACTAAAGCACATTCTTAAATTCCATTGAAGCCACTGGGACTTCAACATGTGTTTAAGATCTTTGCTGAATTGGGACCATAGGGTCCTTTACACCTTAAAGGCATTATACAAATGTGAATTAGTCCCACAGCACATTTGGGAGGTTAGATAAGTATGCAATAGTTAAGATTTCTTTAAGGCTTAAAGGCTTTCATTTTCAGAGCTGCCAACCCATCAACTTCCATGAATATATGACGCATTCTGAGACAATTAAAACATAATTAAAGTAAGAAAAAACACTGCTATACAACCCTCCTAGACATTCCTGGAAATTGAGTTGATGGGAAGATTTTAGTCTGAAGCAGAAATGTGACTGTCTAGTTTCTTTTTACATTCACAGAAATGAGATTGTTAAAAATGACAAAAAATAATGTTGCATTTTGCCTCTTTATAAATAGTCTTCTGTATTTTGAAAGAAAGAAACTTAAATAATTTTGTTGATGGTGCTAAAGACAACAGAATACTAGTTTATTCTCTGAACTGTGCTTGTTTCACAGGGCTAACAGAATTAAAATATCACTGAAGTCAAAATACATGACTCTAAAGACAGGGAACAATCAGTTGTTTAAATAGAAAGTGCCACTTTTATGTGATCACTTTTCAGAGTGGAAGTACAGTTTCAGTCCCTGGTCCTGCAACACCCATATACTGGGTGATATACTATTACACTGTTTACTATCCTGGCAAAACTGTCATTGATTTCAATTAGGCAGGATCAGGTGAAATCTCAACAGGATAACTGCATGTCCTGAGTTTAAGTAGCAAACAGTGTAACAAGAAGCTTAGTTTAGAATAGATGGAAAAACTTCTATTAAAGAAGTGATAAGTGTGACAGATTGGGTCACAAACCCCCTTGGGACTGCCACCTGATGTGCTGGGACTACCTCTGAGCCTGTTTCCCCTGGCAGCTTGGGACTTCAGTGCCCTGCCTGGTTGTGCCAGACACACTAGCCTGCTACAAACACAGACCCACGTCTGAACCACGTCCCCCAAAAGCTGCAGGTTTAACTGAAAGCAGCTTAAGAAGTATTCCTGTCTCCCACACCCAGTTTCCAATGGGATCCAAACCCCAAATAAATCTGGTTTTACTCTGTATAAAGCATATACAGGGTAAACTCAAATTGTTCTCCCTCTATAACACTGACAGAGAGATATGCAGTTGTTTGCTCATCCAAGGAATTAATGCTTACTCTTGGTTATTTAATAAGTAAAAAGTGATTTTATTAAATATAAAGTAGGATTTAACTGGTTCCAAGTAATAACAGACAGAACAAAGTAAGTTACCAAGCAAAATAAAACAGAACATGCAAGTCTAAGCCTAATACAGTAAGAAACTAAATGCAGGTAGATGTCACCCTCAGAGATGTTCCAATAAGATTCTTCTACAGACTAGATTTCCTCCTAGTCTGGGTCCAGCAAACACTCACACCCCTGTAGTTACTCTCCTTCAGGCATCTTTTGAGAATGGAGAGGCTCTATCTCTTGAATCAGCTGAAGACAAAATGGAGGGATTTCCAGGGGCTTATATAGTCTCTCTTTTGTGGATGGAAACCCCTCTTTTCCCTCCTGTGTAGAATCACAGCTGCAAGACAGAGTTTTGTAGTCATATGGGCAAGTCACATGTCCATGTGTGACTCAGTTCTCTACAGGCCAAGCCATTGCCCACATGTTAGCCCGAATATTCCCAGAAAGCTCAGATGTGGATTGGCTAACAATGGACCTTGATAGATGTCAAGTACTCCCAATTACTTGAATACTCCTTCATGCTATGTTTACCAAATCTTCCTTCAGTGCTTTCTACAGCAAACACTTTAAATACAAGCATAGAGCCAACGCTCATAACCTCAGATATAAAAATATATGCATATAAATAGGATGAATACATGCAGAAGAACATAACCTTTGCAAAGATGTTACATGGCATATCTAGCATAAAAATATTCAATTTATGTCATATTTACACTCATAAGCATATTTCTATAAAGCATTATGGGATGCAACGTCACAATAAGTTAAGGGCTCAAGAGTCAGGATATGCTATATTGAAATTTAAACAGAGTGTATTAAACCCCAGTCTACAAGCTCTTAGGTATGGGAGTACTTTACTTTTATCATTGAACTCCAGATCTCCAATGGTAGATATCAGAGTTCTCCCCCACATGCTCCTTACAGATGGAAAAACTAAAGCTCAGAGAGGCTGAATAATTTGTCAGAAGGGGAAGGAGTGTTATGGTCTGGTTTAACTTGATAAAAAGTTCAAAAGTATCTCAGCTACTACTATTCAAAATATAGCAATTTCAATTCACTGGTAGTTAAGGACAGAGAAATCAAAACAATATAAAGGCTAGGATACTGAATTAGGAGACCTGGGTTCGGTTCCCAATTTTGCCACCACCTTGCTGGGTGACCTTGGGCAAGTCACTTCACCTCTCTGTGCCTCCATTTCCACTCCCACCATATGATTTTCCCATCTGTTTAGACTCTGAGCACTTAAAGGTAGAGACCGTCTTTCAGTAAGTACATACAGTGCCTAGGAAAATTGGGGTCTCAGTCTTGGCTGGGACATCTATATAATAATGTAACACAAATAAATAGTGAAAACCTGCCTTTAGTCATATGACTTCAACATCCTTGAGTTTTACACTGAGTTTTTGGTGTGAAACTCAGCTGATGCCATCAAATTTTGCCAGCTTACTTATAAGAAGCCTGGTTTCCACCCAAAAAACACAAGTCACTGCAGTTTGCCTTCACACACATCCCAGACTGACCAAACAGTTCATGGAAACTGGCAATGTTGTTGAGATCCTGTCTTAAGTTTGGGTTTGTGATAATACCAAAAGCAAGCACATTTTTTCCTGGCTCTAGACTGGATTATGGACATTTCTCAAAGCTCCGGTGTGAGTCTGCTCCAAATGTGTCAAGATTTTCAGCATTACCATCATTAACCATTCAGAAATCTCTGCCATTCTATAACCAGAATAATCTACTCTGAATTTTCCTGGCTTTTTAACATTGAGCTTAACTAATAATGTTACTTTAATATTGTGGGTTGGATGAGGTCAGAGAGAAGTGGGAAATTAGCTCTAAATACTGATGTAAAAACCAGTACTGTAGCAGCTGGTATGTATAAACATAACAGGTCAAATTCACTCTGAGTAAATCCACTGAAGTCAATGGAGATACACTGGTATAAAACCAGCGAGAGGAGAATCCAGGTCTGTATGTTTGGTTTTTTCCAGCTTTCTTAACAAATGGAAGCAAACTGAAACAGGTCAAAAGTGACAGCAGATGGTTTGGGCCATATAGGTCCAGTTTATGTTTTCAAACTCGCCCTTCATTAAGAAAAATACGAGAGCACGTAAGACATTATTACCTCACAAGTAATTCATTCACTGGAGCACCTGCAAGGAAATCAGTGCTGCAAAAGAAAGTGAAGCGGTTGCCTCGCTGACAGCTGAAATCACCCAGCAGAGAGAGGTGATGCTGTTTTCCAGCAGTTCCATTACACTCACATGGAGAACAGGAAGCCTTGAATGTGTGTTCATAAAACAGGAATCTCATCTGTCTCTGTGATTAGTAAGTTCAACTATCATACCATCAGTTGCTATACGAGCCTTCCAGGATGTGGGGGAGAAGGGCGAAGAAATAAGAATTTGATCCTCCAAAGTTATTGGCCATCTAAAAGATCAGAGCACATGCCTTTATTATGTCTGCTATATCCTGAGCAAAGCTTTGCAGATTACTTTGTAGCACCTTTATAAGGAAACAGGTCAATCCCCTCATCAAGTGTGCAGACTCGCACAGCATTGAGATTCTACAAGGGCAAACAGCTACAGCTTAAAACTGGTGCAATTCTCCCCACTCCCCTCCGCACATACAGTAAAGTTTCCTCTAATATAAATGCAAATCAATACCTATTACCCAGTTCTAAGGAAAATCACAGCCCACTGTCTAGTGCTCTTCAGAAGTTCTTCTCTGATGACTGCGGCAGTGTTACTGTGCCTCTTGTTACTGCACCGTAATAGATCATCAAATAATTGTTCTTCTGGGTCCTGCTGCATGGTCATCTGCATCAGACTCCTGCTATGTAAATCTCTTATTTCCAAGACTCTGGTTGAGCTCTCAGCTGCATTCTAAAGATCTACTTTAAATTACTTTCAGCTCTGAAGCTCAGATCTGGATCCAACTTTTCCCAATGTTTGAGGGAGGTTCAGAGCTATGGTTCTGGTTTGGGCACATCCCTCCTTCAGTGGAAGCAATGGTGGGACATGATGTTTTTAGGTATGAATAAACTCTTCTCTTATACTTAGAACCCTTGGCCATTTTCAGAATCCAACCCAACCCAAATCTGTTGAGGATTTGAAATATTTACAGTTAGAGTTCTAGCTCAGGTTTGCAAATGCAAGAAATTTAGGTAAGATGGATATATCTCCATCTAGGTATTTATATTGCACTCATAAGGGTGGTATCTGAGAACATTTGGATGCTCAGAAATGTAATCTAATTGTAGGACAGTGGGACTGGAAATAAGAGTTATATTCCAAGCTCTGCTACTGACTCTTTCTGTGACCTCAGACAAGTAAATTAACTTCTCCATAACTCAGCTGCCCCATATGTAAAAAGTGGATAATGTTTACCAGACTCTATGGGCATGGAAAGCTTACTTTCTTAATACTTACACAGTTAATTGTGATCTATAAATGCTAAGTACGGTATTAACTCTATATTTCACAATAAAAGTAATTATTGAACTCTGTATAGCATGCATCATCTCCAAATATTTTGTCATAGTCCTGAGCCAAGTCAGTAGAAGATAGTTAAGCCACCTCTTGAGGTTAAACTAACTCACTAGGATAGTCTACCAAACACAACTAGGTTTCACAGTGCATCAGAATGCATACTACTCAGTTTTTGCTGACCCTGCACATAGGGCAAATTCAGCCCTGCTATATATTTTTGTTGTCCTCAGGCATGTAAGCAGATAAAGCAGATGAAAAAAAGGGTCCTGCTTCACTATGTGATGTCTATGTAGGGCATTATAGCTCAAGGACAGGAAACAATAAACACCCTGGCACATGGAGGGATCGCTCAGTGGTTTGAGCCTTCCCCTGCTAAACCCAGGGTTATGAGTTCAATCCTTGAGGGGGCCACTTAGGGATCTGGGGCAAAAATCTGTCTGGGGATTGGTCCTGCTTTGAGCAGGGGTTGGACTAGATGACCTCCTGAGGTCCCTTCCAACCCTGATATCCTAAGGACAAAGGAATTGCTACACCACTTGTCTGATACAGTGTATCTGCTCTCATATGATGCATGAGAGAAAGGTGCAAGAAACACCACTGAGAATTCTGAACTAACCTGACCATAAGGCAAGATACAACTCAACCATTTGCAGTCAGGATTTGGGATGTATCATTAAAGATTATTATTATTTATCCTACCTAATGTAAATGGTCTTATCCAGGGGTGGGCAAACTTTTTGGGCTGAGGGCCACATCAGGTTTCAGAAATTGTATGAAGGGCCGGTAAAGAGACAGGGTGGAGGGCTGGCCCCCACCTCCTATCTGGCCCCCCCCAGACTTCTGCCCCATCCAACGCCCTCGTTCCTTGACGCTCCCCCCCGGGACCTCTGCTCCATCCACACACCCCTGCTCCCTGTCACCTGACTGCCTCCAGACCCCCACCACCCCATCCAACCCCTCCTCTCATTCCTAACGGATCCCTGCTCCATCCAACCACCCCTTCTCCCTGGCCCCTGAGTGCCCCCCGCTGCCCCATCCAACCCTCTCCTTCATGACTTCCTCCCCGGGGCCCTTGTCACCATTCAATCCCTTATTTTACCCCCCCAGATCACCCTGACCTCTATCCATGTCCCCTGACCACCACCTTAAACTCCCCTGTCCTCTAACCCACCCCCACCATTCCCTGCCCCTTTACCGCACTGTCTGGAGCACTGGTGGCTGGCGGCACTACAGCCGTGCCACCCAGCTGAAGCCGGGCCACACCGCCATCACCACGCAGCACAGATCACTGGGTCAGGCCGGACTCTGCAGCTGTGCTGCCCCAGGAGCTCACAGCCCTGTCGCCCAGAGCATTGCGCCAGTGGTGGAGTGAGTGAGCTGAGGCTGTGGAGGAGGTGGGACAGCAGCCAGGGGTTAGCCTCCCAGGCCAGGAGCTCAGGAGCTGGGCAGGATGGTCCCACGGGCCATAGTTTGCCCACCCCTGGTCTTATCCATAAGAATGTCTAATCATCATGGAAATACTACTACTCTCTCAACCCTAGTAACATCTAGTAGGAGTGGATTCCACAGGTTAATAATGTGTGAAAAAAATATTTCCTTTTCTCCATTTTTAAATTGTTGCCTTCAGTTTTAATGACTGTTCCCTTTTTCTGGTATTCTGGGCCTGGATAAATCAGATAAAATGATGAATGGTAGAGAGGAAGCAAATTTGGTTCTGTATCTGCGTCTTAAGTATTTATATGATCTCCTTTACCATGGTGCCATCACAATCTTTAATGTAATGTATTTATCCTCACAATATCCCAGTGAGATAGGGCAGTGTTATTATCCCAATTTTAAAGGTGTGAAAACTGAGGCACTGAGAGGCTAAGCAACCCAAATTCACAGATAGTTTCAGCCATCCTGAAACTGCATTTTTCAGGGAATTTATTATCTGACTGAAAAAAATTTCACACACTTCTAGCCAATAAAACATTACACAGAGACAGAAGATTCAAACAAATACCACAATCTGTGTTGCTCTGCTTTTAAAATGATGCTCATGTTTGAGCCAATGACTTTCCAAAATGTCTACTACTATAGAAATAGTCTCAGAATCCACCCCAACCAATCAAAATGCCTCTTTAGTGTATAAAGCATGGCTTGCATTATGTACTGGTATGCTGAGAATGTCAGACTAAATAAAATTTCAGTATCGATGGCTTTAAGGAGGATTTAAAAAGGGTTGATATAACTGAATAGAGAGCCCAAGGAGATTTTTGCTTCTTAAGCAAGCTAGACAAGACTAGTATAAATTCATCAACCTTACAGACATTCATAAGGACTGAATCTACTTTAAAAGAATCACTATGTGCCATGCAGTGACTCTGCCATGATACTAAGACTTTGTCTACATCTGTGGGTGTGATTACCAACTTGCATAGACATATCTGTGTTAGCACACTAAAAATACAGTAGTGGCATAGGCAGTAACAGCACTGGCTAGCTGCCCTGGGTATGTTCAGGTGAGTTTGTACTCCTAATACCTAGCCCATGCTGCTGCTCCGGCTACATTACTATTTTCAGTGTGCGGCTTGAAAATAAATAAATAAATAAATAAAACAAGCTGGGAATATCACCCCTAGCTCCAAGTGTAGATATTGTCTTGTGAATCACAAGACAATATCCTTGTGAGACAGACACCTCAAGAATCTATAAACTCTGCTTGGAAAGATTTTTTTCCACACAGTATGACAGCATTCTTTGGCCTTTATTAGTTATGCACATATGCTTGAATCCCTATTTTTGCATATTTAGTGCAAATATACATTGATACGTACAGTCCATCAAATGACTTCAATATAAACACTTTTCTTGGTGCAGAATACAGTTCATTAAAAAAATTAAAAGAAAACCATATGAGAGAGATTGCTAGTGGGAGCTAACAGGGAAATTGTTGAACATTTATAATGTCCATAAACCTAACTCTGTATTCTAGCTATGTACTTTACAGTTTTCCAATTTAGTTTTTAATTGAATTTTTAACATATGCTTAGAAGATATAACTCTATTCCTTCTTCCAAAACCATACCACTTCAATTCCATTCAATTGATTTGTACATGTATTTATTATTCTTGTGCAGAATGTATATCACTGGACATTTGGTCCACATTAAATTTAATTTACCATAGATCAAGCCATTTATTCTATATTTAAGCAGATGCAATCAACAATGTTCATTGCTAAAGGGGCTAACAACTGCAGACTTGACACAATGCGACATCCAAAATACTGCACTTGCCTCATACTCTAAGCATGGGGGAAACAGTGATATCTGAGACACCACTGCGAAATAACTCCTGGCGAATACTGGTTTGTAATGGCAACCACAGTATCCATTTGAGTTTGTTATTTCCCCAGGTTTTTGCCATCAGCCACTCATCTGATATTTGTAGTGCAGGAGGTGCCGTTTAAGTCATCTATCAAACAAATACAGAGAAGAGAGATACAAGTGTTGGTCCACATGGAGTGTCCCCACATCTATCTTGCACCAAGTACGTTTGACCAGACCAAAGAATCTGGCCAATTACACCGGCAAGTCTTTCTTAGTTTCACAAACATATGGAATATTCACAGACTGTTCTGGAGCCTTATTTAAACTTTAAAAAACCAGCTATACAATGAATGTCATTCACCTAGAAAGCTCTGTTATGGTTTCCTTTAAACCTCTAGGGTAAACTTCCATCTGGTTCTAAAACTTATTTAGATTAAATTTCTAAATAATCTGTTTCTCTGATGCTGAACTCATCCATGATGACAGATAAACCACAGCCATGTGCCTGTTCTTTTGTGTTCTCTCTAGAAAATGCAGAACACTGGTAAGCTTCCATGATGGAGAAGATTCCAAAGTGGGATGTAAGCACAGAATGAACGAACTCCAGGAACCATCAAAAATACTGATGGTAGGATTTTCAAATCCATGTTAGGTATTTGGATGCTCAAGCCCCATTAGGCATTCCAGGGACAGATTTTTAAAGGCATGTAGGTGCCTAAAGTAAATCAGTGGGTGTTAGATGCCTAGTGGGGCATTCAAAAGTGTTTAGGTACCTATCTCCATCTTTTCATTGGCTTTGAAAACCCCATTCTAAACACTTTTGCAAGCATGACTATGACTACATGAAAACATCACCATCTGATTCAACACTCATTGGGATTGCAGGATCAGTGATCAATAAGATTGTTGTAGATAAAGGTGAATAAAACTACCCAATCACCAAGCTCATCAGGATACTGTCTCCTGATGGGGGATAAACTGATTCTGTGGAGAACTTACTATTAGCTAAAAAGCCACAATATCCACCATTGCATTATATCTGTTACTTTATTGATAAAAGCATGTTTTTAGTAATGTTGGAGCTACTACAGATATGGCAGAGTGAGCAGATTCTATTTTGTGTCCTGCATTATCATTATCGGAATTTCTGATTAGAGAATCTTTATAAAATATTGAGAGAGAAGCAGATAAAAACTTGATTTTATGGGTCCCAAAACTGAGATTTTTGTTGTTGTTTTTTAATAAAATCACCTTGGACTTGCAAACTTAGCCAGTGTCAAATGAGAGACTAAATGTGAAATTTACAACTGGAGAGTCATTTTGGCTTTTTATTATGATCACACGTCCGCTGTTTTGCCTCTCTCTCTCATTCACCATCAGTGCCATAAGAAGAATATAAGAATGCAATACCAAATCAGACCAGTAGTCCATCTAGTCCAGTCCTTTGTCTCTGCCAGCATTTGTTATTAAAATCTCTGGGAGATACAAGAGATTTCAACAAGGATTCTAGTAATTGGATATACATCTATCCCATTGTTTTAAATAATTAAAAACTTCCAGTTGTCTTTAAACTCATTTCTCCTTCCCCCCTCCAACACTTTCATAGTATGATGCAAAAAGCATCAAACTTTTAATCAATTAAATATCACACTGTCACATGTCATAAATTTCATATATTTCTTAATATCTTGTCACGATGAAATGTGTGTCAGCAAAACTCTACCAAATTTAGCAATATTATCAAAGTTGTGGTTCCACATATCAAGATATTGAATCTATGTGCCAATAATAGGAATTTATCATTTTCTGAAATTTACTGGTCCTGTTGTCATTGCCTCTTTGCTGTTGTTTCTGAAGTAACTAAGCTTTTAAGGTCAATACACCATTTACTTTCTGCAGCAAAATCCAGCTCCTTTTTTCAGGCCGGCTTTAAATGTAAGGAATTTATTTTTTGCAGCAATGTGTATGTCACAAAAAGGGATCTGGTTTTAGTATGTATCTTAAACTTGCATGACTGCTGAAGGGACTTGCAAAGTGAAAACACGATATTCACAAGCAAAGCCAACCAACAGAATCCAAAGAGACAAGCATAAAAAGAATGTCCACTCAAAATCCTTGGGATTTGACAATTGTGGTTTGGAGAAAAGTGAAACAAAAACGGATAACTGAAATATCCATAAGGACATAAATATTATTTTAGTATGCCAATTCCTAAAGCAATTTCTCCATTCTTAATATCCAGGGGACAGATATTTAGAAGTACTTAGGTATCTTTAAGATGTAGGTAGATGAATAGTGATATTTTCAAAAGTACCTAGGTGTCTAATCCCAAAATGATGTTAAAGGTCATGTTAGTTTATCCTCTTTCCATTTATGTGCCTAAGCGCTTTTGAAAACTCCTACTAGGTCCCTAACTACGTCTTTAAGGTAACTAAATACCCTTAAAAGTCTGGCTCTTGATGCTTACATACTATGGTGGTGGGAGCAGTATACAAACCTGGATAGAATAATAGTCTAAACTTTCATTAGCATCAGTAAGATTTTTCCTGAATAAGAACCTAGCAAGGATTTAAGGGTTTGGACCATAATTATTATTTTCTTTCTAAGCATGCTACATAAAAAAAGACTTTTATGGTCCAGCTGATATCCTCAGTTAACCTCTGCTTTGTAGTAACTGCTAAAGCAGTCTGTCATAAACAGATAAAGAGTTAATAGAACAGGAGTACTTCATGTCTCTTTTGACTGTAAAGGGTTAACAAGTTCAGTGAGCCTGGCTGTCACCTGACCAGAGAACCAATCAGGGGACAGGATACTTTCAAATCTTGAGGGAAGGAAGTTTGTGTGTGCAGTTAGTTTTTGGTTGTTGTTCACTCTGGGGGCTCAGAGGGACCAGATGTACAACCAGGTTTCTCTCCAATCTCTCCGATACAGGCTCTTACAAGTTCAGAACAGTGAGTACTAGGTAGATAAGGCGAGTTAGGCTTATGTTTGTTTTCTTTATTTGCAAATGTATATTTGGCTGGAAGGAGTTCAAATTTGTATTTTGCTGAAAAGATTTTAATTTGTACTTGTATACTTGGGCTGGGAGGGTATTCCCAGTGTCTACAGCTGAAAGACCCTGTAACATATTCCATCTTAAATTTACAAAGAATTTTTACTGTTTTTCTTTCTTTAATTAAAAGCTTTTCTTGTTTAAGAACCTGATTGTTTCTTTTATTCTGTGTCAGATCCCAGGGGATGGGGTCTGGATCCACCAGGGAATTGGTGGGGAGAAAGGAGGAAAGGGGGAGAGAAAGGTTAATTTTCTCTCTGTGTTGGGATTACTGTCTCTCTCAGGGAGAGTCTGGGAGGGGGAGAAGGTGGATTTTCCTCTCTGTTTTAAGATTCAAGGAGTTTGAATCACAGTGATCTTCCAGGGTAACCCAGGGAGAGGCAACGGTTTTACTTTCCATGTGTTAAGATCCAGAGGGTCTGGGTCTTGGGGGTCCCCGGGCAAGGTTTTTGGGGGACCAGAGTGTACCAGGCACTGGAATTCCTGGTTGGTGGCAGCGCTACAAGCACTAAGCTGGTAATTGAGCTTGAGGAATTCATGCCAGTACCCCATCTTTGGACGCTAAGGTTCAGAGTGGAGGTTTACACCATGACACAGTCTGTTAAAGATTGAGTCATAGATTGTAAAATACAGACCATAGAATCATAGATTATTAAGGTTGGAAGTGACCTCATGAGATCTAGTCTAGTCCAACCCCCTGCTCAAAGCAGGACCAATCCCTCAATGGCCCCCTCAAGGATTGAACTCACAACCCTGGGTTTAGCAAGCCAATGCTCAAACCACTGAGCTATCCCTCCCCCCAGTCTACTAGGTGCTTAGTGTCTCCAGCTCCCACTGGCACTAATGCAGATGCAGGTGCCATAAAGAAGAGCTGGAGAACACAGAGTGTCAAGTGAGTGGGCAGGGGAGCAGAGTGGAGCAAGTCTATGCGAGATTCTAGCAACTAAAAAGCAATTTTGAATTGGCTTTGGCAGTAGCCAGGAAACCAGTGAAGGAGACTGCAGAAAGTCTGTAATATGATTCTACTCTCTAGAGAGAGGAAATAATTTGGTCACATCCTTGTGGGATCCACAAATTTTAGAGACTGTATAGGTAGGAAGACCACAGAAGAGTCAAGATAGAAAACAATAAAAGCACAATGAGAATTTCAGGAGCGGTAAGGTCAAGGTCTGGATTAATTCAGGCATTGCTCTGGAGCTGTTGGACAGACATATGAGATGGGGAAAGGGAGGCAATTTGGAGTTCACACAGGCTTGAAAACAGAGTAAAAGTAAATGAGAGAGTCAGAGAGACATGGAACAAAAAAAGAGCAGAGCATGAGCTCTCCTGTTGGAGAAGAGTTTAGTAGTAAGAAATAGGAGGGCAGTTTATATATTAATTGACTACTGCATAAGGGAACCATTACTTTGGTTCAGTATATAGTTCCTAGCAGCAGACAGTCAAGATACAAGATGACACAACACAGGGAACTAGTAATGGGGCTAGAGGATGAAACAAAGGAGATTTAGAGATGGCTCATCTACTAAGAGGAAATAATCAAACTTGCAGCCAGAAATGAGGCATACAAGATGTAAAGGATAGATGGAGAAAGCGGTTCCAGCCAGAGCTCTGTGGCACTTAGGAGATGGGGCAAGTGAGGAAATGGAATTAATTTTATTAGTAATGAAAAAGGGGTTAGAGAGGTAGGATGTAAAATATTTCCAGCCAGGAGAGCAGAGTGCTAGAGATGCTGACTTCTTGCTCTAGGCTTTCAAAAAGCTGAGAGTGATTAATCACAACAAAACTAGCTCTGAGATGGATTTAAAATTTCAACCAGGCAGAAGAGTTCTGGAGATGCTGGCTTCTTGCTGTAGGCCCACCAGAAGATAAGGTTAAAAGTAGTACTGAGTTCATGTAACAGCAGCAAGGAGGAATCTATGATCAGTTTTGCCTTTCTCAATTTTCCTTATATTAATCTTGGTTTTTGCAATAAGGTGGAATAAATGCTAAATCAGTGGTTCCCAATTTGTTCCACCGCTTGTGCAAGGAAAGCCCCTGGCGGGCTGGGGTGGTTTATTTACCTGTCGCATCCACAGGTTTGGCTGATCGTGGCTCCCAGTGGCCGCGGTTCGCTGCTCCAGGCCAATGGGGGCTGTGGGAAGCGACGCAGGCTGAGAGATGTACTGGCCGCCGCTTCCAGCAGCTTCCATTGGCCTGGAACAGCGAACCGCAGCCACTGAGGCTTTCCCTACAGAAGTGGCGGAACAAGTTTGGGAACCATTGTGTTAAATAATGGTCTGAAGCAACTCTGTTTCCCTGAACTGTGCCTCCTGTAGCTCTAAGGGCTGCTTCCAGACAGAACATTCCTAGGGTTTGCTGCAATACAGTTACTACTGAAAATTACTTTCTGTAGTGGTCAAATAGATGTTGTAGGGCCCAACTGGTTATTTTCTATCCTCCTTTCTATCAGATCCAGTGAGAAGACAATAGCTGGAAGCTTAGAACAGACTGTTCCTCATTCTTCTGATACACAATACACCAGGCCCTTCAATCTTATCTTAATGTATTTTCATTTTTAATGCATTAATTACATTCTTCTCACATGGAGATAAAGAGCAGGTCAAATCTAAATAAATTGAGGAATAATGCTCCTATTTTATACAGTGATGGTTCCCTTATTCAGAAGTTGGTTTAACTCACTTCCACACCTTATCCCTTGTCCACCATTTAATTTCTCCTTCACTTGGGCATGAGGAAGATTTGAAACACAGAACTTACCATCAAGAGCACAATTCTTCACTTACCAAAGGACTAAGGGCCAGATCTCCAGCTGGTGTAAACTGGCAGAGCTTCTTTGACGCCAATTTATGACAGCTAAGGCGCTGGCCTACTAGAACGCTGGCTTTTAAATGTATGACAAAAACCCCAAAATGAGGGACATGGCTAATAATATGGGTGTAACGAGTGTGAAATTATGTGGGAGGCATTTAATTAAAGGTTCACAAAATTTCCTCTCTTCCTTTTTACGATCTGTCATTTCTCACAAACTTACAGTAATAAGTGGGTAAGATAGCAGAAAGATTATGTGATACAGAGTCATTAGAGATCCAAATTTACCTAAGTGATCCATCTTATAGCAAGGTACAGTTTAGAATTGAGATCATAACCTGTCCCACTTGGACAAAGAAACTCAAACAATGACGAACAACGAGTCAAATGATAATCTAATTCTGATAAATTAACACAAAGTATTATTACTATTGCTTACTACGGGAGCAATTTGTTCTACAGCACCTAGGTTGTCTTGCTCTGTTATCAGAGCTGTAATCTATGCAGGATTTTTCCAGCCCATCTCAGTAATGGCTAAATAGAAGCCAAAAAAGAGAAAAAGACACAGTGGAAATAAGAGTTAATTTCCTAATTACATCATCAAATATTAAACAGATTTCATCAGGATTTCAATGGGGAAAACACATTGTCTTAAATGGAAAACACATTATGGCCCTTTTTAATATATTTATTGCTCATGAACTATAATAGAGCATAGAATGCAACAAATTCAGAAATAATTAAGTACCATGAGATTATGGAATGGTCCATAATATTGTGATGCTATGGTTCCACTGGAATAGTAGTGACTTGTGACAACAGCAAAGTTCAGTAATACACATAAGCTCATGTGTCTGACATGAAATTAAGCCATATGCACTAAGGGATGGATCTTCATTTTTTAAATCCTCTGCTTACTCCAAAAATGTTCCAGGTTTGTTTAAACCAGGTGCATGTTATTAACAGGTGTTAATTATCAGAGACTAAGAGGACGGTGTCAATGTTATCATTAATGAACTAGTTCAATTTACAAGACGTTTTATTCTTCACCAAAACAAAAAAAATGCATAAGACCCTAGCATATAGACCACTACCTTCTGAATCAAGCCCAGAAGAATTGCAAAGTCATCTTCCTGAAAGCAACTGGATGATTTTCAAACTAAGGAGACATAATAAAGGCAAGCATGGAGCTGTGCTCCATTTCAGAGCATTTCAATATTTCCAGTTCAGAACAAAACCACAAAATTCAGTGAAAGTGAAAGAAGCCCAAGATTTGGTGGTGATGGGGGACTTCAACTATCCAGATATATGTTGGGAAAATAACACTGCGGGGCACAGACTATCCAATAAGTTCCTGGACTGCATTGCAGACAACTTTTTATTTCAGAAGCTTGAAAAAGCTACTGGGGGGAAGCTGTTCTAGACTTATTTTAAGAAAGAGGGAGGAACTCGTTGAGAATTTGAAAGTAGAAGGAAGCTTGGGTGAAAGTGATAATGAAATCATAAAATTTGCAATTCTAAGGAAGGGTAGAAGGGACGGCAGGAAAATAGAGACAATGGATTTCAGGAAGGTGGATTTTGGTAAGCTCAGAGAGCTGATAGGTAAGGTCCCATGGGAATCAAGACTGAGGGGAAAAACAACTGAGGAGAGTTGGCAGTTTTTCAAAGGGACACTATTAAGGGCCCAAAAGCAAGCTATTCCGATGGGTAGGAAAAGATAAGGAAAGATAGAAAATGTGGCAAAAGACCACCTTGGCTTAACCATGAGATCTTGCATGACCTATAAAATAAAAAGGAGTCATATAAAAAATGGAAACTAGGCCAGATTACAAAGTATGAATATAGGCAAATAACACAGGAATGCAGGGGCAAGATTAAAAAGGCAAAGGCAAAAAATGAGTTCAAACTAGCTATGGGAATAAAGGGAAACAAGAAGACTTTTTATCAATACATTAGAAGCAAGAGGAAGACCAAGGACAGGGTAGGCCCACTGCTCAGTGAGGAGGGAGAAACAGTAACAGGAAACTTGGAAATGGCAGAGATGCTTAATGACTTCTTTGTTTCGGTCTTCACTGAGAAGTCTGAAGGAATGTCTAACATAGTGAATGCTTATAGGAAGGGGGTAGGTTTAGAAGATAAAATAAAAAAAGAGCAAGTTAAAAATCACTTAGAAAAGTTAGATGCCTGCAAGTCACCAGGGCCTGATGAAATGCATCCTAGAATACTCAAGGAGTTAATAGAGGAGGTATCTGAGCCTCTAGCTATTATCTTTGGAAAGTCATGGGAGACGGGAGAGATTCCAGAAAACTGGAAAAGGGCAAATATAGTGCCCATCTATAAAAAGGGAAATAAAAACAACCCAGGAAACTACAGACCAGTTAGTTTAACTTCTGTGCCAGGGAAGATAATGGAGCAAGTAATTAAAGAAATCATCTGCAACACTTGGAAGGTGGTAAGGTGATAGGGAATACCCAGCATGGATTTGTAAAGAACAAATCATGTCAAACCAGTCTGATAGCTTTCTTTGATAGGATAAGGAGCCTTGTGGATAAGGGAGAAACGGTGGATGTGGTATACCTAGACTTTAGTAAGGCATTTGATACAGTCTCACATGATATCCTTATCGATAAACTAGGCAAATACAATTTAGATGGGGCTACTATAAGGTGAGTGCATAATTGGCTGGATAACCGTACTCAGAGAGTAGTTATTAATGGCTCCCAATCCTGCTGGAAAGGTATAACAAGTGGGGTTCCGCAGGGGTCTGTTTTGGGACCGGCTCTGTTCAATATCTTCATCAACGACTTAGATGTTGGCATAGAAAGTACGCTTATTAAGTTTGCAGATAATACCAAACTGGGAGGGATTGCAACTGCTTTGGAGGACAGGGTCAAAATTCAAAATGATCTGGATAAATTGGAGAAATGGTCTGAGGTAAACCGGATGAAGTTCAATAAAGACAAATGCAAAGTGCTCCACTTAGGAAGGAACAATCCATTTCACACATACAGAATGGGAAGAGACTGTCTAGGAAGGAGTATGGCAGAAAGAGATCTAGGGGTCATAGTGTACCACAAGCTAAATATGAGTCAACAGTGTGATACTGTTACAAAAAAAGCAAACGTGATTCTGAGATGCATTAACAGGTGTGTTGTAAACAAGACACGAGAAGTCATTCTTCCGCTCTACTCTGTGCTGGTTAGGCCTCAACTGGAGTATTGTGTCCAGTTCTGAGCACCGCATTTCAAGAAAGATGTGGAGAAATTGGACAGGGTCCAGAGAAGAGCAACAAGAATGATTAAAGGTCTTGAGAACATGACCTATGAAGGAAGGCTGAAGGAACTGGGTTTGTTTAATTTGGAAAAGAGAAGACTGAGAGGGGACCTGATATCAGTTTTCAGGTATCTAAAAGGGTGTCATCAGGAGGAGAGAGAAAACTTGTTCACCTTAGCCTTTAATGATAGAACAAGAAGCAATGGGCTTAAAATGCAGCAAGGGAGATTTAGGTTGGACATTAGGAAAAAGTTCCTAACTGTCAGGGTAGTTAAACACTGGAATAAATTGCCTAGGGAAGTTGTAGAATCTCCATCTCTGGAGATATTTAAGAGTAGGTTGGATAAATGTCTATCAGGGATGGTCTAGACAGTATTTGGTCCTGCCATGAGGGCAGGGGACTGGACTTGATGACCTCTCGAGGTCCCTTCCAGTCCTAGAGTCTATGAATCTATGAATCTATAAGCCCCAGCATTAGGGCAATCTGCCTGGGGGGCTGTCCTGGAGCAGTAGACTCTGGGAGTCCAAATTTCAACTTGTCCTCTTAAAGTATTAATAATGTTAATACTTCTAGCAGCAGGCAGTGCTCCACCGCTGCTGCAAACCCTCCTGCTGTGGTAAAAGATAACTGTTATGCTCTTCTTGATACAGGAGAGAAGGAATCACCCCCAACAGTTAAGGAGGTGAAGCCTCATACCCCTAAGGCTGGGAGGTCTGCTGCCACCACTGATAATAAGAAACGTAGGGTAGTGGTGGTTGGAGACTCTCTGCTGAGGGGGACAGAGACACCCATCTGTCGCCCTGACCGTTCATCCCGGGAGGTATGCTGCCTGCCAGGGGCCCGTATCCGAGATGTTACAGAGGCATTGTCGAGGATTATCCGGCCTTCTGACTACTACCCCATGCTACTCATCCATGTGGGCACAAATGATACTGCGAGGTGTGACACTGAGCAGATCAAGAGTGACTACAGGGCTCTGGGAGTATGGGTTAAGGAGTTTGGAGCGCAGGTGGTATTCTCTTCGATTCTTCCTGTTGAAGGTAGGGGTCCGGGCAGAGACAGATGCATCGTGGAGGTGAATGCCTGGCTTCGAAGATGGTGTCGCCAGGAGGGCTTTGGCTTCCTCGACCACGGGTTGCTATTCGAGGAAGGACTGCTAGGAACAGATGGTGTTCACCTTTCGAAGAGGGGAAAGGCCTTATTTGCGCACAGACTGGCTAACCTAGTAAGGAGGGCTTTAAACTAGGTTCGACGGGGACAGGTGAGCAAAGCCCACAGATAAGTGGGGAACAAGACCTGGGAGATGGGTTGGAAACAGGAGGGAGCACAGGCTATAATGGCAGAGAGGAAGGAGGGTCAGGGCGAAGCTGGGAGGCAAGATCAAACCAGTATCTTAGATGCCTATATACAAATGCAAGAAGTATGGGTAATAAGCAGGAAGAACTGGAAGTGCTAATAAATAAACACAACTATGACATTATTGAAACTTGGTGGGATAATACACACGACTGGAATGTTGGTGTGGATGGGTATAGTTTGCTCAGGAAGGATAGACAGGGGAAAAAGGGAGGAGGTGTTGCCTTATATATTAAAAATGTACACACTTGGACTGAGGTGGAGATGGACATAGGAGACGGAAGTGTGGAGAGTCTCTGGGTTAGGCTAAAAGGGGTAAAAAACACAGGTGATGACCTGCTGGGAGTCTACTACAGGCCACCTAATCAGGTGGAAGAGGTAGATGAGGCTTTTTTCAAACAACTAACAAAATCATCCAAAGCCCAAGATTTGGTGGTGATGGGGGACTTCATCTATTCAGATATATGTTGGGAAAATAACACTGCGGGGCACAGACTATCCAATAAGTTCCTGGACTGCATTGCAGACAACTTTTTGTTTCAGAAAGTTGAAAAAGCTACTAGGGGGGAAGCTGTTCTAGACTTGATTTTAACAAATAGGGAGGAACTTGTTGAGAATTTGAAAGTAGAAGGAAGCTTGGGTGAAAGTGATCATGAAATCATAGAATTTGCAATTCTAAGGAAGGGTAGAAGGGAGTACAGCAGAATAGAGACAATGGATTTCAGGAAGGCGGATTTTGGTAAGCTCAGAGAGCTGATAGGTAAGGTCCCATGGGAATTAAGACTGAGGGGGAAAACAACTGAGGAAAGTTGGCAGTTTTTCAAAGGGACGCTATTAAGGGCCCAAAAGCAAGTTATTCCGATGGTTAGGAAAGATAGAAAATGTGGCAAAAGACCACCTTGGCTTACCCTTGAGATCTTGCGTGACCTACAAAATAAAAAGGCGTCATATAAAAAATGGAAACTAGGTCAGATCACGAAGGATGAATATAGGCAAATAACACAGGAATGCAGAGGCAAGATTAGAAAAGCAAAGGCACAAAATGAGCTCAAACTAGCTATGGGAATAAAGGGAAACAAGAAGACTTTTTATCAATACATTAGAAGCAAGAGGAAGACTAAGGACAGGGTAGGCCCACTGCTCAATGAGGAGGGGGAAACAGTAATGGGAGACTTGGAAATGGCAGAGATGCTTAATGACTTCTTTGTTTCAGTCTTCACTGAGAAGTCTGAAGGAATGTCTAGTATAGTGAATGCTTACGGGAAGAGGGTAGGTTTAGAAGAGAAAATAAGGAAAGAGCAAGTAAAAAATCACTTAGAAAAGTTAGATGCCTGCAAGTCACCAGGGCCTGATGAAATGCATCTTAGAATACTCAAGGAGTTAATAGAAGAGGTATCTGAGCCTCTAGCTATTATCTTTGGGAAATCATGGGAGACGGGAGAGATTCCAGAAGACTGGAAGGGGGCAAATATAGTGCCCATCTATAAAAAGGGAAATAAAAACAACCCAGGAAACTACAGACCAGTTAGTTTAACTTCTGTAATCAAAGAAATCATCTGCAACACTTGGAAGGTGGTAAGGTGATAGGGAATAGCCAGCATGGATTTGTAAAGAACAAATCGTGTCAAACTAATCTGATAGCGTTCTTTGATAGGATAACAAGCCTTGTGGATAAGGGAGAAGCGGTGGATGTGATATACCTAGACTTTAGTAAGGCATTTGATACAGTCTCGCATGATATTCTTATAGATAAACTAGGAAAGTACAATTTAGATGGGGCTACTATAAGGTGGGTGCATAACTGGCTGGATAACCGTACTCAGAGAGTAGTTGTTAATGGCTCCCAATCCTGCTGGAAAGGTATAACAAGTGGGGTTCCGCAGGGGTCTGTTTTGGGACCAGTTCTGTTCAATATCTTCATCAACGATTTAGATGTTGGCATGGAAAGTACGCTTATTAAGTTTGCAGACGATACCAAACTGGGAGGGATTGCAACTGCTTTGGAGGACAGGGTCAAAATTCAAAATGATCTGGACAAATTGGAGAAATGGTCTGAGGTAAACAGGATGAAGTTCAATAAAGATAAATGCAAAGTGCTCCACCTAGGAAGGAACAATCAGTTTCACACATACAGAATGGAAAGAGACTGTCTAGGAAGGAGTATGGCAGAAAGAGATCTAGGGGTCATAGTAGACCACAAGCTTAATATGAGTCAACAGTGTGATACTGTTGCAAAAAAAGCAAATGTGATTCTGGGATGCATTAACAGGTGTGTTGTAAACAAGACACGAGAAGTCATTCTTCCGCTTTACTCTGTGCTGGTTAGGCCTCAACTGGAGTATTGTGTCCAGTTCTGAGCACCGCATTTCAAGAAAGATGTGGAGAAATTGGAGAGGGTCCAGAGAAGAGCAACAAGAATGATTAAAGGTCTTGAGAACATGACCTATGAAGGAAGGCTGAAGGAACTGGGTTTGTTTAATTTGGAAAAGAGAAGACTGAGAGGGGACCTGATATCAGTTTTCAGGTATCTAAAAGGGTGTCATCAGGAGGAGGGAGAAAACTTGTTCACCTTAGCCTCCAATGACAGAACAAGAAGCAATGGGCTTAAACTGCAGCAAGGAAGATTTAGGTTGGACATTAGGAAAAAGTTCCTAACTGTCAGGGTAGTTAAACACTGGAATAAATTGCCTAGGGAAATTGTAGAATCTCCACCTCTGGAGATATTTAAGAGTAGGTTAGATAAATGTCTATCAGGGATGGTCTAGACAGTATTTGGTCCTGCCATGAGGGCAGGGGACTGGACTCGATGACCTCTCGAGGTCCCTTCCAGTCCTAGAGTCTATGAGTCTATGTACTTCCCCACTGAACAGTTTTGCAGTATCACTGAACTGTTGAACGAGTGTCATGTTCTACCTCTGTGCTGGATGAACGGATTCTTTCTTGCCTATCTTACATAGGTATTGTGAGGATCAGTTAATGTTTATAAATGTATAATCATCCCTAAGGGGGAATCCTGTCCTCCCAAACACAGGCTCAGAGGATCCAGAGCACATGGGAAGCCATGTAATGCCGGGCCCCTGTTCAGGAATGCTTGTCAGAAATGAGCTCCCTGCTCTCCAGTGCATAGAGTGAGTGTTAAGCCTGGGCAGGACAAGGGATTACTACACATGAAGGGCCAAATTCTCAGCTAGTGTAAACCAGTATAGCCGCTCTGAAGTCAATGGAGCTACACTGATTTACACCAGCTGAAGATCTGACCTTGAGTCTGTAGTAGCAGCCATGATTATAACACTACAGCTGTGGGAAAGGAGGATTCCTCCCTCCTTTGGAGATTCCCAGTACACTGCCTGGGCCTTGCACTGGAATTTGGGATTAAAACTAAACACTTTGCATCCGATTCTGATATCTCTGTGTTGGGCAGCACTTTGCTCCATAAGTGATCTCATTGGCTTCAATGGGACTCTTCATGGAGTAAGGCAACAAAGAAAATAAGAGTGGCAAAGCCTGACCCTTAACATTGTTACAACCAGAGGAAAACTATAGGCTCATGTAGCAAATGGTACTACAACCATTTTACATATGCCAATAAATGCATACCCTTATGCATGCACAAACACAACATTCTGCCATTCTGCAATAGCTAGTGCTAAAGATGCTTCTAAGAGCGATCAACAGACCATTAATGTTTCAAAGGTTTGGTTTCGATGTGTACCAAAAAAGTTAGACACTCTTCTGAATTTTAGCCTAATTATCCAAATCTCTTGGTCCAGTAAAGTTGTACCTGCAGTTTCATATGAAAAGCCCTTTCCAGCAGCATTTTGGCATTGTTGCTTCTGATACCAGGAAAGACTGAGATTTAGAGAATCAAAAAAATGTCTCCCACCCCCCAAAGTGAAACAAGTGTTTTGGAGCCCGAAAGAGTTTCAGTTCAAGGTTCAAGGTAGGTTGAGTTGGGTGTTTAATCCCAGCTGTTTCCCCCATCCTTTATTTCTGGCAATCACACAGTCCAGGTGTTTCCCTATTAACATAATTATACCAGACTAGCTTGCTAACTGGAAAGTGTCACCATGTAGCCAATCTCACCACTGTGCCTTTGATAATCACTGCATTACATACCTGAATGTTACAAAATTACAGTGTTCTGCCACCACTCAATTTTACTCACATCCATGATCAGACAGTCAAAAGGGAGCGTGAATGGCTTGCCAATTACAGAACCAGTTTCTCCTCTCTTGGTTTTCACACCTCAACTTCTAGAACAGGGCCTCATCCCCCCTGATTGAACTGACCTCGTTATCTCTAGCTTGCTTGCTAGCACACATATATATACCTGCCCCTGGATATTTCCATTACATGCATCTGAGGAAGTGGGTATTCACCCACGAAAGCTCATGCTCCAAAACGTCTGTTAGTCTATAAGGTGCCACAGGATTCTTTGCTGCTTTTAAAAGGGAGCTGACTCACTTAACCTTTACAATCTGTACTAACAGTGAACAAAAAGACAAGGGAAATCTTATTCCATTTGGTTAACAACTACAATGCCTACTGTGTTTTCAGGAGTCAGCCAATACAAGCTGCAGTCAACTGTTTAAAAAAAATAAATAAAAGAATCCCCCAGAATAAATTTCAAAAATGATTGGGATCTCTGGTAGCTGCCATTCAATACAAAAGGGAGTGGGATGGGGCGTTAGCCTCTTAAGTAATTTTATCTAACTTATGTAGACTTCTGTAAACTTCAACATATTCATAAACTGCTGCTGTCGATGGAGCTACACTGATTTATACCAGCTGAGCATTTGCTCCACAGGGATCAGTGCCTCCAGTTTTACACTACACTACTTCTGCTCCATTGAAGTCAACATGTCAAACTGGAGTAATTCTGGGGATGTTCAACTTTAGCCAACTTTAGCTCATTGATGTAAATGGTGTTGTACCTTACACAAGGGCTGTATTTAGCCCATATAGTTTTGTATGGGACCATTCCTAAGCCTTACAAAAGCAATCTCTAAGGCCTGTTCTACGCTAGGCATTTAAACCAATTTTAGTACCATTAAACTGATTTAACCCTGCACCCATCCACACAACGAGGCCCTTTATATTGATTTAAAGGGCTCTTTAAACCGGTTTCTATACTCCTCCCCGATGAGAGGAGTAGTGCTGAAATCTGTATTGCCGTGTTGGAGTAGGGTTAGTGTGGCCGCAAATCGACAGTATTGGCCTCCGGGCGGTATCCCACAGTGCACCACTGTGACCGCTCTGGAAAGCAATCTGAACTCGGATGCACTGGTCAGGTAGACAGGAAAAGCCCCGCGAACTTTTGAATTTCATTTCCTGTTTGCCCAGCGTGGAGCTCTGATCAGCACGGGTGGCGATGCAGTCCCAAATCCAAAAAGAGCTCCATCATGAACCTTATGGGAGATACTGGATCTGATCGCTGTATGGGAAGACAAATCTGTTCTAACAGAGCTCCGTTACAGAAGACGAAACGCCAAAGCATTTGAAAAAAATCTCCAGGCTATGATACAGAGTCCACAGCACAGTGCTGTGTGACAAGCATAAGGAAAGCCAAAGAATCAGATGGATGCTCATGGAGGGAGGGAGGGAGGGGGGGGACTGAGGACTCCAGCTATCCCACAGTCCCCGCAGTCTCCAAAAAGTATTTGCATTCTTGGCTGAGATCCCAGTGCCTGTAGGGTCAAACACATTGTCCGGGGTGGTTGAGGGTATATCTCGTTAATTTACCCCCCCTCCTCCCGTGAAAGAAAAGGGAAAAAAATCGTTTCTTTGACTTTTTTCAATGTCACCGTATGTCTACTGCATGCTGCTGGTAGAAGCGGTGCTGCGGCACTGAACAGCAGCATCCTCTCCCCTCCCTTCCCCGGTGGCAGACGGTACAGTGCAGAATGACTGGTAGCCATCCTCGTCATCATCTCATGAGTCCTCCTGGCTGGCCTCCGGTGAGGTCGGCTGGGAGCGCCTGGGTAAAAATAGGAATGACTCCTGGTTATTTCCGGCAGATGGTACAGAACGGCTGGTAACCGTCCTCATCATAGCAACTGGGGGCCGAGCTCCATCAGCCCCCCTTTCATGTCTAAAGAAAATATTCTGTACTGCCCAGACTATCAGAGCAGCAGGATGCTGGGCTCCTCTCCCCCACACCATTTAATGTCCTACCTGGACTATCATAGCAGCTGGAGGCTGCCTCTCCCTCATTTTATCTCACTAAAAAGTCAGTGTTTCTTATTCCTGCATTCTTTATTACTTCATCACACAAATGAGGGGACCCTGCAATGGTAGCCCAGGAGGGTTGGGGGAGGAGGGAAGCAACGGGTGGGGTTGTTGCAGCGGCACCCCCTAGAATGGCATGCAGCTCATCATTTCTGTGGGATCTGACATGGAGCGGCTGTGCTCTCTGGTTCTCTAGTACACTGGCTCTCTAGTACACTTGCCCCATATTCTAGGCAGGACTGATTCTATTTTTAGATAAAACATAAAGGAGGAATGACTCGGGGAGTCATTCCCATTTTTGTCTTTGTGCCCCTGGCCGACCTCAGCGAAGGTCATCCAGGAGCACCCATGACAGCAGCAGATGGTACAGAATGACTGATAACCATCATCTCATTGCCAATTTACACTGGCATGGCAGACGGTGCAGAACAACTGATAACCATCTCTGCTATCTTGCAAAGGCAAATGAATGCTGCTGTGTAGCACTGCAGTACCGCTTCTGTCAGCGGCATCCAGTACACATACGGTGACAGTGACAAAAGGCAAAATGGGCTCCATGGTTGCCATGCTATGGCGTCTGCCAGGGCAATCCAGGGAAAAAGGGCGCGAAATGATTGTCTTCCATTGCTTTCATGGAGGAAGGAATGAGTGAAGACATTTACCCAGAATCACATGCAACACTGTTTTTGCACCATCATGCATTGGGATCTCAGCCCAGAATTCCAATGGGCGGGGGAGACTGCAGAAACTATGGGATAGCTACCCACAGTGCAACACTCCAGAAATCGATGCTAGCCTCGGTACATGGATGCATACCACCGAATTATTGTGCTTTGTGTGGCCGCATGCACTCGACTTTATACAATCTGTTTTACAAAACCGGTTTATGTAAAATCAGAATAATCCTGTAGTGTAGACCTACCCTAAGTGAATCAGTCCCTACACGTTCAGTTCCTTGCTGAGTCAAGGACTCTGAAATATATGCAGGCAGTTTAAAGCTTATACAATGTACATACTGAAAACACTGGAAAGCAAAGATCTCAGGTTTTGTAAGGTTCCCCACACTACTGCCCCACATGTGCCTACAGATAAGACAAACTCTAGCTGAAAGAAGATAACTTTGGTCTCTTTCCTGAGACTACCACAAATGGTGCCAGTCAGTGCCAACTGTGATGGCCTCTTTAGAATTAATCTGAGATCACCAACTCACATCTTACAAGTAGCCCTCAGTGTGTTATGGCTTGCAGTCACTAGTGTCCTGAAATATGCACATTTGATAGATTTTCAGAAGAATATACATCTTGTAATATTCATAAATGAACTACTGAAATTTATGCATAAAATGGTTCAATTACTATATATTTTAAATGTATCCTGAAATGTAAGTAAATATGCTCACTTGCTTCTCCCAAACACTCACACAAAAAGTTTACTTTAAAGAGGAAGGGAAGGAGAATGGGAGCTAGTGTTTATTTCAGGCATATGGCACTAAAATAAACCTGTCCAGAGATGTCTGCTTCAAGAGGAATAATTGTCCCCCCGAGCAAAGTCTGACATAGTCCCACTATGCAGAAAATCATAATGTACTCATCATCATTCCCCAATTTCTTCTCCCGGGGGGTCTCTTTTCGGAGGAAAGTAGTTTAGTTTTTGTAAAATGGTGGCTGCATCTTTTCATGTGATAACCAAGGAAGTGTCCTTCCATCAGAACCCTATGCATTACCATTGTGCAGAGGTGAGACAGATTTAGTGACATGCCCACAGTCACACAGGAAGTTTGTAGTACAGTTAAGAATTGAACACTGTTCTTCTGAGTCCCAGTCTTGTGTCTCAACTATAAGACCAACCTTTCTCTTGTCATCAACAACAGTTGAAAATCAGGCCATGAAGCGTAAATTAAAAGGAAATGATTTTAAGGTTCCAGTAGAAGGACTCTAAATCCTTAACTTCCTTAGTTACTTGCACCAAAATATTACTTAATATTATTGGAGGAGGGAGGAGGGCTTTTGTTACATCCGCCACTCTGTCAGTCTCATCTATTTTAACAGTAAGTTCTTTGGGGCATGGACCATTTCTCACTATATGTTTGTATGGAATCTAGCACAATGAGGAACCAGTCTCAACTCTAATGATTTTCACAATATACATAATAAAATAATAAATAATAGGTTTAAAATGTATATATTGGCAATTTATACCAATATATACACACATACATTCTTTTAAGACCAAATCCTGGTCCTAAAGTCAATGGCCTTAGTATTCTAGAATCCTAATCTATTTTTTGCATTCTTGTATTTCCAAAGAGCATTTCAGTTCACCTTCAAGATCACTTTCTGGTGTATCCTTACGACTCTGACAAATGTATCCTTCACTGTTGAAAATAATTCAAGCTAACAAAGGAGCCGATGGACAGAGCTTTTGCAAATGCATATATTTATGTAAAGTTGGGTTTAATCACTTATCAATTCATACAGGGTACTCTGTACTGCTTTCCAAAGCAGTTTCAATACTGAAAAGGAAAGAAAAATGCCAAAGCTATTGTCCTAATGGCAAAGTCATTTGTAGTGATCAGCTAGCATTCATATGGTTTTGATGAAAAATGACTTATAAACTATGATTTCTACTACAAGATGGAGCATCGGTAGTTACATTTTGACATGCAGAAAAAATTGGAATGTTATTGTGGTTTGCTGAATGGCTACGTGAGTCTCTGAAACAGCCATTTCTGTTTCACCTTCCACACTGTTTTCTCCACACACCATGCTATTCTGTGAGAGTCTAGAAATGCAACTTCCATATCTGCATTGATATCGAAAGTGTTTCTGTCAAGCCACCTGTTTGCATTAATTTATAAGACTGGTTCCTGTTTATTACTTGACAAGCTCTCTCTTTCAACTGTTATGGATGAACAAAAAAGCTTTAGAGCCGGGGTGAAAGGTAAATTGGGCTGTTTCGGACATCTAGGATGGACTGGTACAGTTCCGTCAGCTTTCATGGAGTTGTGCTGATTTACACCCACTGAAGATCTAGTCTCTTTTGAGATCCTCAGGAATTAAAGGACTATCCTGATGTCATTTGGAGGTGAGGGCACTCAACACCACATAGCATCAAGCCTGAAATGCCTTTGTCACGAGCCTTTAAAGCAGTGGTCCCCAAACTGTGGGGCGCAGAGGAATGTTCATGGGGGCATGGTGGCACCCAGGACAGCCCCCATAAGATTTAGGGAGGAAGCATCACCCAGCTCTGTGCCATCATTGGCCCTAGCCACAGCTCGGCCTCAACCATGGTTCCCAGAGGCAGGGGTGCAGAGAAGTTCCATTATAGGTTTGGGGGAGTTGACAGAGAAAGTTTGGAGACTGCTGCTTTAAAGGGAGAAATGCTATGAAGACTGGGGGTGCATAGGGAAAAAAAAAACCAAAGCAATCCACTTTTAACTGAATGTACTTGCAGGAATAAAATGATCTTCAGTTCCTGTAGGATATTTTAAGATTGTTTTCCCCATTAAAAAAAAGCATGTATTATTTCAATACATCCCCTTAGAAAGATCCGGTTGCTTGTTACCCTCCATTTGTTAGCATGGGATATTGCAAAATAGGAAGGTGTAATCATATTAAGCTGTGAGCCAGGCAAAGGGAGTGAAGGCAGAGGAGAGGGATGCTGTGGCTATGAGTTGTGACAGCACCAGGCAGTAATGCTGTGGCACGGTGTAGTTTTTGAAAACCTCTGTCATTGCAAGCAAAGTCAACTCAAACAGAAGGAATGTTTTGTGTGAAAGGAAAGGTCAATCTGCATCCAAAAGGGCAAATTGTGATGAAACTACTTTCACTACGCAAAGACTACAAGAAAACACTCCTGACCAAGAAAACTGAAAACCTTGCTATGTTGTTTAATAATATTTTTAAGAAGCTGTCAGACAGGGCCCAGTTCCGCTACCCTCCCTCAGGCAGGAGGCACATCACCTGCTAAAAGTGTTAGTGCTTTTTGAGGGGAATGGTGGCTTTGTAGTTAACTTACTGGCATGGGGCTTGAGAGACCTGGGTTCAAGTCTCAACTTAATCACAGACTCTCTGTGTGACCTTAAGTCAGTCATAGTTAGTTTTCCATCACACCTCAGTCTCCTCCATCTGTAAAATGGGCATCATGCTCCCTTCAGCCTGGTCTACACTGGGGGAGGGGGTGTAAAATCGATTTAAAATACACAACTTCAGCTACAAGAATAGGGTAGCTGAAGTCAACATGACTTCGATGGACTTACTTTGCATCCTTGCGGCACAGGATCGACGGCCGCCACTCCCCCATGAACTCCACTTCCACCTCTTGCCCTGATGGAGTTCCAGACTTGACGGGGAGCGCGTTTGGGGATTGATGTGTCTCGTCTAGACGCGATACATCAATCCCCCATAGATCGATCACTACCCGCTGATCCGGCAGGTAACATATGCACACCCTTTGTCTAATTATCCAGTTTCTGGGTAGAGATGTCTTACTAACTGCTGTGGTTAGTGCAATTTTGATTGGGACTTTTAGGCACTACTCTAATACAAATAATCAATGGCACAAGCAACAACTCACCTTGCGCAAAGGGTCCAGAATAAGCATGCTAATTGATGCACTGTCTGCTTCTTTCAAATTGTTCTTTCTTTCAGGACTATCTTCAGATGATCATGTTCAAAGCCTATGGCTAAAGCAAATTTCCTATATTGACAGCTGATTTGAATGTATCCATGTTTCATCCCCTTTGGGCTTTGAACAGGTGTGTGTTGTGCCATCACCAGGCTGCCACGTGTGACTTGGCTTCAAACTTTCATACAAAAGGCTTTCCAATTGCATTATTAAAATGAAGTGTCAGGCTGCAAGCTTTCATTCACTGACAATAAATAAATATAACAGATCTTGCCAGCAGAGTAGCTTTGCCTTGGAATATACCAAAGCTTCTGCTGCCTGCCTCCAAAAGGAACAGATAATTCATAAATATGCTGGTGTTGACAGCAATTTAGCTGAAACCATCTGGCGTGGGTGTCATAGCCCAGCCTTGGAGAGACTGCAGTGTAAATCTTAAAGTGGTGATGTCCCTTCGGGAGCCATTACTGTTCTGTCCTGAAAGAAATAAAAGAAAACAATGGCTGGATGAAACCATCTCAGAAGTTGTTTCCTGTTATCCCAAGTCTGAGGTGGAGATTTGTTTGTTATTTATTGACTTCTTTTAAATGGTCATTTTTAATAGCACTGGAATACAATGATAGGTCGCAACTTCCATCTCATAGTCAGCGATATGCAGAGAGAACAGTCAGATCTTTTAACCTGGAACAAGAAATGCATGAGTGTGTATTGTGGAGGGAGGGCATTCATCTGTGAATTGCCTCATGGATCAAACCCACTCCAGGCAGCTGTAAGGTAGGAAGCACAAGGCAGTAGATTTTTTTTATTTATTCCACTGCAGACCACATAAATAGTGATTTATATTAAAGTTTACTGGTACATTGTGTAGCTTTTGCCCTTTCAATTATAGCAACAATACTCAGAAAGATTGTTATGCCAAGAGATCCTGACCCATAGCTTCCCCCTGCTATAGACCAAGGGCCAGAAGTGGAATTCGAACATCATTTATATAGAAATAGCTCCAAATTAACTTTTAGTACCTTAAAGGTCTTTTCCTTCCCCACCCAAGGGTCTGCAGGATGACATTCTCTATCAGATGGATATGTTTGGAAATCTGTTGCTTTCTAGGTCTGGAATTTGGGCCCCAATGAGTACATTTACACTGCAATTAAAAACCCGTAGTTGGCCCATGCCAGTTGATTTGGGCGAAGGGGATTGGGCTGAGGCACTTCGCAGGGTCCTAGAGCCAGGCTCCAGCCCAAACCCAAACATCTACACTGCAATTAAACAGTCCCTTAGCCCAAGTCAGCTGGCATAGGTCAGATGTGGGTGTGTTAACTGCAGTGTAGACACAACCTTAGAGCCAAGGCTGCATGAAGGCATTGCAAAAAGGTCTGAATCTTCTGTAATGACTGTCCGATTTTCACTATGCCAAGGACCTGATTTTTAGAGATGCCACGGTTCCATGGATGTCAGCTGAAGTTGTTGGTGCTCAGCAGTCTGAAAAATTAGGCATAACTTATATAATGATTGCTTGAAGAAACTATGACAGACAATGGACCTCAGCGTATTAGTTGGGACTTTATCATTTTGCAGCAAAATGTAATTTCAAACATATGACTGCAAGCCCTCATTATCCGTATGGCAATAGCCAAGTGGAAAAAATAATTTCAATTGCTAAGAGACGAATAGCTCTCATGAGTTACAGCAGCCATTGGTGAGGAAAATGTGAATGTACAACCCAGAAAAGAATACTTAACACTTAGTTTTCAGTTATTTCTCTGCCAGTCACTATTCTGCCAAGTACACAGAGCACATACCATAAACAGATAGCTAAGGGTTAATGTCTCTTTCACCTGGAAAGGGGTAACAAACAACACCTGACCAGAGGACCAATCAGGAAACAAGACTTTTTCAAATCTGGGTGGAGGGAAGTTTTGGGTGTGAGTCCTTTGTTCTTGGTCTGTTCTCTTTCTCGGCTCTGAGAGTGACCACAGGAATCTCCAAGCTTTCAAATTTTCTGTTTCCAAGTTGTAAGTACAAGGATAGTAAGGACAATAGGTTTATATTGGGTTTTTTTTTTGTATTTACATTTGTGTAGTTGCTGGAGTGTATCCTTTTTGGATAAGGCTGTTTATTCATTTTTCTTTTAAGCAATTGACCCTGTATACTGTCACCTTGATACAGAGACCCTTTTATGTCCTTTTTCATTCTTTTTATATAAAGCTTTCTTTTTAAGACCTGTTTGAGTGTTTTTCACTGGTTAAGGCTAAGAAACAAAGGGAGGGGGGAAAATCTCTTTGTGTTAGATTTACTAAGCCTGACTTTGCATACCCTCTGGGTGAGGGGGGAGAGAGATTAGATCTCTCGGTACTTGTGTTTCAAGAACTTGAAGCAGGGAGTATCCTAGGGTCCCCAGGGCGGGGAAATCTGGGAGGAGGTAAAGGGGGTGGAATCCCTTTGTTTAGATTCACGGAGCTTGAATCTGTATATCTCTCCAGGAACCCAGGGAGGGAACACCTGGAGGGGAGGAGGGGGAAGGGAAATGGTTTATTCCCCTTTGTTGTGAGACTCAAGGAATCTGAGTCTTGGGGTCCCCCAGGGAAGGTTTTGCGGGGACCAGAGTGAGCCAGACACTCTAATCTTCTGGCTGGTGGCAGCAATATCAGATCTAAGCTGGTAATTAAGCTTTGGAGGTCTCATGCTAGCTTCTCATGTTCTGAACGCTAAGGTTCAGATCTGAGTAGGAGAGTTATGACAGCACATCAAAAGACCAACTCCTGCAGCACACTATTGTGCTAGCTGGCAATCTGATAAAACAAAACAAAAAATGCTAGACAAAGATTGCAAAAAGCTTCCCACTAATCTACATCTGATTTTTTATGTTTGCTTTGTTTTCCACAAGTTTCCTAGCAGATGAAAATTACAGACAGACGTTCACTGAACTAATTCTGCATGCACTGCAGAAAGAAAGCAAGTTTTGCATTCCACATGGCAAGTGTTTGCATCGCAAACTACATTTTAAAACACATAGCTCTCATATTATGCATTTCATTGGTAGATCTCAGAGCGCTTTACAAAAGCACATCAGTATCATCGTCCCCATTTTACAGATAGGGAAAGTGATGCCCTCCTAAAAACTTACCACGAGATCTACACATAATGGGAATAAGCAAACTAGTCCAAATTACAAATACTGACTACATAAAGAACTGCTTGCAAACAAGCCACAGAGCAAGCTGTATTCACAGAAAGTATATGGTGAATAATTTTGAATGTGAAAAATTCAAAAAAAAAATCACAATCACTTACCAAAAAAGGCAAAATTGCCCCCCTCCTCAAAAAAAATTATTCTTCGAAGCTATTTGCCCAGCTAAAAAAAAATATATATATATAAAATTAAACATCAAGGCCATAATTTTCAAACTTGGGTGCTCCTAGGAATGTACATCCATACTTTGGCTCCTAAATAAATGGCCTGATTTTCAGATGTGTTGATCTCTCACTATAAATTGGCAACAATGCTTCAGCTCGTGGGTGAAACACCTCTGAAAAATCGAGCCACTTGTTCAGGTGCCTATATATGAATATAGGTGCTTAATTTTAGGCAGCCAAGTTTGAAATTTTCCGTCCAAAGTTCTGCCATCCTCCCTTTTTCCTTAAACAAACTAGGTTATGTGTGAGGCATACTATTAAAGAAAGGAGGACAAAGGTTGTAAGGGGGATCCAGGCAACAAAAAAAAGCAGCACTTATTTTAATAATGTTTATTGAGGCTGCAGGCAACAACCATGGCTATAAGGAGCCGTAGTGCAGTGGACCAGATCTGCCCCAAGCAGACCACCACCTGCAAGAAAAAGGGATACCTCACTAGTTCACCAAGTAATCCTGAACTGACCAAACAAAGGCAGAGCCAGGATCATGCAGCATGAATTCATGTGCCAACTACACAGGTAAGCTATGATCCAAGATAACGTACTGGCCCAAGAGTACAGGCCTCTGGTAGCTTGCCCACAGAGAACAAAATGCATTGGCACCATCCTTATCTCACTACACCGCTCCTCAATTGGCTTTCTACTGCCGGTGCTGGGGACAGAGTACCCCACCCTGTGTGTGCTGAAAGAACTAGGCCAGAGATTTATTTTGGCCTATGCTCAAGAGAGCAAGAGGTGTGTGGGTATGGTGGGGGAAGGAGCCTTGTACTCCTCACCTCACTCAGATGCAGCCTCCCAGGATTAGGCCCAGTCTAGCCCAGTACATGCAGGCTTGATGTACCACACACACCCCCGAGTCACTGACAATGACAAACTCCAGGAAATTTTATATAGAGAAGATAGCTTGGTCTCTCTCTCTCTCTATCTCATAGAACTGGAAGGGACCCTGAAAGGTCATCGAGTCCAGCCCCCTGCCTTCACTAGCAGGACCAAGTACTGATTTTGCCCCAGATCCTTAAGTGGCCCCCTCAAAGAGGGAACTCACGACTCCAGGTTTAGCAGGCCAATGCTCAAACCACTGAGCTATCCCTCCCCACAAACTTGGCCTTGAGCACCAAACTTGGGCTCCAGGTGGAGCACAGGAAGCGTGTTGAGACCAAGCAGTAGCATTGTGATCAGAAAGCCATTAAGGTTCAGCAATAGCAGGTAATTGATTTTTAAGGCCAAAAGGGTCCATTACAATCATTTAGAGTAAAGAATGCTGACCAGTTACTGACAAATCTTCAGAAAGAAATAATGGAAATGTCATGGCAGGCCTTCAGCGGGGAGAGCAGGCTACCAGCTGGGCCTCCCTAGGTTAACAGATGTCAACAAGGAACTACAAGCATCCCAGCTAGCTAATTTGGAGTCAGCTATATTCCAGCAATCAGAACAAAAACCAAAATTCCACTGGAGGGGGCCCATGCTGACAAAGAGGTGAGGTGATTTATTTTGAAATCAAACATGGAGATGAGTATGATATCAATATCTGATCCTCAACAAGACAATTCACAACAAAATGAATCTCAAATTGCAGCTTGACATTTCTCTAATACTGGTAGCATTTACAGTCTGTATAACATTCATTGTTTTAAAGCGGAAAGAAATCACATCTGCATGAAGGATATGTGCTCTGATCATTGTATTATCATGACACTGGACCCAATAAAGAAACAGATAGAAACTCAAGTCAGTTTTAGAAATAAAATTAGATTTCTCAAAATGCTCTAAAATTTTCTTGAATTTTGTATTTAGCAGTGCCTGAGGATGAATTGCTCATATATCCAATAATATGTTTTGAAGTGTCTGAAAAGAACAATTCGCTTTATTAAAAACCTGTCAATAACATTAAAAGTAACCTGGCTTTACGTCCTGGTTGGAACAGCTACATAAATACTGCAGAAGCAACTGTGTTTTTCAGTAACGTGTTCCTGGTGCAGCTCTGGGTAAAAATGGAACAACCAATGGGAAGAAGGATGGTCTTGTGGTTAAGGAAGAGAAATCAGCACCATGACACTAAAGAAAGGGTAGCACAGCCTATGCAGATTTGCAAACTGTGGGAAGTTTGGAGAGGGGCTGTGATTCCCTCATCTCTCACTGGTTTGGTGTGGCAATAGTGTTTTTTCTCTCTCTATCCCCTTCCTTAACTTCCCTGGGAAGGAGTTCTCCTCACTTTACTCCAGCCATGTGTCTTCTTCCTAACAGATGATTGTTACTGCCAGTACTCCCAGCCCTAGCAACTGAGTCACCTGCACAAGAGCATCATGTGGGACTGCCCAATTTCCATGTCTGTAAGACCCAATGTGATATAGGCTGAAAAATGCACTTGGACACGAGTTGGGGAAGCAAAATATATGTCTTTGCATGCAAAGTGGGCAGGAGGGGACAAGAAGAGTGTGCCTGTCTGTTCAGCTACCTGTTTATCTATCTCAGGTTTTATGTGGCTGGATCTATCCCTACACAGCCTGGCAGTTTTGAAAATGTGACCTACGGAGCTATTTCTCAGAAAGCAGGGGGCGGGGGAAGAGACAGGTGAGTTTGTAAAACCCCCAACAATAGGTTAAAGCCTCGTATGACCTAAAAGCCAGATTCACACAAACCAAAAGCAGGATTTGCTAGAAAACAACTATTCTCCTTCATTGTTATAGTCAGTAACTGAGGACACAACAAGGAAGCTCTCTGGAAGAGCATAGTATTCCCATGCTTTACCTTGATCTATGCTTATTTGGCTACCTATTTATCTGTGGCTTGTTACCTAAATACTGTAGGTAAATAAACGTTTTGTAATTAGAGGCTTTCTGAGCTCTCAGAGTGACTCAAGTACACTGTATAAATAAAGTGACAATCTGTTGTCTTCTTATGGATAAATAACATTTTTGTTTATAAACCAACCTGACTAATTCAGGTAGACATGCAAACAGCATCTTTTGGCAATTCACATCAGTTTTCCTCCCCCCACATCACAGACCTTCCCAGCTCCTGGAGAAGATAAAACCCCTCAAACATTATCATTTGCATTCCAAAAGTTTCAGCAAGTTGGGGGGCAGAAATAGAATTTTATTAGCAGAAAGTGAAAAGTGAAAAGAGAAGAAAGTCAAGAAGGAGACAGTCACTCCCAGTGAGTTTAATGCCTATCATCATTCACAAGAAAAGTTACGAACTAAATTTAAAGAGTCTGGTCAAATGAAACTGCATGGGGCAATGTGCTACAGTAGTTTTATGGTGCCTCAAATACTCTGAGTCATTTTCCCCTTTTATGATACTCTGATTTTGTGCCAGCAGTCCAGCTCTGGCAATCATTTTTTAATGGCCTCACTGACATCGAAAGTTCTGATTTCCTCTTAAAGTTGTCATTTCTGGCTAGCCAATTCCCCAGAGCTGCAGAGAAACTTTCTCCTCTCCACTGGCAACTCAAGCTCATCCCCTACAAATTTAAGTGCTGTTGTTGCTGGTACCAAATCTGTACTCACATAACACATCTGAACCAGAAGATATTATGATTTGTGTAAAACAGTAAGCTCTTCAGTGTAGGGACAGTCTACTATACTTTGATTGACCAGCGCTTAATTAAGCGCTGTCAGGTCACATTCTTGTTTGGTCCCTAGCTACCGTACGACTGATAATTATGCCACTGTCAACACAATGAGCATGTGCAGCTGGCACAATAAGACATCCCATTTTAAAATAAGAGTGTTACTGGGACACTCAATGATACGAGGCTTCTCACATCAAAACCATGCATCCTGCAAGGAGACGTGTGTACACAGATGCCAACTTTCATGCGGTAAATAAGCACCCTGACTTTCACAATAAGCCAAAAAATCAAGTTAATCCCATTTCCAAACAAGTCCAAAACAAGCCAATCCTTAAGAACCCCAACACTATGACTAGATCCCCCCAGCATGCAGTCTGGGATGGTGGTGGGCCCACTGTGCATGCCTGACTCTTTCCCCCCTTGCCCCTGCTTGCTGGGAGCTGATCAAAAAAGTAGCAGCAAGAAATAAGCCAAACACTAGCCAACAAGCAATTCACAAGCCAATTAAGCCAAAAACAAGCCCAATTTCTATGTTTTTTTCTTGCTGGTTTAGCATGTCTGCTTGTGTATTTGTATTATCTGGATTGCATATAGTAATAGTTAGAGGCTTCCTAACTTACTCCCATACAGATAGTGAAGTTTTGTGACATTCCCTTGTAGTTGAGACAACCTTTTGTTTCTAGTTTTGCCTGTGTGCTGTTGTAGAATGGAGCTACAATTTGGCATGTTAAACAACTACATTTGCTGGGTATGAAGCTATGGTGTGCATGGCTAACAGTTCAGGTAGCACTGACCTGCTTGCCTGTGCTGCTGATCCACTGGCGCTCTGCTCTGGAACAGGTCTATTGACTCAGCTCTTCCTACCAGTCAGGAAGAAGCCCCTTATGGAGGTTTTTCCCAATGATCCTTCCTCCAGTGCAGAAGTCACCGTATGCAGCGAAATCACTTCAGCACAATGGGTCAGTACAAAGGCAGAGAGTAACAAGCCATGGCAGGGAAAGCAAGTGAAGGCTCACAGGGAAAGAGAGAAAAGAAAGAGGCTGGAAATGACATAGCGAGGAGGTGGGGTACCTTCAATGGGAGGGAGATGAAAACAAGGAGGGGAGACAGAAAGAGGACAAGATTAAAAAAAAATCAGGAAGAGAAAAAAGTGAAATAATGAAAAAGCGAGGACAATATATACATCCACCCACAGCACCCTTTGTCATACTCAGAGGAAATGATAGGTCTAGAAAAGCCATGTCAGGGATTGGAAAGTTTGCATCCCCTTAGAATGAGCTCTCTGTGCTAAAATCCATTTTGTGCGCACTGTTCCCAGGGCAGGAAACATTGCATGCAGTTCCGCTTTGGGGTTTGCTACTCAGGGAAAGATTTTCATTGAATAGCTCCTCTTTGTTCTCCACTGAGAGATAGAAAGTGCTACTTCTGGAGGCCTCTGATGATCTACTTTTAATTGACAGGGAAAATCAAAACTGTGAGCAAAAGCATCGTTCACAGAGTGCAGACAAGTAACAACAAAGCCATGGGAAAGCCACTGAGCCCGATGGCATAAATCACAAGTAGCTTGTTTACCGAAGCTCTTCACTGGTGAAGAATGCAAGAAGGGGAGCAGTACTCTAACCACGTTAACGCTAATAGGTTCAAATGACCAATGTCTGCTAACACAATGGCACAATCAGTAGCCAGATTTTATTCCAGACCCCAAAAATCTATATCTGACACTGCAGTAGAACCAGGAGTTGCATTAGGAAATGCCACTAGTTGGAGGAAGGGACCAATAAGAAATAAAGCAACGTTAAAGCCAGGCATAGGACAAGCAATATTATCAATGATAATACTGAAGACCTTGGAGTTTTATTTACTGGTCAGTCTTTCAAATGAGAAGAGACCGATGCGGGAAGTGATGAGGACAGACAAAGCAATCAGCTATATGTGGTCTCACAGCAAGCCAACACTGGCACTTAAGAAAGAAAACATCTCTGTACAGATGTTCTGAGAAATCCCCTTGGTCAGTACTCCTGGTGCCATTATATTTAGGAGGATTATTTGTTTCCAAATACAAACTGACTTGCTGAAACACGTGTTTGTCTTCACAGTTATAGAAGCCTAATTTTGATGTATGTAGCACCACTTCCAACTACAGCTGTTATCCACAGATGGGTACCATCTTCCTGAGAGCCAAGTCTCCTATATTTCGCACCACCACATCCTGTTAGGTAGAAGGCTGATGGCTGTTGAAGCTTCAACAGCCAAGTTCAGTGGTAGTCTCCTTCAGCCATTATCATGCATCTGACAGTTTCAGAGCCACAGCCTCTGCACGAAAGCTGTAGGGTTTTCCTCCCTTCCCTTTAACACGCGCATAGTCCCAAAAGTTTGCAATAACAATACTTAATACTTGTACACTACTTTAGGTCTTCAAAGCACTAAACACTAAATCAAGATTGCCCAATCCCTGAGAGAGAGTTAATTATTATCCATATTTCACAGGATGGAAAATGAGAATCAGGGTTAAAGTGACCAGCCCAAGGCAATAATGAGCTAGCCACAATTGCTGTGCAACACAGATGGAATAGAGTTAAAAAGTCCAGATCCAGATTTTAAACAATGCAAAATTTAAGATCTATTTCACATCATTGTAAAGACAGTTTGTGAATTCCATTCCAGATGTTTAAAATGCCAAATATTTGGTAATATTTGGACTGGATCCATGTCTGGCATACAGAAGTTTCTGGTTCTCAGTCTCCCATCTGCTAGCCCATGCTGACTCCCCCTCTCACACAGTCTCTCTGAATTAGTGTTGGTTAAGCCTCTGATGTGTGAGTATGTACAGCAAGGCCAGATCTGAGCAGTCAGAGAGAAGTTTCACAGGAGCTCCACACTGAGTAAAATAAAGCTCTTGAGTTTTCCATTTATTTACAGGATTCTTGTTCAACCACAGAAATAAAAAACAGTCAAGTCTGAGCACTGTCCCATGCAGTTGAACAGCCTGTGAAGGCTAAACACCAAACAATATAATGAACAGGGCAACTCTTATCTCCAGAAATCCATATCCTGCCTTACAGCCAGCAAACCCTCATCTCTTCTGCCATCAGGAATAGACCAACTTCCTTTAACTGTCAGGCCCAATGCTGCACCTGACTGCTTCAATTCAGGCAGAGTTCTAAAACCCCTGCTGCTATTTATTCCAGGCCTCTCTCTCAATCAGTTAGGCCTTTTTCTAGGATCACCACGGGGCAGGGATAGAGGATCCTCTGGCAGACACCAAACAGCCAGTACCTCTAGTCATTATAGGATGACTCTTGCCCATACCAACCTTCTGAGGCCCTCACTCATGACTCGTGGAATCCCATAGGTCTTTTCCCCAGTAGGCTATTTTTCTAGCATCTCATTCATCAGTGTATAGGATGGGAAACCAGTTAGGGGAAAATAAGACCAATCTTCAAGCAGAACTCCATCTGAACCCAACAAGACAACCCTTTGAGATCTGAAACAGCTCAGATAACATTTTACCACATTACTTTTCATTCTACTGCACCTCTTCTCTTTATGGTTCTGATCAGTTCTTCAGAAGAAGTGCTGAAATACCACCAGAAAGGCTCTCTTCTCACTATACTTCCAGTCTTCAGAGGAGTGACATTGATTTACACCAGCTACGGATCTGGCATGTGTTTGTGTATGTGATTATTATTATTGTTTAAAATTATTTTACACTTGACACTGGAATTATTTCTTATCAAGACAAAACAGCCTCATCTGAGCATATCATATTTCACTTGGCTACTGTCAAAATTTGCTTTGAAACCTTGTTTTGAAATTTGGCCCCAGGTGCCCAAAGCAAGTCACCCACCTTCAGGAGCACTGCATGCTCTTCGTGAGAAGTTTCACCTTACAATTTTAATTACAATTATAAGGTCAGCCTTGAAAGACTAGATCAGATTCTCTCATCTTTCTAGCCAAAATGAAGTGGTGGCCAATCTTTCCACCATTATGTCTCCTGCTTTTTGTATCCCCATGGTCCACCTTGTATTTTGTCTAGGTTCCTAAGAAGAGAAACAAAAGAAGAGGCATGGTCTACTAACCCAAACATTGGACTGTGAGTCAGGAAGTTCCAGTTTGGGCTCAGACTTTAGGTAAATAATTTAGCCTCTTTGCCTCGGTTTCCCCAACTGCAAAATGGGCATAGAAATGGTTACTTACCTATCTGTCAGGGATGTTCTGAAGATTAGTTAAGGATGACAAAGAGCTTTGAAAATAAGACATTGATGTAAGGGCATGTTATTTATGAGCTCTATATAATAACTATTGACATTATTATTAACTATACATGATGTAAAAACTACTCTGTCTTCTGTTAAACACAGTAGGCTGGCTTCTGCCCCGTCCTCCCTCCCCCCCTCACAGGTTCCTGGATACCTGCTCCAATGACATATAGGAGCCATAGAGAGGCCACAACCGGCCAAAAGACAATTCCCTCGGCACAAGAACAGAATGGTATGACCAAGAGGAGGCGCATTCTCAGCATTCAGCAATGTAGGGATTCCGCACTACAAAGTGGGTGGTAAGACTTCTGTAAGTTAGGGCTGCAGCATGGCCAGGGACTGTTTTGGCCCCTGCAGTATCCCAGAATCCAGGCAACACAAAAAGGCTAAAAGTCACTGTTGCCTCCCTTCCTCAGAGGCTATGTTGTGTCTATCAGGAGAAGCAGCCCAGAATCCTGCCCACAGTTTTGAAAAAGGCAGCCATGAAGAACAGCAGTTTCCAAATCTCTTAGGGCTAGACCAAGCCTTCATACTCAGCCCTGTATAAAGGGTTGTGCTTAGCTGTGCCTCGCCTGCTAGAGCACTAGACAGGATTACCATTCCTCATTGTTCTGGGAGGAGAAGCAATAAACTACATACCTTTTTGAGGTATAGCATACTCCTCCCACCGCAGGCACCGAGCCCACTCCGCTGGTCAACACTGCCCCTGCCACAAGGAGGCAATGCTGGAAGCAAGTCCCTGCTTCCACACTTCAACTGCCCATGCAGGGTGTACAATGGAAGAATAAAGGTCTGTTCACACACAGCTCATTTCAGGAATAAAAACAGATTGGACTATTGTGATAATAAAAATAGTGTCAATATACAACATTGAAAACTCTTGCTACATGTAAGAGGGTGAGAATGATTAGGTGAACTTACCTCATGTAAAATGGTAAGAGACCAAGTGTATTTATATAGATGATATATTAGCTAGTAAGTGCATAATCAATATAAATATAGGTCTAGCTTAGTTTGGGTCATCAAATCTTTGAATAACCTTTTTGGGGGGAAGGAGTAGAAAACAATGTTATATCATTTCTTGGAATGTCCCCGATTTGAGTATGAGGTTCCAAGAATGAAGTAACAGTGAAAGCTTATGATGACCCAGCTAAATATAATCAGGGTAAATAAAGATAGTCCTCAAAATCCTTGTCAGACTTTAGGATTGGATAGTTTTGTTATTGCTAATAAGCAGCTAAACAAGTTATATGGGGTGTGATGCCAAACCTTAACTCCACCAGAGAGGTCTTTTGGGGCCATCTGCCTGTCCCAAGTCAGGATAAAGGAGGAGGGTTGGGCATGGGGCTAGCAACTCCACCTCGTAAAAAATCAACCTGCTACAGAAACGCCAACAATAGAGACAACAGAGACTTTTACCCTGGAAAAAGAATGGTCTTCAACTCAAAGATGCATGACGCTGGGTGGTAAAAGCCGTGAGGAAGCCACTAAGCCGATTACCCTTCTTGCAACCAGGAGGATTACCATAGGCACATGGAACGTGAGGACCATGTATGAGTCAGGAAAGACGGCGCAGGTTGCAGCAGAGATGAGGAGCAACAACCTGACCCTATTAGGCATTAGTGAGACAAGATGGACGCAAGCAGGACAGAGACGACTGTTGATAGGAGAGCTGTTGCCGTATTCAGGGCATGAAGAGAGCGACGCACCCCACACACAGGGAGTAGGCTTCACGTTGTCCAAGCAGGCACAGAGAGCACTGATTGGTTGGGAGGCACATGGTCCCAGGATCATCACAGCATCCTTCAGAACTAAAATGAAGAGGATTAAGATGAATGTTGTTCAGTGCTACGCTCCAACTAATGACAGCGAAGAGGAGGTGTCATAAACAGATAGCTAAGGGTTAATGTCTCTTTCACCTGAAGCACCTAACCAGAGGACCAATCAGGAAACCGGATTTTTTCAACTTTGGGTGGAGGGAATTAGGTGTCTGAGGTTTTGTTGTCTGTCTGCCTGCTTTCTCTGAGCTTTGGAGAAGTAGTTTCTGCTTTCTAATCTTCTGTTTCTAAGTGTAAGGACAAAGAGATCAGATAGTAAGTTATATGGTTTCTTTTCTTTGGTATTTGCATGAATATAAGTGCTGGAGTGCTTTGATTTGTATTCTTTTTGAATAAGGCTGTTTATTCATATTTCTTTTAAGCAATTAACCCTGTATTTTGTCACCTTAATACAGAGAGACCATTTGTAAGTATTTTTCTTTCTCTTTATATAAAGCTTTCTTTTAAGACCTGTTGGAGTTTTTCTTTACTTCAGGGGAAATTGAGTCTGTACTCACCAGGGAATTGGTGGGAGGAAGAAATCGGGGGAGATCTGTGTGTGTTGGATTTGCTAGCCTGATTTTGCATTCCCTCTGGGTGAAGAGGAAAGTGCTTTTGTTTCCAGGACTGGGAACGGAGAGGGGGAGTCACTCTGTTTGGATTCACAGAGCTTGTGTCTGTGTATCTCTCCAGGAGCACCTGGAGGGGGGAAGGGAAAAAGGATTATTTCCCTTTGTTGTGAGACTCAAGGGATTTGGGTCTTGGGGTCCCCAGGGAAGGTTTTTCAGGGGGACCAGAGTGCCCCAAAACACTCTAATTTTTTGGGTGGTGGCAGCAAGTACCAGGTCCAAGCTGGTAACTAAGCTTGGAGGTTTTCATGCTAACCCCCATATTTTGGACGCTAAGGTCCAAATCTGGGACTAAAGTTATGACAGGAGGACAAAGATTATTTTTACAACAGACTCCAGAAAATATTAGAGATTCTCCCAGACAAAGACATCATCATCCTTATGGGAGACTTTAATGCCAAAATTGGACCTGACAACACAGGATACGAACAAGTCATGGGGACCCACGCTCTGGAAGAGATGAGTGAGAATGGAGAGAGATTTGTGGATCTGTGTGCACTTAACAACCTGGTCATAAGAGGTAGCATCTTTCCTCACAAGCGGATCCACAAGAGTACCTGGGTATCACCAGCAGGCATGACAGAAAATCAGATCGATCATGTCTGCATTAGCAAGAAGTTCAGAAGATCCTTGCAGGACGTTAGAGTTAGAAGAGGAGCAGACGCGGCGTCCAACCATCACTTAGTAGTGGCCAGATTGAAGCTGAAGCTGAAAAAGAACTGGATAGACGCGTCAGACAGAAGAGTGAAGTACAACATCAGCCTTCTGAACGACCATAAGACCAAGGAAGATTTTGGACTGAGGCTGAAGAATAAGTTTTCAGTATTACAGAATCGGTCTGAGGAAGAGGAAGACAGTGTACTAAACAGATGGCAGAAAGTGAGAGAGACACTTAGGTCAGTATGCCAGGAAGTGCTTGGAATTAAGAAACACCAGCAGAAAGAGTGGATCACAGCAGAGACCTTGATCAAGATAGAAGACAGAAAGAAGAAGAAGAAGGCAGCAGTCAATAACAGCAGGACTAGAGGAGCAAAGGCCAAAGCTCAAAAAGAGTATGCTGAAGCCCACAGAGCAGTGAAGAGGAATATCAGGAAGGACAAGAGAGAGTATGTGGATGAACTGGCAGCAGAAGCGGAGCAGGCAGCATACAGCGGTAATATGAAGCAGCTGTATGATACTACCAAGCGACTGTCTGGAAAGTTCAGCAAGCCAGAACGTCCCGTTAAAGACAAGCAGGGAAAGTCTATAACAGGAATAGAACAACAGATGAACAGATGGGAGAAGCACTTTGAGGAACTCCTGAACAGACCAGCACCACCAAATCCACCAGATATCAACCCAGCCAATGAGGACTTCCCAATTAATTGCGATAAACCAACCAGAGATGAGATCAGAAAAGCCATCACCATGATGAAGAATAGGAAGGCGGCTGGACCTGATGACATCCCAGCAGAGGCCCTGAAAGCAGACCTGGATGCTTCAGTGGAAATGCTGTACCCCCTCTTTGAGAAGATATGGGAAGAAGAAGTGATTCCAGTAGACTGGAAAGAGGGATATCTCATCAAAATCCCCAAGGAAGGCGATCTTAGCAACTGTGCCAATTATAGAGGAATCACACTCCTGTCGGTGCCAGGGAAGATCTTCAACCGAGTCCTCTTAGAGAGAATGAAGGATGCCGTCGATCCACAGCTACAAGATGAACAGGCAGGTTTCCGGCAGAATAGATCATGCACGGACTGGATAGCAACGCTTCGCATCATAGTCGAGCAGTCTATGGAGTGGAACTCCTCGTTGTACATCAACTTTGTTGATTATGAGAAAGCGTTCGATAGTGTGGATCGAGAGACCCTCTGGAAGCTCCTTCGGCACTACGGCATCCCAGCAAAGGTGGTCAACCTGATCAAGAACTCATATGAGGGTATACACTGTAGAGTGATCCAGGGAGGGCAGCTTACTAACAGCTTCCAGGTGCAAACTGGAATCAGGCAAGGATGCTTGTTGTCACCACTTCTCTTTCTCCTCGTCATCGATTGGATTATGAAGACATCCACTTACGAGTGTAGGAACGGAATCCAGTGGACGTTGTGGACCCAGCTTGATGACCTGGACTTTGCTGACGACCTTGCGCTCCTTTTGCACAGTAAACAGCAGATGCAAGAGAAGACCAACATAGTGGCAGCCACGTCATCACAGGTTGGCCTCAACATTCACAAGGACAAGACCAAGATCCTTATGACTAACTCCATCAGCAATGACCCAGTCACACTGAATGGAAGCCCCGTGGAAGAAGTGCAGTCCTTCACCTACCTAGGTAGCATCATCGACCAGCAGGGTGGCACAGACGCAGACATCAAAGTAAGGATTGGTAAGGCAAGAGCAGCCTTCTTACAGCTCAAGAACATCTGGAGCTCCAGAGAGCTGTCTTTGGCAATAAAAATTCAACTGTTCAACTCCAATGTGAAATCAGTCCTACTGTATGGAGCTGAAACCTGGAGGACAACCAAAACAACCATCAGGAAGATCCAGACCTTCATTAATAGCTGCCTCAGAAGGATTCTCCAGATCCACTGGCCAGACACCATCAGTAACATCCACCTCTTGAAGAGGACCTGTCAACTCCCAGCAGAGGAAGAAATCAGAAGGAGAAGGTGGGGTTGGATGGGACATACACTATGTAAGCAGCCAACTAACATCATCAGACAGGCACTGTGGTGGAACCCCCAAGGCAAGCAGAAAAGAGGCCGTCCAAGAAACACCTGGCGATGCGACCTTCAGGCTGATAGCAAAAAAATGGGCTATACATGGAACCAGCTAGAGAGAATGGCCCAGGATAGAGGACTCTGGAGATCTGTTGTTGGCGGCCCATACCCCGATTGGGGTGACGGGCATGAGTGAGTGATGCCAAACCTTACATTTGGCCATAAAACATTATTATGATGTAAGAAACCAAAGGAGAGGGGTGTTGATAAAAGTAGGCTGTCATCTTGGATATAAAAGTCTCCTGAGACTTAAGTCTTTGCCTGTGTTTTTGTACAGCCTTGTCTGTTTATACTCAGACAGATCTTTGGCCAGTCACTCTCAGCTGATCACTGGGATGTGGCACCCAGGCTGAAATAAACCTGTTCCTTAGATCTGAACTCTGGAGTTAGCATGTGGGGGAAGGGAGAGGGGGGTTCTGGTACAGCAAGTAGTGGTTGCCTGTTTTGCTAGGTTTGTTAGATAACCTGTGGGCTTGACTGGTGGTCCTGAAAACATCCTTACACTAGACATGACATGTCTAGTGTGTATCTAAGGTTACAGAATAACGTATCGTCTATGTATTTTTTGAGAAGTAGCATGCAATCATGAAATTGAAGAATGTATCATAATGCATGCGTACACAGGGACAGACTTAAGGTTGCACATTCTGCCTTATTTTTTAATTTCCTGACTTCAGAATGCTTAACTGGGAACTTTGTCATTGTATATTCTCTATAAAAACTACATTAAGACAATGTACAAGCCAAAATAGGGTCACACTAGAAGTCCCTGACACTAAGCATTAGAATACATTCTTTCTAGTCTGTTTCTCTAGGAATAAAGAGTCCTATCTAATCATGACTGGCATCATTTCTTTTTTTGCAATGTGATAGCTTCACCTGGAGTTTGCCAAGTTATTTTGATGAAGGGAAGAAAAGCACTATTATATAGGAAAACTGGGCATCTGAAAATACCAACAATTCACTCTTCAAGCTGAAGATAACAAAGGCTGTTGTGGTATCCAAACATGCCTTTCCCCACCTCCTTTGTTCATGTAGCAGTCTGTATGCTGTGGAGTGTATATTACAATCTCTTTCTGTGACATAAAACAGAGGCTACTTTTCACTATTAAGAAACCCAATAGATTGTTATCAACTATCAGACTTTGGGATTGTTGTCTTCTGAAGTCCTATTTGATGCAAGTTCTGATAATGCAATTCAAGAACCTGACCCAATTCACCTTGAGCTGGCTCCCAACTGCTGGGATACAGTCACTCAGAAGAAAAATTAGAGTTGTTCCATCATTTTGATGGAAAATTCCTTTACCAGGTCTAGCAATCAGTTTAGAGTGGGGCCGATGTAGTGTCTGGGAATAACCCTTTTTGGTAATAAAAGCAACCCCCAGGGAAGGGGTAAATTTGACTGTTTACAAGTGTCTAGTCGGTTTGGAGCTGGGTGGAGGAATGACTCCCATTTACACTTCCTAACTGCAGCCAGCTACAATGTTTAACAATATCCACAAATAGGGGAAGAGCTTCATTTCCATTTTAAAATCAGCTGATATAAAAACATCAACTTTCAGATATGATGAAAGCAAGCCAGGACCGTTTCACTCAACAGCATTTTACAAGGAACACATTTGCCTGAATGGCAAACCATTCTAAGGCAAAGCGTCTTCACCTCATATAGCGCTGCACCTCATTTTTCTATACCCCCTGAAACCACGCAGCAATCTCGGCAACAGAACTCTATTACCAGTGTTAAATGTCTATTAGAATTGTGATGGCTTCCGCACACAGTCTCCCCAGGTGCTACTTGAAACTGCAGTACCACTGAGCCCGCCTGACCCACAAGCATGGGCTCCCTTCACACTGTATTGCTGAGGCAAACTGGTCAACCCTTCCCCCAGGCTTCAGACTGCACTTTACCAACACACATGAAAGGCTGCTGCTATGCCTAGCCACTGTAAAGGGGACATGGCTTCTTATTAGCCCCAGTCATGGACCAGGTGCTGTAAAAACATGTTGTGCTTCGTGCTGTACAAATACAGAACAAAAAGAGATGCTCCTCCCCCCAGGAGTTTATATACAATTGACAGTTGGGTGAAATTTTTTGGATGAAACTGTTGGGTTTGTTTGTTTGTTTGTTTTTGGTGAACCACACAGATTCAGTGACACCAAAACATTTTGCAAATTCATATGGTTTTTGCTCACATGTTTTGGTTAAAAAGAAACACACATTGTGGCAGGGGAAATACTCACTGGCACAGCACCTCCTGCTGGCCATCTCTGGAATTAGCTCTTTCCAGCCCAGAATGCCCTCTTCAGGCTGGTGTCTCACCTGCCACTGGCCCTGTGTCTCTCCCAGACCCTGGTTCCCTTTGCCCAAGGGTTCTGCCCACCACAGTACCCCCTCACTCTGGGTCTCCCCTCCCAGGGGAACCCCCAACCCTCTAAACCCACCTTGCCTCAGCGGCTACTGCCAGTCACCATCTAGCTCCCGCTCCCTGGTGCCAACTTCAGTCTGTAAACCACTCATCATTGTCAAGGAGGTTAGGACCTGCTGCCTTTGCCTATCTCTGGGCTGCCCCTCTGCAGCCCCAGTACCTATTTGTAGGTCTTCAGCCTGGGGTTTTGCTAGGCTGGAGCTCCCCAGTTCCCTCTGCCCTTCCCCAGCACTGTGCCACCCTAGGTGCCCTTCCCAGCTCCCAGGCAGCCAGCTCCTTCTCTCTCAGAAAGCTAGAGAGAGAATGCCTTCCAGTCTCTGGCCCTCAGCCCTCTTATAGGGCCAGCCATGGCCTGATTGGGGCATGGCCCCATCTGTGGCTGCTTCCCCCAATCAGCCTAGCTTCCCCCGCCCCTCCCCATCCCAGCGCTCTCCCAGGGCTGTTTTAAGCTGTTCAGGGCATGAGCGGGGTGACCACTCCACACAAAAACCCTCAACATTTTGGTTTAACACTTATAAATATTTTGATTTTTTTTGTTTCAAACTAGATTGGTCTATATTTTCTCAAATTTTATTTTATTTATTTTAAATCAGACATATAGAACATTTTTCTTGACCAAAAAGAAAAAAATATTTTCAACTTTTTGATGCACCAAGAATCTCAAATTTTGTTTTCAGTTCAACACTAAACTATTTTCCACATGATTTTTTGGAATTGTCAGCAAACTGAAAATCCTTTTATTCAAACAGGTCTACTTACAGTCTAAGACCCTTGAACACGCCCCTTCCCCCTTGCTGCGCACAGGCAAAATCTGACCCAAAATTTGTGGTTTCTCGCTCTGAGGGAAGGAAATGAAGCTTCATGCTTTAAAGAACCCACCGATCAACAAGGAGATCAGGCAGTCCCCACCCCTGTGTACAGTATGGTACAATGGGTTAGATACTTCAAGGTGTGGGAGGGGGGTGATTACACTTCTTTAAGTTTCAAGTATTGTCCATTGCCGGAATGGAAACAGAAAAACAGACTAGGGGACAAATGATGAGATCCGATATATCAAATGGTTTGTTCCCTTTCAGTTTCACCTCAGGGTTCTGGTGACATTATCAAACTACTTGGGCTATGTGCTTGTATTTTACGACACTAAAGCGTCTCCACTGAATTATAGCTTTCAATGTACAGTTGGATGAACATAATTCTAGATGTAATAGATACATACTTATTATATAATTGTTAAGCCTTTAAGCAATTGATGCTTAAATAACATTCAAATAACTAAATTTAAATACAACTTATTTGAAGAGTTTAAACCTTCTCACCTTCACTTTTTCTACCTCCCTCTCTCACCCTCCCAACTTATTCTCTTCAGTGTTTATAATTCATCTTATTTCAACTTTGAATAGAGAACCAATTTTACTCCTCATGGTGTCTGCACTCACCACCCTTTCGTGGAAGGCGAGGGGAATATTGCTTCTTATGTCAGTTCTCTCCATCTATCACCTCATTTTCAGTTTTTAAAACAAGGTCTTCATAGCTGTGACTTTGCCAGAAGTCCCATGTAAGAACATGCTGCCTCTGGCACAGCCCAAGGAACATATTGTGACTCAGAGTCACAGTCTAGTGATGGGTTCCCCACTTACTCCAGGGGGAAAGCAATCAGAGCTTACTTCTCCTGGCTGGCTGCCTCAGTTGCACTTGCCAGGATGTTGGGGAGCGGAGGGAAAGGCAGGATGTAACTAGGGCTCCACCCACAGGCATGAGAAGAGGAGAAGCAGCCCAGCAAAGGCTGCTCCTCTTTCTCCATGCTGTTCCTTGTAATGTGGGTAGCCTGAGCAAGGAATCAGTGAGCTCTTATAGCCCTTACTCCCTTGCATGGGAACATAATAGAGCTCATGACTGAGCCCTACAAGAATAAAAAAGATTTAAGTTCTGGTTGCTTCCTTATTCCAGGTTATAAAGATGACCTAAGTAAGCAGGCATTAAACTGCAGGCAGCAAGTGCTTCTTCAGTTCAAATCTATAGGACAAAATGATTTGCTTAATAACGTGGAACCCTTTTCACAGCCAAATGTTTAGGCCCAAATGCACGACGAGGTGTCTGTATTTGTATCCAGCATTGCAGTGATTGCATGCCCAAATGGCTGTTTAGACATCCTGACTAGCCATTTGCAGGGCCGGCTCCAGGCTCCAGCAAAACAAGCAGGTGCTTGGGGGTGGCACATTTGCAGGGGGCAGCATTCGGGCCATCCTTTTTTTCAACTCACTTCCTCCCCTCTCACAACCCTGCAGAAGCAGAGCCACAGAGTGGCTAGGGATCCAGCATGGGAGCTGAGAACCCAAGGGACCCTGGGAGCTGTAGTTCCTTGCCTAGCTCCCTGCCTATAAAGCCAGCCCTGGAGCAGGGAAAGAACTACATTTCCCAGCATTCCCTTGGCAGCTCTCAACAGGAAAGGGAGGGGTAAGGAGTGAGGTAGCTGAGTCATGCTGCAGCTTGCTATGAGTGGAAAGGGGTGGCACTGTGAATGGGGAACAAGTATGCCCAAGGTGTAGGCGGCTTTGGCCCAGATATCCCCTCCAGAAGACTTCCCCAGATTGGATTAGGGATACTTGGTGTAACCTCACCTTGCAGTCCCCAAAGAAGGAACTGGCTGGCCTAAATGGACAGTGCCCCTCTCTATCTGAAGCCTAGCAAGGGAGGTACCTGGATCCAACTAGAATTTAAAATGAAAAGTAAGGGAAAGGAGGCTCTGAACGTGGGCAGCTTTAGATAAAGTACCAGGCACTTAGGAGGATTTCCACTTCTGAGCCATGGAAGCAGAAATTGACTTTTTCTTTCCAGATATAGCTAATATTCAGCAAGGGAATCTAGCACCTGCCTTCCAGATTTGAACACCCCCAAAATTCAGGAGTGCTCAAGCTTAATTCGGGCAGCTGTTACTTCATTTCTCCCAAATCAAATATACTGATCCACTGTAATTTGTTGTAGAAAAAGTAGGATAAAACTGAGCAAGAAATGCTTCCTGATGGTTTCTAGGACTGGAATTGCTATTTTCAACAGCCATTGCCTTTTTTTTTGTTTGTTTGTTTAAAAGGAAGACAGTGATATTGCATTGGCAAATTCCCCATCAAAAGAAAGAGTGGAACAAAAGAATAATAAAGGCACATCAACTTTTCCTCATTTATGTAGGACAGTCTTGTAATATGCATCCAGATATCCTCCAGTCACACAAGCAGAAAATTGTTCCACTTTACTGCAGTTCTGTAAACATTTTGGAACCAATCCTGTCTGTGTTCTGTGTACATCCAAGATTCCTGCTGAATGACCTGCCCTGGGCATGAGTTACCAGTGACCCAGGGCTGGGGCATCAGGGGAGTGCAGCGGGGAGCCCAGGGCTGGGTGGGGAGCCAAAAAATGTTTTTCCTTGCCCAGCTAAAAACCTAGAGCCAGCCCTGACCATTTGAGCATGTACTTACTCAACTCATATATTCAATCACAGCAGCTATGTAACGCTCCTGCTCTTGAAGTCATAGCAGACTTACAAACCACCATATGTTGTAGAGGTGGACTAACAGCCACACCATATCAGCATGTGTTACACAAGCACAGAATGGGCGGGCGGGCAGGAGATTTCCACAGCTACATACACAAGACGCTCTTCAACAGGAGTTCTGGGAGTATAAATGGACATACATTGTTTGCCTATAGCACCTCTTTTAAAAATTCTTTCAATTTGTATGTCATAGAAGTTCTTTACATTTTACTAGAAATGGATTCAGCTTTGATCAGAAACCCCTAAAATGCATTAAAAAGCCAGCTGGTTTCTAATGATCATTAAAACACAAAGCACAGCCCAAATTTGTTGAAAGGGTGAACTAATGTTTATAGACAGAGCAGGTCAGGGATTTTCTAACATAAAACTTTTTTTTGTTGTTGTGATTGTTAGGAAATATCAATTTATCAAAAATATATATTTTTTACAAATACATAGTGGCTTTGATGAAACTTTCCTCAAGAAGGTTTTCAAATCCAGAATGGAATTTTGGGCCAAAACTAGATAGAGATTAAATCTCAGAATAGCCAATAGCCCCATGTTAAGGGCATTTACCTGAAATGTGATGCCTGTTCCAATGAATATTATGCATACAAAGCAAAACAGCTCCAATAGGTGAGAGTGATTCAGAGCAGGGATTTGAGCCTGGCTCTCTCAACATCCCAGCTGAGGATCCTAACTCCTGGGCTACTGGCTATTCCGGGGTCATGTTCGCTCTCCAAATAACTAAATAAATGTAAAAGATCTCAGATGCAAACTGAAAAAGTTTTGAAACATCAAAACTTCACATGAAACATAATTCTTGTTTTTTAGTCAGCCCTCTTTACGAACCCTTTGGGTAAGCGTAGGTCCAGTTTCAGCCCAATCAGGGCAGATGTATGGATTGACTTCAAAACTATATGAAATTCACAGTCTCACATGGTTTCAGTGAAAAGGCAAGTGATGCTTGGTGGTGTTTAGTTTAAGTTTGGCTTTGAATTTCAGGGTTTGATCAAAGCACAACTCAAGGGGTAAAAATTCACATGGCTCAACACCTGCCCCAGAAATGTTTGCATGAATTCCAGTGAGTGTAAATCATTGAGTGTCTCAGCATCGCTTTATAGTTTATAGTCATCATTAAAAAAAATTTGCTTCATTTGCTACAGAGAGATGGGGGATTAAATGGAAAGAAGTTTATATAACATACAGGCCAAAGCCTGAAGTCCTTACTCAGGAAAAACTGTAATTGAAGTCCATAAGCTCTTGTTGAGTAAACAAGGAGAAATTGAATTTTTTGTAACCAGTTTCAAAGCGGCATCAAGCTTTCATATTGAATTACCTGGCATTTGTCAGTTTCTGCCCCAGCATTACTGCTATTAAATTATATTTTCAGCTGCCACGAATTGAGATCTGTCTTGCTCTATTGCCCAGCTCTCCCTATGTCTCTGGGCTTGGGGAGTTGTTTTGTTTTATGTTTTCATCCCTAGTAATTTAACAGAATAGATGTTGGGCCTGATCCTGAAGTCCCTATGCTGGAAAAAACTGTTGTTGATGCAACTGAGATTTTTCCATGCAACGCTGTAGAACAGGAGTCCTTTGGTCTCTTTTCATTGTCCTTTATATAGTACCTCTTCCACAGCTCGTTCTCTGCTCTAGTTCCAGTTATCTGCTGCTGCTAATGTGTTCCATTAAATTAAAGGGAAAATCAGTATGGTGTGGATATCTGGATAACAGTGAAATAATTACTTCCCCTTCCCAAGAAAAGAACATGAAGAGCACTAACAGCCAGAGATGGCTGGGCCTGATCCCACTGGAGTCAATAGGAGTTCTTCCATTGACTTCAGTGGACTTTGGATCAGGCCTTCAATGCCCAACATAAGGCTTTGTGTAGCTAAAGATCAATATAACACAACTATTCAGTTGCTTAAGACAATTATGCAGTGGGGGGAGAAGTGAGGGGGCGGGGGGCAGGCAGACAGTTTCACATTTTCAAATAGCACAAAGATTCAAGGAGCTAAATCCAATAAAGATAAGATTGGAGGGGGGTTATTTAACAGAAATTTTCTTGGCTTTTTCAAACGTTATTTTCAGCCCTTTGTAACTTTTTGTCCTCCTTACATTACATCCATTACATGACCCTGTTTAATTTTATGGCATTGATTTATAGTTGATAATTATTTTGGTTTAATAGTTTTAAGGTGTCTCTTGTTTTACTGTTTGACATCAACAGTCTCTCTCTCTTTCTACAACATGCCTTTGGCTAGAAAGGAGTTTATTACTCCATAAAAATGTCCTCAGCTAAATAATAAATAAATTCAAACCTTCTCCCCCTCCCCCATCCTTTTTATGATTCTGGTTTTATAAATTTGGGGTGAATATTTATGTTTCTGAAGGTTACGGGACTGTTGTCATAAAAGCTGAAGCCCTCTATTTAGATACAACACAGGCAGTTGTAGTACGCATGTGATCACAATGACTCACCAGTGGCTCAGTTCTACTAATAAGGAAAACAAAGTGCTTAGTGAGTTTGCTTCCAGATAAATAAAATCCACTTTGTACAGTCTTGTGAAGCCAGATGTGAAGCTTAACCAAAGTTAATGGAGGAACAAAATTGCTTTTTGGTGGACCACAAAAGATTCAGTCCTGTAGATAGATAGATAGAGAGATAGATAAAACCCCACTAAAGTCAATCCAAGCTTGTGCCTGAGTAAGGACTGCAGGGTCTGGCCCACAATGAACATAAATCAAACTAAGAAATATTCTGAGCCAGATAAGTAGCTGGTGCTATGGATATTGTTTTGTCACAGGGTCACTTTGTAAATTCTTGGTTTCTGCCTCCACACTCAGGACTTGATTCCACCTTGGAGTGGCTGCAGAGCTAGTAACATGATGTAGTAAGCTGCGGCAGGACTGAACCCTCCGTTTTGGGGGGGATTTTTTAGAAAATAAATAAGCAGTTATCATAAAGGTGCTACAAGCATAGAATATTATTTCCTCCACCCCATTTCCGTCACTGTTGTTTCTGTCACTGCTGTTCACGTCACACAGACCGTGCCTTTTGCTCCTTCGGAATCCTTTTCTCCAGTCATCTTGGTTCCACAGCAGCACAGCAGTTGGGCACATGTAACTTTAAACAACTGACACCCATTGAAGTTAATGGGACAGCTCGTGTGCTTTGATTAATGCATGGATTGGGGTCTTAGTGCACAACTGAATCCTTTTTTAAAAAAACAATTTTCCATTCTTATTCCAATGATTGAGATAGACTATGAAATCTGAGGAGTTTTTTAAGTCACAAGTGAATGGCAGGCACTCAATCCCAATGAACTTAATTGGGCACCTATCCTCTCTTGTGCCTTGGAAAATCTCCCCCATTGTTCCTCGCTGTATGTATAATAATGAGCACCCACATTTTCAAGCCCAGTGTCACTAGTGCCACGATTCTGTAGTCTCTTTACCCGAGGGTTAGTGTTTTCTGATAGCACACAGGAACCATTTGTTAACAAAAGCAAATGCCTGGAAGGAATGTTACACTGTAAACTTGAACTTTTTAGAGGGGAAATGAATTGAATGAAACAAGAAGTTGAAATGACAGGATCAAATTGAACCCTGGGGTAAGTAATAACATGGCTCCAGAAATGTCACTGAGAAACTGCACTCATTCAGATCAAGGTTGAATTTGGCTCACATGGTTCCAGAGACAGGCAACTACTGCAGAAAAAACTACTATCAATATTCAAATACTTTTTTTTAAAAAATGCACTTTGTGTTCACCCCCTTTTTATGCTGGACCTCCAAAAATACTCTGGTAACTGATTTTACTAAGTTACCGGCAAGATTGTTTGCTGAAATGATGAATTTTAAGTGAACATTGCAGAAGCAAAAATGCAGATCAGGCTTCACAAATATTTGATTCTAACAAGGATACTAGGGTATGTCTACACAGCAAAGAAAAACCTGCAGCTGGACCATGCCAGCCCACTCAGGGTCGCACGGCTCAGGCCGCCAGGCAATTTCAATGCTGTGTAGAATTCTGGGCTCAGGCTGGAGCCAGACTTCTGGGACCCTCCGAACCCGCAGGCTATCACTGGCCAGCCGTAGTTGTCTAGTTGCTGCGTAGACATATCCTCACAGAGGCAATATGGGCAAGGCAATATCCATCTAATGTCTCTAACATCCTGGGACCAACACGGCTGCAACTATACTGCACCTAACAGTGATATACATTCATAAGGAAACAAATATATTGTGTGACGTAGTCCTATAGTAGCTTAACTGAATTTATCATTGTCAGGGTACCTGTAATAAATCCAGTCCATTACAGTGGAGAGCTAAATTCCCTTTGCTGCAGCTAGCATGCATAGTAATTCAAACAGTCTGCGTGGTATGTGTCCAATCAAAGCAGCTTAAATTTGACTATCAGATACTTGCAATGGACTGATCACAAAAACAGCTACAACTGAAGTATTATTTACAGAAAGTGTCTGGGAAATAATAAATACATGGGATAAAATCGTGACCTACTTGTAGACAATTCCAAAACAGAAAAAAGCGGTAGAATTCATAACTAAATTATTCTTTATTAATTATTTGCTCAGCACACGTTAGCAATTAAGATATATTTCTTAGGAAAACATCAGGTATTGTGTAGATTTCATAAACTCCCCAGTGTGACGCTCCCAGTCTCAACAATTCCAGCGCTGAGTCTCAAGAAAGGATTCAATTCCCTGAAGCTAAATCAAGACACAACTCAGCCATTATTGTTCAGTCCCAGCTTCTGATGACTTTCCTGAATTCTCTGTGTGGGCTTTACCTGGTACCACACAAATCTCCCAACTTAGATGTTTGGATATACAGTCCATTTCCATTTAACATTACTTTAGTGGTGTAATCATTAAAGAAGAAAAAGACCTCTTAGATTGTTAAGCCTATACCTTTCAAAGGGTAAAATATAGTATAGTCCCCCCAGCACAGGGCATCAAATAACCCTGAATTCCTGGAAATAACTGAATGCCCCGCCCTCATCACTCCCACCACCCCTACCCACTCCTTTCCATCCTCTTCTCTTTCTCTCTCCTCTGATGTTTGCATCTGTTCTTTATCTTAATCTAATTTTTTTTGTCAAATTTCTCTGTCCACAAAATAAGGATCAGGCAGAACAAGATTTAAGACTAGATTTTTATAAATACATTTTGTTTTTAAACAGTGCAATACAAATGTATTTATATTTTAACCATTCATATTATATATAATTGAATATTTCAAGTAAGTTAAGGTTAGGTAGCAAATGGCTAACTCATTAAGAGAAGTTTATGTATAGTTATATTTGTTTTTTTCTGTGCGTGTGACAGTGCGTGTGCACATATAAATAAGAAAAAAGTTAATAGAAAAAAGGTTCCTTACATTCCATGACTATATCCTTCTTCAGTGATGGTCCAAAATGCTACATCTTACAATACCAATTAGAGATGGAAAATTGTAGCAAAAAATCTGTAACTAAAATTAATTCCATTCTGACCATATTAGTGACCCTTTTGTGTCCATTTTCTACCAACATTAAGTGAATGAGTTTCACCTATGTAAATGTTCCCAGAGAGCGAATTTCAAGATCTCAGGCTCTGACCAGAAGACATGGGTGAGGCACTACTTGACACAGCAAGGAGGCACGTTTCCCACAACCTCCTATCTGAGCCCTGGCACAAAGATGATTAAAGATGCCAGACAAGACATGACTACACCCAGCACAATTAAGAATGTGCATGTAAATACAACTACTTTATGTGAATCGTCAAATTATGTTAGAAAAGGTGCTTTGGATACTCCTGGGTGATCCAGGAAATATTAAAGTTTTAAATTCTTTAATCTTGTTTACTTACTACCGCCCCATGAGGGATTCAACCCCCCCAGTGGATTCGTCAAACCCTCTTCATTAAGGGGGAGAGAGGGAAGAGTGGGAGAAAGGGAAATAAGACTTAGCACCTTTCATTCAGAGAACACAAATGATACCATGTGATTTATGCAACCAATCATAACTAGCCAAAACAGCTCAAATCTGAATGCTGAATTATATCATATGATGAATCATTTACTGGGAGTCTAAATAAAACTGGGAGCCTAGCAATAAAACATGTTGATTAATTTCAAATAGCAAGTAAATTCGAGGAAAGCATGATCCAGTTGTGGAATGTCCACCAGAAAAGGGTCTGAAAATTTTGCTGAATATTAGTTGTTCAGCTGTATTAATGATACAGCTACTTTTTTGGGTTTCTATTGTAACAGGTTATTATTTATAACCAGTACCTTAGGTTTATCATAAATGGTTTTAAAGCCTGAAACTGTTCATAGAAAGCTAAGAATCTACTTTAAATGAGGCTCTGTTTTCAGGTTCTCTGGAATTCGTGATACTGGACAGTAGGTAGGTTAAATGGGGAAAACCACAAATTTGTTCTTCACAACCATTCTCTCTTCCTCCCCATCAAATGCCCAGAACTTCCCTACTTACCACTGGTATCTTCAGAATGGCCTGGGGGCTCCCTCCCATCTCCTCCTTCTCTCCCAAGGATGTCAGGAGAGTACTGGCCTGCTGTTCTCTCCCCACTTCATTTGGTGTTTCCCTGAGGATACAAGGTGAAGGAAAATAAGCTTAAATGGAGGGACATCTTGGTCAATACATCATTTACACTAGGATACTCTTACACTGCAATTGTCATGTTTAATGTGTTTGTGTCTGTACATCCACCTATTCAGAGGTCTGTTTTTTCTAACAATGGGATTCTTTGCCCTACATGTCAGTCGCTTCCCCATATTCTCCAATACTGATTTTAATGAGACTATTAACGTGCTTCATTGATTGCAGGTTTGGAGCCATATGCATAAAAAGTGTCAAATTTCATGAGCACAAGAATATATATGAAGCACTTGCTGGAAGAGAAAAAACACACAAAGAAGATTCCTTAGATGCATAGTCAACCGGAAGCTCTCTGCCTACTTGTGATTTTGGGCTCCTTTCTTCTAACTCGAGAGTGCTAACTATAAAATCCAGCACTCAGGGATGTCGTGTGGTTCTCTGATACTCTTTGGAGGACTGTGGGTCCATAAAATAGTGAACGGATTGCACTCATCTATACGTGTAGTGTTTTAATCTGCGACAAGTGTAATATTGATAAGCCAACAAGCAAAATTCAATCTACCTCCTAATATGAGGTAGAAATATTCTATGATTAAGTAAACTGTTTCAAAACACCATATATAGGAGACTATAACTGAACCAAAACTGGCTATGAAAAAATCAGGGATTGCATCATTTTGTGATATACAGCATGCCTCAGAGTGCAATAAAAGGTATTTACTGTCATATTCAGCTTTGTTTGGTGGGGCATGGGATAGCATAGGTGACATCCTTTGATGCACTTTCCATGCCACATGCAGCCCTGTATCGGCAGGTCTTTACTTTGTCTAGAAGCAGCAAATTCCTAGCCTAGCCAAGCCTCTAGAGCTGAATAAAAAAGCATGCCGATTTCAGGAAACAGAAGTGGTACGGGATAACTGTCCTGTCTGCAAAATGGTCAACTTTATATTGAACCCTGAGCTGACTGGTCCTTTGTTAATAAACACTCTCTGTTTGAAAAACAAAACAACTGTGTTTGAGTCATTAAGAGTTTTAAGCAGGGAACTGAATCCTTTCAAATAAAAAGAAAAATCCATCACCATCTCATTACAGTTCTTCCCTGTACAACTGGGGACTGGTAGGAAGCCCACTGAAGTTATTGGGAGTCTTCTGCCCAATTTGAGTTCCAGCTCTGTCTCCCTTGTTTACCAGGGATCACACCTCATCTGGAACTCTATCCAGAACACAGAGACATCTCTAATATATTCTTCTACTAGAAATGTAGGTGGGTGAGGTAATATCTTTCATTGGACCAGCTTCTCTCAGTGAGAGAGACACACTTTTGAGATGGTACAGAGCTCTTCATCTGCCTCTCTCAGAAGTTGGTCCAATAAAATATATTACCTCACCCACCTTGTTTCCCTACTATCCTGGGACTAACACGGCTACAACACTGCATATTGCAAATTAACATACTATAGCTCTACAGTGCAAGTTAAACTGAAGCATGTAACTTTGCACTTGATCCAATGCCCACTTAAATCAATGGAAAGACTCCCATTGACTTCAATGCCCATTGGATCAGATCCTACATGACTACCTTTAGAATTCCAAATGCAGTTAGGGAAGTTTTGGTGGGATGTGGTTACTACTTTAAATTTATCTTCCTGATTCCCAGTTACTCCTGTACATTCTCTCTCTTTGCTTGGAAATTTCCAAGGCCATTTTTTTCCCATTTGGGACAGGGCAGTAATCACTCTGCTGGTCACCTGCTTGAACTTCAATATCCTTCTCCCACACTTAATTACAAAATGCGTTTAAATTGGGTGAAACCCACATTTTATTAATATGTTGAATTGAGACTTTTTTTGAGTATAAAATCTCCATCATCATGAACTCCACTAATGGTCTTGAAGATATTGTTTTTAATAATCAACAATACAATAAATGTATTAGCAGAACACACTGGGTGAGATTATTTTTCTAGTACATGCAAAATGAATATCCTGGTTAAGCCTTGCTGGGAGGATGTACTGACATTTTCGATTATATTACAGGACTGGAGAGACCATCTCCTTGTTAAAAAGCTTCGCAATAGCTGCAAGATTTAGAGGGATGCTGTTTTATCTATTGTGTGGCCTATATTAATACCCTGCACAGCTAAGTACATTCTGTGGGGGGAGGAAGGGAAAGGGTGATAAACTGCAGTGCTTTCGCTTCTTAAATCCATGGACATGAACACCTAATGCAAGGTGTCTCGCCCACACTTTCCATCACCTGATGTCTGTTAATGGATGTGTTTTATCTGACAGGAAGGATAGTATCATAGTGAAAGCACTAGACTGAGACTCAGAAAATTTGGATTCAACGTCTGGCAGTTTCTGTGCAACCTTGGGCAAATCACAATCACTCTGTGCCTCTGATCCCCATGTATAAAACGGGCATAACTACTGCCTTTCTTTCCCCCTCTGTCCATTTAGAGTCTATTATTATTAGTCATGTTTATTACGATAGCGCCTAAGGGACCACCAAGAATTGGGTCCCATTGTGCAAAACACTATGAAAACAGTAGTAGATAGTCCTTTCCCTGAAGAACTTGATCTAAATAGAAAGGACAGTTGAAGGATTGAGGAAGGGGTAAAACACACATGCAGAGCGAACAAAGCAATGGCAGCAAACGTCATGTTTATTCCAATTTTTGTTTTGTGTAGGGGGAGAGGGAAGTTTTACTTAACAGAGGATAAATGGGAAGAAAAGGGAAGGGAAAGGGGTGAGAGGTGGACAGGGCTAGGCAGAAGAGGGTAAAAGGGTTTTCTTCAGGTCATAGACTCTTTCTTATTACAGGTACATATAGCACCTAGCACAATGGAATTATAGCCTCTAGGAGCCACTGTAATGTAAATAAATAAATATTCTACAATAATGAAGTCAGAGATTTTAAAGGCATTTTACTACAATATTTTAAACAGAAATTCTTATGAATATTAAAAGCCAAATTCTCAACAAGGCCTCAAATCCATCACCCTGCACATTTTCATTCGTGACCAAACATTAGGAGATCACCAGCCTCAAATCGGCAGATGCCAACTACATTTGTATATCTTCACAAGTGGGGGCTGACCTGAGTTGTGCAGGCAGGAATTTTTACATGCTCAGAGCGACAGGCCAAATTTTAGGTGCACGAATAAAGGCCCCACGCTTGCAATGCAGGCATAAACCAGGGTTCCAACTGTTGCAGGATCAGTGCCTCAAACCACACTTTCATAATTCAGCCCTAGGTGTCCAAAGTTAGCCCTCTTGTGTAACAATATGTGCATCACTGAGTGTAAAATGGTAAACTTTAATGAATCTTCCATCACTAATGATTGCCCTTATAAAGGGGTTTTAAAAACCCGTATTCTCCTCCCCCTTAAAATATGATTCAGATCTTGTTTGCATAGTTTTCTGTAAGGTGCCTTGTATATTTTAAGCACCACTGATCCAGTCCTGAAAGGACAATGAGACCCTTGTGAATAAGAGTTTGCAGGATCAGGCCCTATAATACCCAAATAATAGTTTGAACAATGTACAGCTTCCAGAAATGAGTAATAGGTGAGCATTTCACAAATATTCATGAATTTATCTGCACAACACACCTGTTAGATAAGGGAATATTACTATCTCCACTCTGCAGAGCGGAAACTGAGGGTCACAGATTGAGCAACTTGCCCAGCTTTACACAAGTGAGGCTGTGGCAGAGTCAGGAATTCAGCCCAGATCTCCTGAGTCTTAGATCCTGTTTTAACAAGTCCATCTTATCTCCCTTTAAGCAGAAAAAGCTCTCACTGTGAAAATATCTATAGCACATTCACACCAGTTCTTTCTCTCTCCATCAGCATTTCTAAAGTGCTTAGTCCTTAGCATCAAGGTGTTGATTGACAAGTCAGTTACATCCCATCATATTGTTTTCTACAATACTGAACACTGACTGATTCGGGAAAGCAGTAGAACATGTGCTTAAAATTAAGGAAGTATTTGAGCATCCTTCTTGAATAGGGATGTTTTCCTGAACCAGTTCTCCCTCTTCTCTTCCTGCTATTAGAAAAATATACTGCAATATTCTACAATATTTGTGCACAATGCCAGAATTTACAGTAGTGTTATCACAGTGCTTTGGACCATTGTTTTCAAGTACCATACTGTTTTTTCGTTTTTTAAAAAAGAAAGAAATCCTTTTGCAGGTGCCCCACCATAGTCCTCTCAAAAAGTTTGATAGCATTTAGACTTTCAAACCTGAGTTCAGCTTTTTCACTGAGCTGTGTAATATACGTAGCCATTTGACACTACTGCCTGGATTTGCTGTTCTGCAGAGACACGTAGTAAAGATTAAGAAACGGTGTTAAAGCAGAGGCAGAAAAATACTAATGGAGTGCAGGGCCAAAGTGGAGCTGTCCAAATCTGTTGTTTATACAGGGATTTAATTTTGCCTGAACTGCTTAGTCAGCTTAACATAAATCTGAAAAAGGCCACCTTCACCCAAAAGAAATATGAACAGGAATTCACAGGCACAGAAAAAAGAATCATCTGATCTCATCCATCTGTGTGAACAACATTACTTTGTTAATGTTCTTTTTGATTCACTGTCTCTAGTTCAAGATGATGGCAAACAGTCTAGGGAAAGCTGACTTCTTGAAGAGACACTGAATTGCTGGATTTTAAGATCTGTAGTACAGACTGTTCAGAAGCAACACCTCTTGAGGAAGGACCCTGCTAAGCTTGCCCTCCAAAGAGACACTTGGTTACTGCCGGAAGGAATTATTTTCCCCAAGATTAACCATTACATGAAGGGCAGGAAGTTGTATAGGAATAGCGTATGCTGCTTTTCAATATTTTCTGATCAACAATATTCTGCACAGTACTTTGACTTATGCTGTTTATTGTCTGTATTGTTCTTCAGCACTATTCATCACTGTTGCTGGAATTTGTGGTCTGGTAGCAGTTTTCTACAGCACAGTGAAATAAGTGGATCATCATAGCAAACAAGCTACATCAGATCATATCAAAATATCGTACACAATAGTTGAGGTGTGGTTCAAAGCAGAGGCATTTGCTGTTACTAATGTATCAATGTTTAAAATTAAAACAATCAAATGCGAACAATTATTCCTAGGCAAAGTTCAGAGAATTTAAACAAAAAGGCCAGATCCTAAATTAGCATAGCTATGGTGAAGTCAAAGAAGCTATGCCAATTTATGCAAGCTGAGGATCTGATCCCAAGTGAGAAAATTCAGACGTTAAGGAGCCTGACTCTCCTCTAACTTACACCTGTGTAAAGCAAAAGTATCTCTGTTATAATCAATGTAGTGACACTTGCATAAAGCCAGAGTGAGAAGTGAACCTGGCCCAAGTTTTTCATAATAATGTCAACTCTACTCCCTTGTACTCTCTGCCTATTGGAGGTTGTGTGGCTAGAGTACTGGACTGGCACTCAAGAAACCTGGATTCTATTTCTAGCCCTGCCAGATGACCTTGGGCCTATTTCCCCAGCTGCAATATCGGGCTAATAATATTTATGATCAATTATATTTGCTTTGAGTGCTATGGGTGAAAGTGATGTAAGAACTAGATAATACTGGTATTATATGTAGTATTTTCTAAAATTGAAAATTCTGAGCTTGACAATACTTTAAACTTTACTCAGGCAAAATTCCCATTTAAATCATCAAGCCAAATTTATCCCTAGGAATAGTTTCATTGGGTTAGATTTTGGATCCCTGTTACAGCAATTGCAACTTCATTGAAATGCATTATTTTGGGATGCTTAATCTTTGATATTCTTGACTCTTGTGCATTTAAAGTCTCGGGGTGAAGGGGAGAGTTGCACTAATTTCCTTGTGTTATTTAAAAAGGGACTAGGGATTAAAAAAAGAAGTTAGAAATGTTAAGTTAAACTAAAAGAGCAGACTAAATCCAACCCTGGTGTAAGTAGAAATAATTCCATCTGAGTCCATGGAATTGCACCTGTTTACACCAAGCCTAAATTTGGCCCAATCCATGCATATGGCCATTATATAGCCAAAATGTGTGATCCCACATCACACAAACTCAACAAGACAAATTCTACCAATGTAACGCTAGTGTTGGGAGAGAGAGCAGTTTGTCTCACTTTCTTTGGATATGCATTGTGTATTTCTAAGAAGGCGCTGTGCCCTAAGGAAATGTGCTTTTCTTTGAGACATCAGGGAGTCAGTGAATACACCAAGGAGTGCCTGCGGGAACATTGACAGAGCCTCAAATATAGCAGATGCCACTGTCATGCAATTTCATTCATTATGTTGTCTATCTTATCCTGCATTCATCATCATGGTATCTGAGCACCTAATGTGATCAACAGAATATAACAAACAAACTTGAAATGTTTTCCTAAAGGAACTGGAAAGACATTTTATAGAACATGGACGATTTCTGAAAGAGCAAGAGGAAAATCTCTGATAAAGTAAACTTTTTGTCCTTGCTTGACATCCACGCCTTCTGTATAAAAAACTATTCCTTAGACGAGAGGAAACTCTGTTTCAACTAATGAGCTGCATTTTTAAAAGGGGGTAAATCTATAATGGGATTTTGTGCCGTAAGGAAGCCTAGATATATCAAAGGTGAACTTATACTGCAGAGCCATACATTGCGTGTAACTGCTGTAAATTAATGGTTTTCTATCAAAAATGATAAATTTTATTGAGTGGCATCCTAGATTCTGAAGGCAGATTTGTTGAGTATTCATGTGATAACAGAAGATTAATGTTTTCTGCATAGATCTTCCCGAATTTAGTTCTTTGTGAGATATTGAACAATTTATCCTTTTTTCTTTTGAGTTTATCAAAGCCACAAGACATAATCCATTCTTCATTTGAAGAAACAGGATTTGAGTCATCATTCACAGAATATGCTTCTTTTACAAATGTCCAGACCAAAAAAAAAACCACTATTTTTGCTTAAGCCAAGGTATATGGAATAGCCAACCAAATAGATGAGGCAAGATAGAATTTGCAGATAGCAAGTGTGCCATACCTGTTGAAATAGCAGAAAAATATTTGTTTCTTTAGGGCAACGTGTTTTTTAAAAGTGATCCAGCACAGTTCAAAATGAACATTGTCAAAAATTCAACAATTCTTTCTCACATGAAACTGACTGTTGAAAACAATTAGCTATAGTTACTCATCATCTCTTCCCACTCTGTTTTACTGGGTAATGGCAGGCAATGTAGACGGAGTAAGATAAATTAATGAATAATTCCTAATAAATCATTTGTTCAATGGATTTGGCCTCTTTTTGTATTTGTGAATTGTCTATGAATGGCCTGTGGTTTTTTTCACATGTATTTGTTACCTAGAATTACTTGCAGAATAATTTCTATGAATAATTCTTGGTCTGCAGACTACTCATGAGCAATTTGTTGTGAGAATTCAGTATTTGCATCAGATAAGCATAACTCGCAAAAATCAAGATAATCACACAAACACTCCAGTGTAAAAGTTCAAACTTAACTTTCCATAATTAATCTCCAATATTCATCTCAAAATCTGCATTTAGCTGAACATTCAAATAGCATATTCAGCTTCTAGAATACTCAGAGAAACCAAGCATAACATAGTGAAAATGCAATTTTTTCAGAGAGATTATTAACAAAAAATATTGTGGGATATTCACCCAGCGCTGGTAAATACATTCACTGTATCATTTTGCAGAAGGCAATCCAACTAATGTAACTCTCCTTAATCTGATACCCAGAGAGTTCTCCCTGTCTACTCACTCAGTGAAGCCTCAGAACAAAAATACTAAACAAATTCTGGCTCTCAAATAACCTCAACTTCTTTTTTTGCTTCTCAGCCACAAAGGTCTTTTAACATAGGCAGCAAGATCACACTAACTACCCTGTCTAATACCAGATCCTATTCAAAGTTCTCATCTTAGTCTTCAAAGGCCCTTAAATGCACTCAGCTTGAAGTACTGTATCTCAAAACCCACCTATCTTTCTGTGGCCATGACCTGCCACGATCACTACCCTTGATGACTGCAGTTGAGCTGCCTATGCATACAGAGAAATGCACTTGTTTAGGGGATGAGGTTCTACATCCACAGAAGCTTGTTTCATAAGGAATTCAAATGACCCCGGATTTTACTATGAACAGAACAAACCTGAGACCCATCTCCTTACATCAGTTAGCCCACAAACAAATCTCAGAATACAGATTTTCTTGACAGTCCATGAGGCAAGGGAAAGAATATAGTCTTTTAGACTGGATAATTGTTCTCAGATGCCACAGTGATGGAAGTTTTAATATTAGGTGGGCCTCATTTTTGTCCCTGCAAACTGTTGCTCCATTGTCTGTTACTCTTCTATTTCTCAGGAAAAGGCAACGTTCTGTATTCCTTAGCAACAGAGATTTGGACATGGTTACATTCTCTTCAAATGGAGTTTTACTTGCGAAAAACAGGCTAGATATAATTTGAAGCCAACAATTTTGTTTAAAATGGGCACTTTCTTGAGCAAAAAGTTTGCAAAACATGATAATTTTTTGGTAGGATTGACTAATTTCTGAGTTTGTAATGAAATACAAAATATTCTGAAATTCTGGGCAGCTTTTTTGCACATCACTCTTCATCATGCCTCTCCTCCCCCCACCCTCCCTGCTTCACTCTGTAGCAGAGAGGATTCCTTTGGAGGATCTGGAAACCAGCTAGCAGAAATCCAAATTTAAATCCGTCTGTCTACACACTGCTCGTTTCCCAGAGTAGAGTTTTCTCATATTTCAAGGACTTACAAAATGGTGATTTGAGAGAATACTTTGCTCATTCAGTTATTCTTAGCTGGGTCACATAGTCATTTCATCCATGGGATAGCTCGCTGACATATGGTAGCAAACAGCAAAGCTAGAGCTCTGAAGATTTAAATGTTCTGTAAACTCAGCAAGAATGTCACTGAATAAGAAACCTCCGTGACTTTGGATAGTGGAGGAGCAATGATGGGCAACAATGTAAGGGTAAATAAATACAGTGCTTCAGGGTGTACACTGATTGCTTGTTGCCATCACCTGTATCTCTCTGCAAAGTTAATTAGGTGCATCATGTGTGGGTAGTGGAAGATTTGATTTCTTCTGAATCAGGAAAGGGGTAATAGATTCATGGACCACTGGTCTTACTTTAAATGGCAAAATCCAATTCTAGGTACATATATTTCTACCATCACCACATTATCTGAGCTCCTCAATCATTAATGGGTTTTATCCTCATAATACCCTTGTCAGAGGAGGAGTTACTATTCCTGTTTTACAGGTGGGGTATTGAGGTACAGGGTAGATTAAGTGACTTGCCCAAGGTTACACACAAGTCTGTGACTGAACTGGGAGCAGAACCAGTCCAGTGCCCTACCCCTTCTTTCGAATATAACCTTCTGTTTGCTCCAGGTGGTGACGGACATGGGCATTGACCTATCCTATGAAATATTAACAGTATTTATCTTGAAAATGGAAAGAAAATATGTTCTATTTTGCATGTCATACTGTCTAGACCAGGGGTCTCAAGCTCCCAGTCCGTGGGCCAGCTGTGGCTCACGAGCCTCCCCAATGTGGCCTGCAGGGCTCCAGCAGTTTTGGGGCCAGGTCTCTCCCTTGGCCCCACCTGCTACCCCTTGGCGCTCCCCCATCAGGGGCCCCGGCAGCACAACAGTGCTGAGTTGTCTGCCTACTCGCTCCAGTGGCTGAGAGCCCCACCCTGCAGCCCAGCGGTGGGGCTGTGCCTCCGTGCACTGCCCCCACCCCGAGTACCGCTGGGGGGGTGGTGCCTGGGGTCAGAAGCACACAGAGGCACCCCAGCCCACCCCGCCTTGGAGCCCCAGGTAAGCGCCACACCCCCGACCCCCTCCCAGACTCTGCATCCCCTCCCCAAACACCCCCGGCCTCCAAACTCTTTCCCAGAGCCTGCACCCCCTTTCCATTCCAACACACTCCCTCCCACCCCACGAACTCTTTCCAGAGCCTGCACCCTCTCCCCACACCCTCCAGCCCCCAAACTCCCTTCCAGAGCCTGCACCCCCTCTCCACACCCTCCAGCCCCCAAACTCCCTTCCAGAGCCTGCATCCCCTCCCCACACACCCCCTCCCGCCCCCAAACTCCCTCCTGGAGCCTGCACCCCCTCCACACACACCCCAGCCGCCAAACTCCCTCCCAGAGCCTGCACCCCTTTCCCACACACACTCCCACCCCCAAATTCCCTCCCAGAGCTTGCACCCCCTCCCCACACACCCCCAGCCCCCAAACTCCATCCCAGAGCCTGCACCCCAGACCCACTCCCCCACACAAACTCCCTCTCAGAGCCAAACCTCTCACCCCTTCTGCACTCAAACTCCATCCCAGAGCCTGCACCCCAATCCCTTACCCCAGACCTCCTCCCCAACCCAAACTCTGTCCCAGGGCCTTAGGCAGGTGGGGGGCAGGTTCTGGGCAGCATGAGTGACACTGGCCCACTGCGAGGATTTGAGGACTGGCACTGGTCCTAAGCTAAATTGAGTCTGAGACCCTTAGTCTAGACTATGAATATGGGGAATGTTTATTGTGGCCCCTAGTTCTGGTGTTATGAGGAGGAGTAAATAATACTTCTTTATTTACTTTCTCCATACCAGTCATGATTTTATATACCTCAGTCATATCCCCGCCATCCCACCCCACCCCAGGCATCTCTTTTCCAAACTGAAAAGTCCCAGTCCTTTTAATCTTTCCTCCTATGGAAGCCATTCCATACCTTTAATCATTTTTGTTGCCTTTTTCTGAACCTTTTCCAATTCCAAAATATCTTTTTTGAGATGGGGTGACCCATATGCACACAGTATTCAAGATGTGGACATACCATGGATTTATATAAAGGCGGTGATATTTTCTGTCTTATTATCTATCCTTTTCTTAATGATTCCCAACATTCTGTTTGCTTTTTTGACTGCTGCCGCACATTGAGTGGATGTTTTCAGAAAACTATCCACAATGACTCCAAGATCTCTTTCCTGAGTGGTAATAGCTAATTTAGACAAAATCATTTTATATGTATAGTTGGGATTATGTTTTCCGATGTGCATTACTTTACATTTATCAACGTTGAATTTCATCTGCCATTTTGTTGCTCAGACACCCAGTTTTGAGAGATCCTTTTGTAGCTCTTCTCAGTCTGCCTGGGACTTAACTATCTTAAGTAGTTTTGTATCATATGCAAATTTTGCCACCTGACTGTTTACCCCTTTTTCCAGATCATTTATGAATATGTTGAATAGGACTGGTCCCATACAGACTCCTGGGGGACACCCCTATTTTCCTCTCTCCATTCTGGAAACTGACCATTTATTCCTACCCTTTGTTTCCTCTCTTTTAACCAGTTACCAATCCATGAAAGGACCTTCCCTCTTATCCCATGATAGTTTACTTTGCTTAAGAGCCTTTGGTGAGGGAATTTGTCAAAGGCTTTCTGAAAATCTAAATACACGATATCCGCTGGATCCCCCTCCTCCACATGCTTGTTGACCCCCTCAAAGAATTCTAGTACATTGGTGAGGCATGATTTCCCTTTACAAAAACCATGTTGACTCTTCCCCAACAAATTATGTTCATCTATGTGTCTGGCAATTTTGTTCTTTACTGTAGTTTCAACCAGTTTGCCCAGTACTGGACTTCAGCCGGCAATTACCGGGGTCACCTCTGGAGCCCTTTTTAAAAATTGGCGTCACATTAGCTATCCTCCAGTCATTTGGTACAGAAACTGATGTAAATAATAGGTTACAGACTACAATTAGTAGTTTTGTAATTTCACATTTGAGTTCCTTCAGAACTCTTGGGTGAATGCCATCTGGTCCTGGTGACTTATTACTGTTTAGTTTATCAATTTGTTCCATAACCTCCTCTAATGATACCTCAGTCTGGGACAGTTCCTCAGTTTTGTCACGTAAAAAATATGGCTCAGGTTTGAGAATCTCCCTCACATTCTTAGCTGTGAAGACTAATGCAAAGAATTCATTTAGTTTCTCCACAATAGCCTTATTGTCTTTGAGTGCTCCAGTCAGGGCTAAATGAAGAATTGCCTCTCCTCTTGTGGGTTCCAGGACTAGCTGCTCCAAGAAGCTGTTTTTTCTATTACAGGAACCTAACAAGTTTTGAGAAACAAATGAACAAAACCCCAAGTGATAAATTCTTCAGTTTACACTTAGACCATCTTGTTTGTCCATGAGTGCAGTGCAAAGTGGTTGTGCAGAACACCACCACAAAGAGCACCAAGACACTTGGCTGTGAATTTCTGCACCCAGGAGCTCACCGGTGTATTTCTCACCAAATGAGTAAACCAGCTGGGATAAAATAAGATGCTTTTTCTTACTGGGGAATCATAAAATGAAGTAAATACACATACAGGACTGCTTCCTGATTATTTTTCCCCCACAGGGGCACCCTTTTCAAAGCCAACAAATACACAAGTGTTTGAGTGTGTGAGAATGGGTGAGTATATTTTTTATTAATTTAATCTAACTAAACTTTGAAGGGTGCTCAGCTCTGATGAGGTAGCAATCACTAAATCCAAGTGTAAGTCTTGCATCACAGCAAAACATCCTCCTGCAAGCACCTAATGAGGAAATGAATTAGACAAAAATAATCTGCAGAACACTGTCTCAGACTCACCACTCTTCCCACCCATATGCCACTGCAATGCACTTGAAGCTGGTGACAAGGTTCTGATCAACGCCCATTAAAGCCAATGTAAAAATTCCCATAGACTTCAATGGGTTTTTCAACCAGGCCTTTTGTCCTTACTCTCTATTCCTTTCCCATCTAAACTGAGTGAGGGAATAGACGTCCTCTGTCATAGAACTCCCCTGCTGAAGATGTCCCAGCACAAGCCTTCTGTGGCTATCTTTAAGCTTTGGTGCAAGGATTTTTGCTTCAAGTCCCCTTTTAATCACGTTCACCTTTTATCCCCCCTCTTCTTTTTGTCCCCCACAGTAGCTTTGTTTCTCTCCGAATGCCTCTAAGCATTGAGTTCATTTTTAAAAAAAACATTGTTTTATCACTGTGTGTATAGCATCCCCGATACTGTTGAGAGGAGTATTTTACAAATGAATAAATAAAAATGAATCTATTATGTTTAAATGAAAGATAAATTAATCTAAATATGGATGCTCAGCACTTACTGATAATCAGACCCCTTCAAGGTGTCCCAAGTTGGCACCCAAAACTTACTAGTCACTTTTGAAATTTTGGCCAACTATCTCTCCACTGTATCTGCTTATCTAGCCTAACAACTTATAAAGGCAATTACTGTTTTACATTTGTACATGTAACAAGGATCAAGACAGGAACATTCCTCATGTGCCTAAAAAACTCTCATTGGCATCAATGAAGTTATTCTGGATTTCCCCTGGGTAGTGGCCCCTACACCTTGAATTTCTCTAATTATTCTTTTCCTGTCTTTGTTTAGCACTCATCCCCATTTTTTGCACACAGTACCATTACATCCCCTCTACGCCCTTCCATAGTATGATTTGTCTTATTGCAGTCAATCAGCCAGCACTAAATCAGAGTCAGGACAGCTCCCTGCTTGGCAAGTAAGATGGGAACCTCTTCCCTTTCAACCATTGTTATTTAGGGTCAAAGAGGAAGTTTAGCTGCCTTGTTTATTTGCTCAGAATAAACAATTGAAGCCAACCCCAAACATCATCTGAAGTGGGAGGCAGATTTGGAAAAAGAGCAGTAATGGGTTAGTATGTATTTTATTCTGCCTTTTTGGATTTAAACCATTCACTGACAGTCCTGTTAGCAATGGCGAACAGAAAAGTGATCTAGGGTTCAGTTTGGCAGAGCTCCTCCTGAGATAGCACCTTGAGAGCTGGTAAAAAAAATATTGTACTTTTCCTCTGGAAAATGTTAGCAAAAACTAAAAGCATGAGAGAAATTTTTAAGGTTGTTGGTTTTTTAAAAAAATGAGACAGACCTCTGAACATATTTTGGTTCTTGGTTGTTAAAAACTGACAGATTTCAGCTTTTCAATGCATATGTGAAAAATTTTCAATTAAAACAGGAGCTCTTGTGGCACCTTAGAGACTAACAAATTTATTTGAGCATAAGCTTTCATGGGCTACAGCCCATTTCATCAGATGCATAGAATGGAACATATAATAAGAAGATATATATACATACAGAGAACATGAAAAAGTGGAAGTAGCCATACCAACTGTAGGAGGCTAATTAATTAAGAGGAGCTATTATCCACTGAAGAAAAAACGTTTTGCAGTGATAATCAAGATGGGCCATTTTAGACAGTTGACTAGAAGGTGTGAGGATATTTAACATGGGGAAATAGATTCAATAAGTGTAATGAACCACCACTCCCAGTCTCTATTCAAACCCAAGTTAATTGTATCTAGTTTGCATATTAATTCAGGCTTAGCAGTTTCTGGTTGGAGTCTGTTTTTGAAGCTTTTCTGTTGCAACATTGCCACCTTTAAGTCTGTTACTGAGTGACCAGAGAGGTTGAAGTGTTCTCCTACTGGTTTTTGAATGTTATGATTCCTGATGTCAGATTTGTGTCCATTTATTCTTTTGCGTAGAGACTATCCGGTATGGCCAATGTACATGGTAGAGGGGCATTGCTGGCACATGATGGCATATATCACATTGATAGATGTGCAAGTGAACAAGTTCCTGATGGTGTGGCTGATGTGATTAGGTTCTATGATGGTGTCTTTGAATAAATATGTGGACAGAGTTGGCATCGGGATTTGTTGCAAGATAGGTTCCTAGGTTAGTGTTTTTGTTGTGTGGTGTGTGGTTGCTGGTGACTATTTGCTTCAGGTTGGGTGCCTGTCTGTAAACGAGGACTGGTCTTAATTAATTAGCCTCTTACAGTCGATATGGCTACTTCCACTTTTTCATGTTCTCTGTATGTATATATATCTTCTTACTATATGTGCCATTCTATGCATCTGAAGAAGTGAGCTGTAGCCCACGAAAGTTTATGCTCAAATAAATTTGTTAGTCTGTAAGGTGCCACAAGTACTCCTGTTCTTTTTGTGGATACAGACTAACACGGCTGCTACTGTGAAACCTGTCAATTAAAGCAGACACTTTTGTCAGAAGTTTTGGACAGAAGCTTTTGAACTGCTCATCTCTGGTTGTCAAGAGACACTGGTTCCGAACCAGAGGATTTTCTTCATCTCTTCTTTTACTCCTTGCTTTCCTCTCCTGTTTTTCCCCAACCTGTTCTCTGATATCTTTGACTTTCTCTTCTCTTCTCAGTGTTTGTCTGCTCATTCTCCCCTTTTTCTGCATCCTCTTTCTGCTTGTCTTCTCCTGTTGATGCACACATCTGGTTTGCTAAAGCAACTTGGTTAAGGCAATACATCTTGCACTGGAAGAGCAAGCACTGCATCTGAACCTAACAGTGCGCTTCCTCTCCCCAGGTAGCAGAAGGTGCTCAATCCAGCAGCCACTTCAGAAAGTGGAACATTTGATAACTGAAGAGTGTTTCCGGGTAACATTAGCTCCCTGAACGTTTGTATGTTCTAGTGCCTGTTTCTAGTCTCTAATCTGCTCTGAACCTAGATCTCTCCATTTTAGCTACATCACTATTTACCCCAACCCTACCAATCCCTTCTGATTTTTTCCCCGTCTTCTTTCCTTTCCTACATAATGGTCTCTATATAGCTCAGCAGCTAACCTTCTCCCATCTTAGTCCTTGTTCCTCATCCAAAGGAGCTCTGTGTTTCACCACGTTGTTCCCACGCACCCTGATTTTTCAAAAATGCCAGTTACGGCCCAAAATCTGTTGTGTCAACTGCTGAACAATGCCATGGCACTCAGTATAAAAGGACAAGAGAGTGTGTCTGGGAGCTGGAAGTATCTGACTGCAGGAACCCAGTAAGATAGGAGGTCAGAGTATTGCTCTGTACATTAAGCAGAAGAGTAATCCATCTCAGCTTCAGCACAATCACACTTTTGCAATGCACCCAAATTCAGCCACAGCAACTCTCTATTCCCCACGTCCCTATCCCTTTTTAACCCACCACATGGACATTCTTAACATAACACATCCCAGCTTTGGCCCCAATCTAACCCTTCAGTTTTATTCCTTCCCTACCTCTGATCGCCCCCTAGAGTCAATATTTCCATCATAGAGATTAACACACCCTTCAGACTGGCACCACACAGAATGTTTTGCACATAAGAAATGCTGTTATTGGGCATAGTACTCTTTCAAGCTCTCCAACTGCATTCCAAGTGTACAAGCTATACTCTGGACTTGTTCGTCCAAGTGAGTTTCTAGTGTGAAAATTCTAATCAGCTGCTCACAAATTTTAGTGCACCACATTTGTAAGCATGAACAAAAAAACACACACACCTCCAGAGGACAGGATTTGACAATCACTTCTTTGGGTTCTAAATTTATTCTCCATAAAAACATTTCATACTCCACTCACACAAGCACTCATCTAGGTCACTAGACCTGAAAAACAAGGCATTCATACACTTGTGTATAAGACTGGCATCAGGTATGTTGGTGATGGATGCCAATATAGAGAACTGAATAATTAAGACACTAGAAGCTGCTTATGATCAAACACAAAATAAGGCCCTATTGTGCAACTCTTATTTTCACTGGTGAGCAGTTACTTATGCATGTAGTACCAATGACCTCCACAGGATAACTCACATGAGTAAGTACTTTCCAGTGATTAACAGGCGCCCAATCAGGCCTCACATGTATTGTGGGGATTATCCCCAGAAGTTCCTGAGACCTTAAGAGTAACTACTACAGCATAAAAAAAAAATAACTTTGGCATTCCTGAGCACCTTGCAATATAAAACTAAATTTGCCTTATCAATTTTTGCCCACTATACTTGATCCTCAGGATAATTTGTGAGTCAATATATCAGCCTCATTTATATTGTCCTCCTTTATCATATGGATGTGAGATATATTTCTTGCTGTCAAATTTAATCAAAGCATCTAAAAGAAAGCAAAGCAGCCTTATCTACTTCTAGAAAGATCAAAGACAGACTTAAAAAAACCAAAATTGGATATTTGTATGCTGTACATCAAGACACTTAAATTAAGTAGAATACATCTTAATTTCCAGTGCCTAACTGAACAGGCTGAAATGTTTCTTTTAAAATGAATTCAAATCAAAAGAGGACGATAAATGGGTGCTATATTATTAACAATTTAAATAAAAAATGTAATGCTTTCTTCTTTGAAACAACTATGGAAAACCCAATGTCATAGCCAGGCTTCGCAAATGGACTGTACATATATAATATATATTATATATATATATAAACTCTATGACTACTAATGGAAAAAGGAGAGGGGAGGGCTAATGTCAGCAAGGCTGGTAAATACAGTGATTATTGATACAAGTTTTTAATTGAATCTTCAAAGGGAAGGGGGAAAAAAGAATGTTTAATTTTAATGTCCCCAACAGTTGACTTTGCCTGTAACATTTATAAAATATTGAAAGAAAAGGAAGAAAGTGGTATGGATGTGAATTCTGCAGCTGGTTTTAGTTGCCCTTGAAAGCAGATGCCATAAATCTTGGATGAAGCCAAATAAGGCTGATGATTTTGATCTTCAGTTCATTCTTTTCTATCCTTCAAAAGGTAAATGATCCTGATGGAATTAGAACTAAGCAGAATGGCTTTCTTCTGTGATCTGCATATCCAATGATCCACACATCTATCATCAGCAAAATTAAGCCATTTTTTCTCCTATGTTAGTATGTGTGTGTATTCATGCTTGAACAAAAAGTAGAGTTAGAAAGACAGTTGAAAATCAAGCTCAAATAAAAATATATATTAAAAGAATTCCTCTTTAGGTTTAATTCTCTCTTCTGTATAAGCTGTGCTGGAAACTGATTCAATGATGGGACATAAAAGGGTGTTACAGCTATTCCTACATGGATACTTATCCATAATCTTCTTCATAAAAGCGACATGAAGATTTGAAGTTCCAGCTTGAACAAGTACCTGGGATGGGAGCAGGAAGAGAAATGATTGCCTCAGAGCACTGTGAAATTTCCCAGCCAACCAGACTATAGTAAGAGTCTATGGCTTAAGCTGCCTTTACAGAAATACACTATGTCCCTTTTTTGAATCTCAGTGTAATCACCACTAAGTTATACATCAGACATATCTTGTCATTGGGGAACAGCAGTAAGTGTAATCTTGTGAATATGCAACGTTGCCTCAGATACACAAGTCAAACCCAGTGAAAACCACCACTAAGAGAATAATCTATCTTCATAAAGTTAGTTGCAAAGAAGAATTCATCATGTTCGCTGCCTTAAAAAATAGGACTCAATCTTATAATAAAAGGATCTTGGTCTGTCTCTTGTATGTTTGGAGGGTGTTTGCCTTGTGCTCAGCATTATGCATTCCCAGCTATAGTCTACTCATTAACATAGCACAGTAAATAAAGCCAGTGGTTGGGGGACACCTTATCAAGTAAGTGACATCCCAAGAGCTTTTAAGATGCAGGAACTGCAAAGCTGAATGATTTTGGCACTTAAAACATGAACACGATAGTCTTATCTGATAAGATGTCCTCCAAACCATATGTATATTAATGTATTATAAACTGTGGCAGAGGCCTGCCAGGAGAGGGAGGGGGAAGGGAAGAAGGGCAATGGCAAGAACAGAGTTACTGAAATGGACGGCACAGTCGTTTGCTTTATTTGACGGAATTATTGCACATCTTCTGTGAAGAAGCTTCCAAATGAATTGTCTCATAAAGGGCTGTTGGGGTTTATTCTCTGGGCTAGGAGAAAAAAAATGATAGCAACTGTTACAAGCCAAGAAGACAGGTAGAGAATTTCAAAGTCTGAACAACCCCGCCTTGCACTGCAGCAGTCTTGCAGTGTTTTTTATATTGTCCATTTATTAGATTCTTTGTGGGGTGGGGTTTTTTTAACCTCCATTTTCTCTTTGTCCTTTACTAGGTGCAATGTCATCATCAGCTGTTGATACTGGAAAATCTGGCATTTATACTGCTTCAATTTTGTTGTGTGTCTTTAACTGTATTTGTTTTCTGGGACAAGGCATTCTCTGGGTCCCTTTTTGAGTCCTGAGGATTTCCCTGCTGAGTCCCCCATTTTACTATCTTCCCCCTCCAGTTATAGAATGCTAGCTTCAGGTCCCACATAAGAACTTTTCCCTGCATCAGCCCAGCACCTAGATAACTCAGCAATCGGCGCTGAAAGTGGAGACCTGGGGAGAGTTACTGAACGTGTGAGGTTCAGAGGTTCAGTTTTGTCAGAGATGCTGGATGACCAGCTGAGGCAGAAGCAGATGCAGGCTGGAGCAGGGACTGGATACACTGGAAACAGGCATGGGATGGAGCACGAGCAGTCTTTTGAAACTACTAGCAAAGAGTGTGCAGCCAGGCAAGCAGTGATATTGAGCAGACTAGAGAGACTGCTTCCTTTAGGAACCTATAGATACCTGCCTCTGGATATCCTAGGTGGGTCCTTGCCTGTAGATTAGCTGAACCCTGGTTGAATGGTGTCAGGCCTGTCACAAGACCTACAGGTAATTGCCTCTGATGTCTGATCTGGCTTAGACAGGCTCAGAGATATCACAGGTTTAGCGTGAACAAGCACTCAAAGCTCTCTGAAGCTTCTCCGAGCCAAACTGAGCTTTCTCTGGGAGACCTCCTTATTCACAAGCCTCTCTGCAGCTACCTGGCAGTGTTGTATGAAGGCTTCTCTTTGTCCCCTGGCACAGCAGCATTCTTCACCTTCTGCTCACCCTCACTCTACCTGTCCCATGCAGCAGTGAGTGAGGGTATCAGGCCCTATGGTGCCCATCTCATTCATGGGCCACCTTTCAGATAGGTGTGCCAGAGTACACAGCGCACCTGGACAATCTCAAACTACATGAGATTTAGGGATTGCCAGGAGCATTATACTCTGGGGAGGCACTAACAGGGAAGCGCCAGAGTACAATAGTGGAGCAGATACCACCATCGTGAGGAGAGAGAGAGAGATACTTAGCCTCCAGAAACAGTTTGGTTCTGGGGTAAGGTCTTAAATTCAGTGGAGGTCTGGGATGATTCCTATTTTCAAAGCAGTTTGCCTAGCTGTCATCACTGAAGAACAAAGGAAGATGTTCTTCCCCACCCCTGGGACTACTACTTCTGGAACACTTCTGCCAGCGCTGCAGTGAGACAAAGGGGTCTCCTGTAAGAGAAGTGTCTGTATTTTTGGAAGAGAAATCATGAACATAAAACTGGGCAAAAAGGATTTATCAATAAAAATTCTGAAATGTTTTTCCATTTGGCCACGTTTGGGGACCCCCCCCCATTTTGTGTCACTGCATTCTTATTTACACAGATGTTGGAGAATTGCTGTTCTTCTTGCAAATAACCTTCTTCATGCCTGCATAAGGGTATTTACCATTCATGCCAAAAGTGCTGGTTCCTTGTTTGTAAGGTTTCAATCATCCAGTCAAGAAGCATATGACATAGGTGACCTGTCACTCACAAAACAACAAACAGTCTACTGTGTCTTAGAAGTGACTGGTACATAAATAATGCATATGCTGCAATATATTCACATGAACCGCTGAGCAATTATGAACAAATAGGTGAACACAAAAACTGTAGCTGGATAATTCACCAACAGGAAAAGGAGCTGAATTGACTGGAGAAATTGTTTGCTGCAAATGGTTCACCCAGCTCTGGCCCTGAGTTCTAAATCTGCCAAGACTCTTGTGCAACCAGAGTATATGAAAGAGATGAGTACTGAAATGCTATGATGAGGTAGGGTCATTACACTACTGACAAGAAGATTGTGCTTCTATAGACATTTTTCTATTTAAGGGATGCAAAATTCTAAACTTTTTATTTTGAAAGACTAAATCCCTGCCAAAATTTCTCCCATCTCTCAACACCATTAGGGACACTATAATCTAGTGCAAATTGAAACTTGCTTTGGACACTGTAAATGTTAAAGTTAGCCCTCATCCTAACCTCCCAAAGGACACCTTAATTCATATCTGACATGGCTAATGATATCAAATTGCATGGTTCATTTCAACCCTGGATGTCTTGAAAGCAAATGTATAGGTTAAGATGAAACTTGAGCATTTACAAGCAAACAGTTTATGCTGACCCATTTATTTGAAGAACATAGCATGTTTCCTTGATTTCAAGTTATTTGTGAACAGGGCTGGTCAAAAAAATGGAGGGAAACTGTTTTCCACTGGAAAATGGTGTTTTGTTGAAATCTAGATATTTCATGAGAATGTGTCAATTTTGACAATTTTCAATGGAAAAATACAAAATGATTTGAAATGAAGTATTTCATTTCTACATACTCATTTCATTTGGATCCATATTTCTTATTTTGACTAATATATGTATGTATGCATGTATTTTTTTTTATATTTTATATTACATTTTAATGTTTCAACATTATATGTTGTCAATTATATGAGCATGCCTCCAATGTTCTTTGTAAATGATCACTTTGGCAGAAAGAAAACGTAGGAAATAATTTCTCCCAAATCACCCGACACCTTCTCCTGTCCTCAGTTACAGGTCTGAGCATCTTCAAATTGATCTCAATCTGTACATACTATCCTAGGTCAGTTGAAATCAATGGAGCGATGACAATTTAAACTAACTGAAGATCTGGCCCTGTGATTTTAATAAATGAGTCGATAATGATCCAATGCACTCTTGAATTTGAACCTCAAAGAATGCCAACGCTCAGTTACCACAATGAGTTACTGTAATTGTAAAATTAAAATCTTCCAGGACATTCAGTAATGCTAATGTAGTGCCCAAATTCTCCAAGCACACAGCTTAAATACTGGCAGCAAAATGTCTACCAAACTAGAGCCAGATTTCACAAACCCATCCACTTCACGGACTCTTGTAACACAACTAGTGTTAATGCTATGAATTTCAAAGATCAACCTTTCCTTCTTGCATTCACTCCCAGAAAAACAGTAGCCTAAGAACATGCCAGATCTCTGCATGCTCATATAATTGACAACACCAGAATTTCAGTTTTAAAGCCGAAGCATACAATACCTCCTGAGGCCTTAAAACTCCATCTGTCCTGCCAGGGATATCCTGCACTGCAGGATGCATTCCACTGAATGACAATGAGTTCCTGTAACGAACAGATTCCTTTCCTACAAGACAGGTTGAACTTTTAGGCTCCAATGCTACAAGGTGTCCCTAAATCCTTCTCTATTAGTCTCACAGTTATAAAAACTAATACAATGGCATTTTTAAAAGCAGTTTAATTGCAGACTTCTTTTGTTCTTTTTCTTGGGTTCCTACATACCTCTACAGAATGAGATAAGGTGCTTAACTCCCACGCCACCAAATCTAGCAGTTTATTGATCTCTATATATGTTGACTGCAAGATCTTTCTATCTTATATCTATTCCTGGGGTTTGTTTACCATTAAACATGTGTTAAATTTTCATAAGCTTTAGTGAAAAGTGATTGATTTGATTCTAAGTGCTTAATTTCAGCCCAGCATAAGTCCTCTTTCTCCACCAGCCTCCTTCTTTCAAGTCTTGCTGAGAAGAAAAAAAGGAAGTGCTTTAATCCCTCACTGATCTTTAAATAAAATGTTCAGAGATCTGGGGGAAACAATAAGTCATAAAGCCGGCACAGTAATTCAAACAGCAATCTACGGACAGATAGATCATCTTGCAATGGTGCATTAATCATTACACTTAAAGACAGCACAAGAGTGATGAAGTTTTTTCAATTGTGTCTATTGCAACTCAGCTACATTCAAGTGTTTTTAATCTGTAACTTTACATCAAAAGGTAATAAACGTACTTTAATCTAGAAATCTTTTCTAAACCCACCCCCCATCAGGATTGAAGAAGAGCTACAAGTAAAGAGGTGACTTTGGAATTAAGCGCACACACACACACACACACACACACACACACACACACACACACACACACACACACACACACACAAATTTAGGTACAGAATGTGAAAGAAATGTCACGTCTAGAAGAGGAATCATTCAATCCACTGAAGATAAAACCTTCTTTTTAAAAAAGGAAAGAATCTATGTTTTCAGGCTACTTGCAGCCCTGAAATTTTTTACACGTAGCTGGTGTCAGTAGACTTCAAGTGGTTTCAATACACTTAAATCAGAAAAAGCCAGAGAAGGAAGGAAATATCAGAGAAGAGAGAGCTCTAGTGTTAGTTGAGGGGAGAGATGCTGGAACAGAACACGATAGGAGCTGGCTTGATAAAACACCTTTCATAGTCAGAGTATGCCAAAATGATTTCAAAAAGCAACTAGATACTATTACTGCGAACAAATGTAAAAACAAACACACCAGCACTTGCCCATGCACTGACATCTCACACACCGCCTTGGCTGGTAGGACCAGTATTAATGAGAAAGAGAAAGCTATCACTTTAAGAGTAAGGGGGTTTCCTGCTCTAGCCAGAATAAGGCATTATCCCTCAAATCTTTTCAAAAAGTCAATACAGCAGTTACGGTACCAGAGACAGGGAGAGGGGAAGCTTGGTTTAACATTTCATCTCACAGATATCTGATGTCTCTCCCCACTACTGCACTGCAGTGTTAGCTCTGTATACGAGCCCATGTGTGGGTGCTGAACATGAGTCATGACCTTCTGCTCAAAGGGAGACAGACAATACAGCAGCACTGCATTTGAAACACTGAAGTGAGGGGGGTTGTTTTTAAAAAGAATTTTGCAATGCCTTTCAGCCACGGGGCACAGTAAGTAGAGCAATGATGTATCTGAACAAATACCGGATCCATCTCAACTGCCCTCACTTGTGAAATTAAAATTTCGGTGCTCTGGATGAGGCAGAAAGTAATGTGGCATTTAACATGGTCAAGGACCTGCACAGCCATTTACTGATCAATCCTTAGGACACTCATAGGAGATACTACTTTACCTATCCTCCATTTTACAGATGGGGAATGAGACACAGAAGAAACTTCTACACAAAGCACAAAAGTGGGCCAGAGAGAGAGATTATTTTTGTCCAGTCAGGCCTGAGGAAGCCAGTCTCCCATTGTGCAGATTCTCTTAAAAAGACAGGGGATAGATAAGGTTTGTGATTTAAAAAAAAAAATAAAAACACACACAAACAAAAGCATTGGATGTGGCCATTTGTAATAAAGAGACAGAGCCATCTGGGTGACATAGTGAAAGGAAATGGGGGTGTCATTCGAAACAAAACTCAAGCATTTGAAGTCACAGGTATTCCCTACACAAGGAAATCACTCATTATTGGCCTCAGGCACCAAAAGATTATACCTCCCCTCAGTTCTTTCTCCCCCTGGTTTGTTAGTACTGGACCAGATATTTTTTTAAATAGGATTCTAAAATTAATCTAAATCCCTATTTGGGCTCCTAAATAAGTGGACATGGGTTTCAAAGTGTGATTGAATAGGGGAGTTTAGCACAAATCCTGTACCTTTCACTATATTTATACTATCAGTAATGACAAATATTAACCTTTTGGAGATGGTAGACACATTTCTGCATTCTCCTATACATTCTTTTCAGTAGCAGGCTAAAAAGTGCCAGCACTCTAAAGGTTAACACGATCCAATGTGACTAATAAAAAAATAATATATGGAGCTATACCTACCCCATAGAGCTGGAAGGGACCTTGGAAGGTCATTGAGTCCAGTCTCCTGCCTTTGCTAGCAGGACTAAGTACTGTCCCTGACAGGGTTTTTTTTTGTTTGTTTTTTTGCTCCTCTCAAGAATTGAATTCACAACCCTGGGTTAAGCAGGCCAATGCGCAACCCACTGAGCTATCCCTCACCCAAGTTTTCTGTATTGATGCAAACTCAGCAGTTCCAGAATAAATCATGATATTTTAAAACCCCACGGTACTAATTGCCAATAGATAAAAGGGTTGACCTATCTGAATTAAATACATGCTACTGACACCAATTTACATCAGCTGGGTTTCTGGCCCACTGTTGGTAAAACATCAAGGAATTTAGCTACCATCTGTCCCTCTCCAAATCAGTGGGTCAAGGTAGGTACTATTCTTTCCAGTTTAGCACATCTTGCATCCAAGCTGGGTTGTTTTCCTGATCAGAAGAGCTGGATGCAAAGCTGCAGATGATATACTGCTGGGGGGGATGGGTCTTATTGATGGCATTTATAGTACACAGCAGATGTTCGTAGAGGGCAATAACAGCAATCTACTTTAATGCCCACTCTCACTGCAGGAGGGATTACGCTATTTTGACTGGTCAAGATGATGACTTTGCAGTAAAATATAGATAGGTAATTATCCACATCAATATTGCAGCTTTAGGACAGCTTTTTTTCCTCCATACGTACATTATATTCCTATCTTGCCAATGCCTTGCAATTTTCCATTTGGGTTACTGGAATATCCTAACCAAAGCAGGGGAAGGAATCTGTGCAAGGTAGATTTGCGTCCATGTAACTCATTTGTCCTTTTGTTGTTCAGTCAACCTAGTGTTCCTGCAAACCTGTGTTCTTTGCCATTTGTATTATATATGTGTCTCCCATCCGAAAATATGTTCCTTTGAAAGAAACTATGCTGCTAGTTGCTTCTAGCATCGATTCAGCCACTTCTTCAGGACAGCAAGGAGCAGATCCTCAGCTGGTATTAGTCCTCTCAGCTCCGTTAACTTTTATTGAGCTATGCTGATTTACACCATCTGAGGATGTGTTCCACATTCAGTCTGATGTAAGTGGATACAGCTCCAATGGAAGTCTCTGGAACAAATTCAGCTGTGACAAAAGACAGTGTAAGATCCCTGTCAGGTGTAAATTGGTGAGAAAATGCAAAAGCGTGTAATTTGCAATATAATGTTGTCTGTGGGTATGCAAATTGAGTATAAATTTGAACAACTTGGGCATATTTCAGGGCTGTAGTTGGAAAAGCAACTTACAAGATAGCTTAAGATAAAGTGACACACATGCTACTTCAACACTTGCACTATCAGCAGCGCTCCTGGGATCAATATCAGCTGTAGCAAGAGCCAGGGCCAACAAAAGTTGCATTCAACACCAGACTGAGTTCCGTCCCCACAGAATACCTAATTTATGGAAGTACCCTTTGTTGTGTTCACTTACTGAATGTCAGATTGGTGCAAGTGACAGTAGTACAGTACCAGTTCACTGATCTTCTTATACCCAATCTGTAACTCACACCAGCATTACTTCATAACTGAATGTGGCTCTCTGTGAGCATTTATTCTTGAAAATAAGATAAAAAAAAGATAAGCTAAAGTGACCTGAGCTATCCAATCTCACACCAAGCCTCAGGTCCTCAGCCTATTTCTTCTATAAAAGCTTTTAAAATGTCAAAGCTGAAATATACCAATGTTTGAGCTTATTTTCCCTTTTCATTTTATTCTTTTCAGTTGCTCAACAGAATGATCAACACTTCTACTAAAAATAAAAATCTTCTACGGTAGTTTAAATAATGTGATCTAGGGAGGACCAGACATGTACTGTAATTCTAATTGTACAGTTTACCAGGGTACACCAGGCAATTATACGCAGTGTCCATTTTATAGGCAGGAGCCATTGATCTTTAAACATATACTTTCTAGCATATAATAAACCATGGGGAGAGAGTGGATTTTGCTTGTCCTAAACAGAGCAGAACTAATTAGTTGCATTTGCAGATTAACTAGTTAAAACCAGCATGGCTGACTGGAGGGTAAAGTGCTGACCACTCTCACTGAATGCAAATAATGGTACATATGAGGGAGGGAAATCCTCTCTGAAATCAAGCAATTTCAGTTCATTTTCATTTCAATACCCCTGATACTATGACATATTGTAGCAAAAGAGGCCATTCTGCAAGACAAGCAGTATTATATGGAACTGAAATTTAGATAAATCCCTGATCTATAAAGAGGGAGAAAGATTAAAAAAAGGAAAAAAAGAGAAGGTAGGCATGGCAGAGAAGGAGAAACATGATACACAGGGAAAGCAACTGGGCCCTCAAACCCATCTCTTTATATTTAATCTAGTCCACCCCCTACTTTGTCACAGCATCCGTCAGCTCCCATGTATGTCTCAAACTCGCATAAGCTATTTATTTATTATTTGTACAACCATTAATGAGAGTATTCATCCACTGATCTGGATGACCTTGATGAACTTTATTTAAAAATACACTACATGAGTAAACAAACATCAATTCCCCCAGAGTGAATTGAACATAATAACATAGATAGCATACAAATGAATCTATTCCCCTGCATACAAGCCACAGGTCCCACAGAGCCACCAGCCCTACCCACCACACATCTCCTCAAAGACAAGAGGGGAAACTATGTCTTGCAGCTGCCCTGAAGGCTCAGATACTCAGTCAGTAAAGGGCCTGGGAAGAGAGCAAGTTCCAGAAGTCAATGACTCTGACAGAGGCCACTCTACCAGTTGACTCCTACCCCCTCATCTTATATTAATGGGGCATCAGCGAAGATAATTCCACTGACCATGAATATGGCAGTGTGTCACAGAAAGAGAGGCAGTCTCTTTTAGACAGGTACGTGCCAGGCCATTTGTAGAGCACAGGTGTATTACATTCATGGAAGAGCCTCCAATTAATAAGCCAGCGAAATTCTGATTTCTGATGAGTTTTAAACTGCAGCTCCATGTAGCACCTAATGCTGTAGTCTCATCTCCAAATGACAACAGAATGAATGGCAATTGTAAGGTCTGCATCTGTTTGGATACCTTGACTTGTCAGCTGAGGCCTCCAGTGAAGGACACAATTACATTTGAATTCTGTGCTTACTATAACTTCCTACATTCTTGATTTTGTCCCCAAGTGTTCAGAACCCCCTCTTGACCAAGATGAATTAGATGAATCTTGTTCCAATCTTTTCTAATCTCTCAATTTCCAGACACTTTTGAAGCTACCTCAAAAGTCTTCCCTTGTCCAGCAGGAAAAAAATCATCTTTTTTAACCTCTCTGAGCAAAGAATCTTAAAACCTAGAATCATCCTCACACATTTACTTCACAATCTCTTCAAGCTAAAACTATCTGTCCTAGGAAAAGGTAACCAGAATTCTATGTGGTGCATTGAATTACGTCTAGCTGATCAGGAGATGTATGAATGGAACACTAACAGCATGAAATATCTTGTTATCTGAAGACATTTGAAAACATTAGAAACCTCAAAAACCTTACCAGGTTCAAGATTTTGTTACAAACTCTTAGCTCAGCCCTGATTCCTCAAAAGACTCGCTAAGGTTCAAAAACTTTCTGAGCAAACCCAGGTTTAATTTTGATTCAACGGAAAGTTGTAAATTGTTCAAACTGCGAAATTCATGGTATAATTTCTTTATAACAAAACCAGGTGAAATACAGTGGGTTTGACTGAACGTTACTTTGAGTTCCAAAATTCCATGTATAACTCAAGCAGCACGAGTCAAAGAGAAAATTCACAGAATTCCCCTGTGAAGCAAAATGCTGAGTCTGGCTTGGTTCCACTGGAATGCTCCAAGAGACATCCAGCTGTTTTAATTGCTCCACCTAAATGTCTTTGCTATGTCAGCATAGGAGCTGGTCAAAACATTTTTCATTAATTTTTTTCCAATCAAAAAGCCATTTTTCACTAAACAGATGTTTTCTCTGGAAAAATTTCCATTTTTGTTGAAACTTTTCACCAAAAAACAAAACAAAAACACATATGAAAATCAAAAGTGTTTTGGTTTCAGTAGTGATTTTTTTCCCCCATTGGTTGAAAACAAAACACTTTCTAGTCTTGTGCTTTTGATTCTTCAATGTAAACCCAACAAATCCTGCAAAATGATGGAAATAAGAAGCTCTCCTTTTCCTTAATATTTTTCCACACAAAATAAAAGTTGTTTTTTCACCAGCTCTAGTCAGCCCAAATATTTCTATATCTCGTTCTACCTCTCAGATATGTAATGTTTTATTCTCCATTACTTTGTCCCTTGTGTAGTCATTGACGCCTGTACAAAGTAAGGAGGAAATGCCACTAGATATCAGTGGTAATGTTTTATAGTCGCTGTGCATAGATGCAAGTGCAAGGCAGTGAAGAATCAAGGCCTATGTCTAGTACACCACTCCAGGCCTTGTGTGTGACCACTTGAAAGCATCCGCAATGTTTCCAAGTGTACTGCGGGTGATGATCAACCATTTGTTAAACCTGCCTCTGGCAACTGATTCCTGTTGGATCTCTGGGGTGCTTGTTGTATGTATACTCTTTAAATATCTCGTGCACAAAATAAACTTTGCTTTCTCAGCCCTTCTTTACTTTTCCCCCATTGCTAATGAATACATTACACGGGGATCTCAGGACTTCCTCCTTATCTTTCTCTCTGTCTTTGTAACTAATCTAATATACAGGCAATTGCCACTTCTTTTTCCTGTTATGTTATTCCGCTTAACCACATAGCAAATTTTTAAAAGATGGGTGCAAATAGATATTTGACATTAATTTGCATGTACACCTTTTACACTCAGATGCAGGACCCCAAATCCTTCTAAATTAGAATACGGCATGTGCTTATCAGTTGTCATAGTTCCATTTGCTTTAAGGGAGATAGAACAACTGTCACCAGCTGAGGACCTATCTTGAAATGTATAAACCATGAAGAGATGCATGAAAAAAATAAAATAATTCAGTATAAGAGCCACAGATCTTCAGCTGGTGGAAATAAAAGTGGCTTCAGTGAAGTCAACTGGAGCTACCCTCAATTTTTCCAACAAACAGAACACCCACACAGCTCCCGTCTGTTATTACTTACGCAAATTACTTTGACACATTCTCTCTGAAAGGGGAATATGCGTAACTGCTTAACCGGGCCATGCAGATTAAGGTGGAGCCATTCATTCTACTGTTTGACTTCTGCCACTGAAATATAAACGGGATGTGTACCACAATGCAAAAATGTTTCATCTTGTGTTTTCACATAAGGAAAATCAAGTCAGATAACAAATAATTTGGATTTCCTGGCGTAGCTGTTCCATTTACTGGGCCTGCACGTTTTTTATTTTACAAATTACATCTCTGTGGTAAAACTCCTGTTAAAAGGAAAGCTGTAGTGATCAATCATCCCCAGCAATAACATCCTTAATCCTGCTCTTATACTTTTATAATTTTCTACCTCCTGTGAATTATTGGCTGACATGTTTTTAAGTATTATACATTGTGAGGTTTAAATAAAGAAATTATTTACACAGGAATATACAAAGTATATTGCCAATTATATAGTCCCCTGAACACTTAATCATGCAGCCAAGTGGAAACTCTTCACAAAAATCTGCCCTCCACCATTTTACCATAATGAAGGGTTCCTCAGGAAATAAGCATTTAATCTCTACAACCTCATTTTGAGCACCTAATGTCACTTTGCAGTGCACTCTGCTACTTCCTGTCATCCAAACAAAATACAGGTAAATGATAGTGAAGCTTAACCTATATCCTTTAAATATTTACTCACTGGTTTGCTCTAAGCAGTACATGCTGTAGTGCTAAACTCAATTTCATCCTCCAGTAGCTGGCAGACAATTTGGACAGGCTTACTGAGGACTGCAGGATCTTTACGCACATTCCCTTTGAGTAGAAGCCATTCTCTTATCTTAAGTGCATTAAGCCAGAGAATTTTTCCACCTAGTCCGACACATCAGCAAGTCACGCAAGGCTTATACACTGACAGCTCACTTAACATAGCACAGTTTGCTAACAGAGGAAGGAAGCAACTGGGAAGAGGAAGAAGGATGTTATTGTGATGGTCTGGTAGCATTTGCTTCCCCATTGGACTCTTCTAAAATACAGATTGAAGAGCTGGCTGGAAAGTGGGGGAAAAATGCCAAATTTTCCCCACTTTCTTAAACAAAAATTTCCTTTGGACAGAAAGTGTTCCAACCATCATTCTGGATCATTCTAATCACTGCAATACATCTCCATTTTACCCTGTGGGGATGCGTGAGATTTGCTGCAGAGGGCCACTCCAAACTCAAATAATGGGCCAAATTAATCACCGATGTAAGTGGGCACAGCTCCCTTGAGGGTGAACTCAGTGACTTGCACCAACAGAATGGAGCCTGTCTAGGCTAGCAATTAATCTGGAGAGAAGGGCTTCATATTTGCTTAAACCTGGAGAAGAGATGGAGGTGGAAAAGGACAGCAGGCTCCAGTGAAACATGAATGAGTGAATATGTAAGAACTCCCTTAAAACAATGTTGCCAACTCTCAATTTTGTCACTACTGTTAATCCCTCTCCCAAATATGCAAAAGCCAGCCAGCCCCCTGGGGCCAGAGAAACTCTCAAGAGGACATGAGCAGTAGTTGCCGCAGGAACTGTTGGACACGAATGACATCATCAGACTATGCCAGTAAAGGGACAGGACAGGGCTGGAGCTAGCAGCCACCTCACCTCAGGCTTGCTCCACCTATCCTCCAAGCTCTCCTTCCTCTTTCCCTTTTCATTTCCTACTGCCTTATCCCCATTATCTATGTCCCCTTTTCCCCTTCCTTTGTCACTTCCTCACAAAACCCCACTGAAAGAATTTAAATTAAAAAAACGAGTCATGGAACTAACATGAAACTTACAAACCATCACCCTCCTCACCCTGAATGAACGTCAGACGCCATTTCTCCACCCTTTGTCTGGCTTGTCAATGTAGATTGCAAGGTCTTTGAGGCAGAGACTGTCTATGACTCTAGTACAGTGCCTAGCACAATGGGGCCCCATTCTCACTCGGCCGTTGGGCACTACCACAATACAAGTAAGTACTACTACTAATACCAAAATGTATTTGCATGCATGAACACAAGCATAGTGGTGTTCTGTGTTTAGTGGAGGTCATGGTTGAGTAGGGTGCCTGACTTGTCTTGTGGAATGAAGTTCTCTGTATATACAGAGCATGGATACCAGACAGGCAGTGGTACCAGAAGATTCCCTACACCACTTCATCCAGGAGCCTCACCCCGAACCAGAAGTGGCCACTACCTGGAGTAAGAAGGTGCCCTCGTGGTGATTACTCTTCTGAGGTCCACTAGGAAGTGGAGTGGTTTCAAATAAGGTACCAAACAGCCAATCACCTTTTGTAATTGCTACCAATCTGGGACAAATTCAAATTAGTGTCTGAAGGAACAAAGTCTTGGCCCCACTGAAGTCAAATGGGAGTACTGCCATTGACTTCAATGGGGCCAGGATTTCACCCAAGAAATGCAAGGCTCAGTATCAGACTACCTGTCTACTAAGCTATTCAGTCTCCTAGTGTACACCTTCTGCCATATAACAGAAACAAACAAACCTAATGAAGTTACTGCTTTGTCATAAAGTTGCCATTCTTAGACCATAACCAAAGGAGGTGGGGGGTACCTGTCACTACAATGCCCAAGCTGAGCAGAAGTACATGTTCCATTTAGTGGGGAATGATATTATGCCACGTTGCAATTTTAAGCAAGCATTGAGCCTAGTCAATGCAACAACAGCAAGAAGCAGAGCACAGAGAAGGGGGAAATAAGGAAGAAGAAAGCTCAGAGACAAATAGAATGAAGACAGCAGGAATAACTTCACACTTAAACAGTTTACTTTTCAAAGGCAATGCAAGGGCAAAATGCTTTGTGCAAAGAGAAAATTAGTTTCCAAAGTGTATGCTTTCTACAAAGAGCCAAGTTAATTATTCAAAGCAGAGGCCCATGAATTCCCACAATTTAGTCATCCTGTTCTGACACATTCGGGCCCAGTGAGCTGCTTCTTATCACTAAGACTTTGATAATTGGCTTAGACATATCAAATAAACTTTCTGGAGAATTCACTAGTAAGCAGGTATGACATCCTAATAGGGGTTTTATTAGGCATTTCTCTGCGCAGTAATGTATTAGCAATCACTGTGACATTTTCTGCTCTGAGGGGTTTTGGCCTTGCTCATTTTTTACACTTGCTGGGAAATAAATTTATTCACAGTAGAGATCTAATCCAATACACTACTCTGTTTACCCTGGTTTCTAAAGTAGCAGGCCCCTCAGAATTAATGAAAAGTGACATATACATCATAGAAGAAAATGCAGCGTCTTCAGCCAGGCATAACTGAATAGCAACGATGCCTTCTGATTCAACGAATAGTGGGAATTCAGACCTAGCTGCCTGGCTCTCACATTAAGACTGACAGTAGTACAGTAGAGTGAAGAGAATCTACTACCTCCTTCCCAAGCTTTAAAAAAAATGGTGCTACTGAAAATCAGCCAATAGCATTAGGTTCCTCAACCTTAGAAGTAGTTTACAGTTAGTTCAATTCATCCAAGAAAGTGTTCAACACCATCTAACAGGTGTTCCATCTTAGTGCTTCTTCTCTCTTCCAGCTATGATCTCACTTAGTATAATCTTCCTGATGATTCGAAATGGGCTCAGACTGCAAAATCTGCATCTAGTTTTAAGCTCCTGACAGTTTGGAGTTATTCCAGCCGAGGATTTTAGTTTAGATCCATATCTATATCGATGTTTCTGCTAACAGGGACTGAACCTGCTCCAAAAGGTGAGTGGACTCAATCAGGGAATATCTCTTTTCCATCTGTAGCTGTTATGATCCTGTTATTTTTATAGGTAAATTTCTAATTTGGATAGAGTTCTCAAGAAAACTATTACATCTTTTCATTTATTATAGAATAGATCCACATCAGGAAGTAAAGCTGTGGCTGACTAAACAGAATAATAATGGACTGTGGAGTTTTTGGCTGATAGGTCGCTGGTTGGAATCAGGGGCATAGCCACGAGTGGGTCATGTCCCACCCACTTAGCATACATGCCCACCCCCCAGCCCTGGCTCTGGCCCCAATGCTTGCCCCGCTCTGCCCACCTGCCCAGCACTCCAGCTGGGACATATGGTTGGGGTGTGGGGGCTTGCTCTGCTCTGCCCGTCTGGTGCTCCTGCCATGGCGTGGGGTCAGAGCATGGGAGCTTGCTCCACTCTGCCTGCCTGGTACTTCTGCCAGGGCCGGGCAGGTGGAGCGGAGCAATCCCATGCCCAAACCCCATTCCCAGGCTGGAGTACTGGAGGGGTGGGTGGAGTGGGGCTAGTCCCTGTACTCTCACCCCATTTCCCGGCAGGAGCACTGGGTGGAGCAGGTGGGGGTCTGAGAGGGCCCATTTATCCCAGTCTCCGAGTTGAACCAGTGGCTAATCCACTACTGTGAGGAGGGCAAGCAAGCAGGCAGCCAGAAGTGGTAGAGGAGATCTTCAAAAAATGTAGGCCTGCCACCTGTGGGAGCCAGGCCTAGCCTGGGGCGGTGGGACTTGGAAGGCAGCTGGGTGCATGCCCGGGGTCCCCCCAGAGGGTCCATCCATCATCCTGCGCAAGGCCAGCTGCAGGGGTTGGGGGGAGGTGGGTCCCCACCCCTCCTGCCCTCCCATCCTGCCCTGTGCCCCTGTAATTGCCCACCCACCCAAAGTCAGGACCCACCCAAATATCCCATGCTGGCTACACCACTGGTTGGAACCCAGTCCCAGTCAGCAAGAGCTTAGTATTTTTGTCATCTGATGGTTGTTAATTGTGGTCTGTGTGAAATGACTTCAGTTCTGTTCCCAGGCCCACATCCAGCTGAGCTCTGGAGCATGTGTTTATGGGACTCTACATGCACTTCAAGTTACACATGCGCTTAACCACTTTAGTGAATTAGGTGGTGAGTTTCCACGTTAAAAAAGAAAAAAAGACAGACCACTACAGTCAATAGTGCTGAGCTGGTCTCAGGAGGAGGTTAAAGACCAAACAGGAAGGAGACTAACCTGCCCATACACCCCTACAAGCAATTCCAAGGTTAGGACTTCAGGCACATGATAGGCACAGTTTGATCTGCCTGTTCATTTTCCAGCGTGGTCAATCTGGCACTTTCCCAAGCACAAAATTATCTTTAAAGCTGAAAACAGACCCAAGAAGCAAACACGCTTGTCGTAATTCTTGCAGCTCTGAAAAATTAGTTCTTGACAATGAAGATGAAATTTCAAAACTCTTATTCATAAAGAGGCCAGGTATAAGTGCAGAGCAGTGTAACCTAGAATCTGAAATTCCTTCTACAATCAATTATACATTGACTTGGATTGATTCCACTATCTCACATTTTCCAGGTGTGACAGGCAATTCAGTTTCCACACTGACAATGAAGATGACAGTAATAAGGCGAAGTGCTGACACGGAGCTAGACTAAGAGGCTTTTGTAAGAGAGGACATTTTAGGACTTAGATCCGTTCACCTATTTTAATAATAAATCCTTCACTTAAGGCTTTAGATTAGTCTGCCGGGTTCCCACCAGGTTCAGAGATGATCAGTTCCCTAAACACTGAAGTGCCTGTACATAGCCTACCAAAATATATTGTAATCATTTTGGTATGCAGTGCAATAATATTTTTACTATATTTACAGTACAAATGCGATCTCTCATTCAGTGGTTACATTAACCTTGCAAAACTCTCCAGCCTAGATATAAAGTCTGTCCACCTGCATTTTACCATGAAGATGAAAAAATAAATCTGATTTTACTCACCTATCCAGAACTATTAATCACTCTGGGTGAACAGAATTTTACAAAGCTATTTTGCATCAAAGCTTGGGTGGTATCTGCCAGGTCATTCTGGGAGCTGACAGCTTCCTGTCCTCCAGATCATTGCTGACTGAGTTCATCCCTAGCTTCTTCCATTAATGTGGAGTTTCCCTTTCTAGTTTAGAGAACAAAGTGTGTGCTCTATCCAGAGACTGCTACAAACGCTGTTCTGGCCATTGAGAGAGGGTGGATGGGTGAGGTAATATCTTTTATGGGACCAACTTCTGTTGCTAAAGAGAGACAACCTTTCAAGCGCCACAGAGCTATTCTTCAGCATTGACTAATAAGGGACATTTGCAGAACATGCTGTATGTGAAACCCTCACCATGAGAAGACGTCACAATAGGCCTTCATCTCCACACTGGCTTGTGAAGGGGGAGAAACAAAACACAGCTGTCCCTCACGTTGGCTTTGCACCACACAGAACCAGCTGAAAACATTTTTGCAACCACTTCAGTTCTGTGGCAAATATGAAACCAAGATAACATGCTCGCTACTTTTATTAACAAAGTCCTAGTAAAATATCTGTGTTAAAAGAGCCATTTATGTTTCAGATAAGGTGACCACGCATCCAGTTTTCAACCAGAACATCTGGTCAAAAAGGGACCCTGGCAGCTCTGATCAGCACCGCCAACTAGGCTGTTAAAAGTCCAATCAGCGGTGCTGCGGGTCTAAGACAGGCTAGTCCCTACCTGTCCTGGCTCCGTGCTATGCCCCAGAAATGGCCAGCAGGTCCGGCTCCTAGGCGGGGGTGCCATGCAGCTCTGCGTGCTGCCTCCACCCCAAGCACCAGCTCTGCATTCCCATTGGTCATGGTTCACAGCCAACGGGAGCTGGGAGGGTGGAACCTATGGGCGAGAGCAGCATGTGGAGCCTCCTGGCCCCTCTATCCAAGACCTGGACCTGCTGGCTGTTTCCAGGGCACACGTGGGGCCAGGACAGGCAGGGAGCCTGCCTTAGCCCCACTGCGCCGCTGACTGGGAACCACCCAAGGTAAGCCGATGCCTCAACCCTCTCCCGCAGTCCTGAGCACCCCCAACCCAGAGCACCCTCCCACACCCCAGATCCCTCATACATGACCCCACCTCAGAGCCTGTACCCCCTCCTGCACTCCAATCCCCTCATCCCCAGCCCCACCACAAAGCCAGCACCCCCAGCCCAGAGTCCTCACCCCCTCCCGCACCCCAACTCCCTGCCCCAGCCCAGGGCCCCCTCCCACACCCTAAACCCCACATTCCTGGCCCCATGCTAGATCCCGCACCCCTAGTTAGAGCCCTCATCCCCTCCTGCACTCCAACCCCCTCCCCCAGCCTAGTGAAAGTGAGTGAGGGTGGGAGAGAGTGAGCCACTGATGGAAGGAGAATGTAGTGGGGGGAGTGAGGCCTCAGGGAAGGGTGTTCAGTTTTATGCGACTAGCAAGTTGGCAACCCCAGTGTCAGAGTGCACAGAAATTTCCTTAGATTTGTTAAAACAGGTAAAACTTCAGAAGAGCAGGGCACTTATCGCAAACATTTATTGGTCAAGCCTAGCCAATATGCTGAGAAACCCTTGTGGCTTGCTGTGACCTTACCCGTGAAATCCATTTTGCAAGTTGGAGTATAGTGTGGAACATTTTAATTTTTACATTTTAGTTGAAAACGGGCCCAAACTAAAATGCCAACTCCATGTACACTTGAACTATGCGGAACCTAGAATACCCATGTGGTTCTAGATCCAAGGTTTGCAGCTCAGAACCATCTGTAAGCTTAATGTAATAAACATAGAGGCCTGAGAGACAGAGTGTATATTCATGCAGTGCCTTGTCTGGAATACAGCTAAGGTAAGTACAACCAGACCTGTCAAAAAGCCAGTTATTAGCACATTGGGGTATCTAAGATAGGACCTTATCCAAAACCCATGAAAGTCAATGAAATGACTCCCATTGACTTCAGTAGGATATGGATCAGACCCATACTACAATATTTCCCTACATGCAGAGCAGGAAATAACTAGTGTCTCCTATGCTGTCGCATGGGAACTGTTGGTAAAAGCTAATTTTAATGGTGACTATTACAGCAGCAGCTGAACTGTGTTGACTTATTGATAGCATGGGTCATTTTACTTCTTGGATTCAAACACACATAACTCAGGGCTAACTTGTGTCAAAATTACTCATGCCTGAGTAATACCCTATTCCAAAAGCATTCCTATAGGCCTATCTGAGTACAAATGGTTCAATCTGAACCTTAGATGTCAGAGTCACCTGACTGCTTGGAGGAAACAAGTTGAACATTATAGGAAGCAGAAAGTTTGCACTGAAAATAAACAATCCTATACTGTGTGTGTGCAGGAGGCAAGAGCAGATGCTACAGTCTTGAGTCCACATCTGAAAAGTGACTAATAGTTTGTGTTGCATACTAATTCGTTTTAATGTCCATGCTGCTGATTACAGACATGGTTTTGTTTAGCACCGAAGCTTAAGAGGAGAAATAAACTTCAGTTGCTACATTTCCAGCTGTTTTGCACACAGAGATAAAAGATAATCTCTGTCTAAATAATGCTGCTTAAGATAGAAATCAACTTTCAAGTGTGTGTGCTGAATGGGAGCATCTAGGTTTGTTCACAAACTTTAATTTCCAGTGATTAGGACTGAGTAATATTTATTAGTCGAACTTATGCCCTGTGTTGAAATTGGCAGGAGTGGTGCTTTATGGCACAGTGTGATGCTAATGTCTGTAATTAAGAAAAGCTTAAGGAGCATCTATTCAAAGTGAGTACTTAGTTTGACAAATCTCACCACAACTAAATGCACTGGGCTTGACTATTTCTTTCCATTCCGAGACTTGTTAGATGGGGAAAAATTGGAGTATTTTCCCCTTTGCAATTTAATGCATTACAACTCCTCAAAGTCTAACGTCTCTATCACCCAGGCAGCATCAAAAAAAACCTCCAACTTTTCCCCCACTTCAGGCATTTAGGAAGGTGGTGAGTTGATGGGTTGAGACTACTGTGATCAGTTCTGCTCCCATTGAAGCCAATTGAACTTTCAGCTCTCATTTCAATGGTGGCTGGACCAGGCCCATAAAAAGAGTGGGTCCGAAGTTGTTATGATATTAGTTGCTTGCTTTACAGTGCAGGCAGCTTGGTAAATGTTTGCAATCTTCAGTGTTGTGTAAATAGTATTGATGTTAGAAGCACCTGTGATTCTAGACAGATGCTTTACAAACTAAATAGCCCAAGTGTTGTCAAATGAAAAGGAACAAACTTTGTCAGCCAGCCTGATCTGAAGCAAATCTCCATTTCTTCCCACCCTCTCCCAAAATTAGTGTTTTGTTATCAAAATACAAAGAGAACAAGAAAAGTGTATCTTACATTTAAAGGTAAACCTCAAAGCTACACTAATGCCCATTTATGTGTTGTTTGTCCAAAGAGCAATCTACAGTGTTCATGGAATCTAGAGATGGAACATACCATTTATTACCATGTCATCCAGCCCAGCTCCCTGCCAATCACCAATGTTCCCTATTATACATGAGTAATAATGTGTTGTTCAGTCTAATTTTTAAAATGTGCCGAGTGACCAGACTTTTACCATTTCCCTTGTGAGAATCTCACTGTAGAAGCTAACAGATCTTAATGTAAGCAAATTTTTCTCCCCGATGTTCAGTCTACATCAGGAGTTGAGGGAGAAGTTGACAATGTTTAATAGTTTTGTTGGGTTTTTTGAGGGGGCATTCTTTTTAATCTTTTCACATACATTTTTGGCACTTGTGCTGCACTGGCAGCCTCACAGACCCAAGTGCTCAGTTTATTCACAGAACAGCTCTGGCACAGACAGCGGCTGCATCAGCATTCCCCTAATTCCTCTCCAGTAGTCACTCCTGGAAAAACCATTTGGCTCTTGGCTTCTGGGCTGATACTTCTGACAACACTAAAAGCCAAACATCTTTGTACATCACATTCATCAAACAGTCTTCAGTTCTAAAGAGTATGGTGTCCAGTGAGAGTATGATTTTTGTGTTGCAGACATCAGTCCATTAGGAATAGGACTGAAACTATCAAACTCATTTCACAGAGGGAAGATGGGTGAGGTAATATCTTTTACTGGACCAAATGACGTTGGTAAGAGACAAGCTTTCAAGCTACACACAGCTCACCCTGAGATCTGGGAAAGGTACTTAGAGTGTCACAGCTAAGTACGTTCCCCAGACCTGAGGAAGAGCTCTGTATAGTATGAAAGCTTGTATCTCTCAGCAACAGAAGCTGGTCCAATAAAAGATATTATCTCACTCACCTTGTATGTCTAATATCTCAGGACCAAGATGGCTACAACACCACTGCATTCAAACTCATTTCATGTAAGTCACTACACAGCAATCATTTAGGGCAGAGGTTCTCAAACTGTGGTCCGAGCTCCATTCAGGGGGTCTGTGGATAGTTCCAAGTTGCACACCTGGGCAGATCCACACCAGAGAATGAAGGGACACCCACCTAATTAGTGGAGCCATGCAGGTGTGGCTTCACTAATTAGGTGTCTGGACCCTGGAGAAGATGCATATGTAAGGTGAGGTGGTGGCCTTGGGGGAAATAATGGTATGTGGGAGGGCTCAGTGGGGTGAGAATTTGAGACATGCATGGCTGGGGTGGCCAAAGAAAGAGGTGACTTTCCACAGATGCAGGGCTGCAGCCGCTGGGGAGAGACCCCCCTCTCCTTCCCAGCCCCAGCTCAGGGGCTGCCCTGTTAGGGGAGAGAGGGCCCATCCATCACATTAGAAAGGTATGACTGCTGATATTAAAACAGGAGTTGTTTGCTTTTATTTGTAGAACAAAACAATATTAATTATTAAAGGTTTTTTTATATAGCGCTTTTATACAAAGCGCTTTACAATAATTAGCTAACAGTACAAACAACATTTGGAAAGATTGTTAAGTGGTCCACCGAGACCCTGAGCAATTTTCAAGTGGTCCGTGAAAATAAAGTTTGAGAACCATTGATTTAGGGTACTTATGTGGCCCCCATTAAAAAAAAGTATCTGAGCACTTCTTAATATTCAATGTATTTTGAAGAGAACACACCACTCTGAGGTAGAGAAGTATTATTTTCACTTTACAAATGGAAAAATGGAGGCCTAGAGACACTAAATGACTTGTCCAAGGACACACTGGAAGTCTGTGACAGAGAAGGAACTGAAACGAGGTCTCCCAGCTCCCTAACAAGTACCACACCCACTGCACCGTCTTTCCTCCACCATCAGATGTAAGACACTACTGACATGGACTAGGTTCAAACGAATCACCAAGAATTGAAAGGTTCTTAATCTCATTACCAGTTCCCTGAGCTATTCAGTACCTGCAAACAGGGGCGGCTCTAGACATTTCATCGCCCCAAGCACGGCACCATGCTGCGAGGGGCATTCTGCCAGTCGCCGGTCCCACAGCTCCGGTGGACCTCCTGAAGCCACGGGACCAACGGACCCTCCACAGGCATGCCTGCGGGAGCTCCACCGGAGCCGCGGGACCAGCGGACCCTCCAGAGGCATGCTGCCAAAGGCAGCCTGCCTGCCGCCCTCCCAGCGGCTGACAGAGCGCCCCCTGTGGCATGCCACCCCAAGCACGCGCTTGGCGTGCTGGGGCCTGGAGCCGCCCCTGTCTGCAAAGTATTTAGGAAGAGTCCTTTACCAGGGGATATTACCATACAACAAAAGCCTTCTCCTCATCTGCATCTTGCAAATCACAGATTTTAATAGGGACTGGAACTTGGCATGGAGATGTTTCTCTGAACCAATATATTTTCTGTTAGAAACTATACAAAGATACCCCTAGTCATAGGCCTTGGCTACACTCACACTTTACAGCGCTGCAACTGGGGTGTGAAAAAACACCCCCCTGAGCGCTGCAAGATACAGCGCTATAAAGTGTCAGTGTAATCAGGGCAGCAGCGCTGGGAGCGCGGCTCCCAGCGCTGCACGCTACACCCGTAAGGGATGTGGTTTACATGCAGCGCTGGGAGAGCTCTCTCCCAGCGCTGCCGCTCTGACTACACTCACACTTCAAAGCCGGGACAGCGCTTTGAAATTCCAAATGTAGCCATACCCATAGTGTTTCTTCTTCTGTCTGTAGCTTTTGGCTCCATCTCTAAAACCACCTCTTATATTTGGGAGATCCTAAACATGCAGCATAAGTCTCAAATTCTAAGAGTTAAAAAAAAAATTACAGAAAAGCAGGAAAATTTCTATTTGAGCATTTACTATTCAGAGCAAATTACATTGATTTATTCATAGCACAGCCAGATTGTAATATCACAGAAACACTTGACTCTAATCAAAGGCCAACAGGATTAGCAGTTGTTCCTGATAATTTTGTTTTACACTATAATAGTCATGACAAGCCTAAGATGTTTTTATTCTAAGAATATGTGATCTTATTACATTCTGCTGCAAATTGCAAACACAGAATAAAAATGTATTATGGATCCTGAAAATTATAGATCAAAAAAGGTCTTTAGATCACCCAGTCTCAGTCTGGTGAAAAATATAGGGCCCGATCCTGTACAACTCACGCATGTAAAATTCTGATTAAATAATAATTTGCTTTTAGCTAGCACTTTTCAGCAGTATTTCTCAAAGCCCATTACAAAGGATCATAAAGTCAGTATCATTAACCCCATTTTACAGATGGGGAAACTGACCTACAGAGCAGTGAAGTGACTTGCCCAAGGTCGCCCAGCGGCAGAGCCAAGAACAGAACCTAGGTCTCTCCCAAGACACGCTCTAGTGTTTTGTCCACTAGGACACACTAAAGCCAATGGGGGGGGGGGTTGCCTGAAAAGGACTGCAGGATTCAGCCCAAAGATTCTGTTTTTTAAACAGCTGATACCATCTTTTGACTGAGGTATGTACTGGACACCTGGAATAGACCAGAGCACAATGTTTTCAGAGGTGCATTAACTCTGTGGGTGCGTGCATCTTCCCTCACCTGTCCGAGCTAGCAAAATTTACATGAAACCAAAACATTCCAACAGCTACATGAAGGTTTTCTTGCAGGAATATACATGCGGAAATCTATTTGCACTAGAGTTTGAGAGACTTTTACTTCCATTTACACTCTTTGGAATAAAAAATTACTAGTTCAAATGTTCATTGAAGATTAATGATAATGGTCATGACAAATGAATTTGTGGTTTTTATTTGAACTAACGTTCAAGATGCATTTTTTGCAGCATTTGTGCTGATTTGGTTTAGATTAAGAACCAAAAATTATCCTTATGGGTTCAGCTTTTCCAAAACTATTTAAGAACCAAGAAACTAAACTGGAGATTTGAAAAAGATCAGTGTGTGGGTAGAAAGATGGAGGTGTGTGACAGAAATCACTCCAACAATGCATCAGTAACATTTTCAAAATCCTTATGGTGTTCATGCACATAAAGCCAGGATGGAAAATACCTGGTTATAAGTTAGGGGGCAGACTCTTGAAGAAAGCTTTATCAGTCTAAAGGTTTGTAATAGCGTACCAAAGCTCTGAGGAAAATAGACTAGTTTGATGGATGAAAGATTTGAAAACATTGCAGGGAGGAGGGTGGAATTTGTTAGGAAACCTGAACTTGCTTCCAAAAAGAAATGAATGGCTCTATTTAGTTAATGACAACCAAAATTACAATATGAAGCAAATAGCTTGTAGCTCACTGTGTCACAGACATTTGTCAGTGTTAAGGTCAGGGATAGAGGTTAAAAATTCCCTATATTTTGTGTTGCATTTTTGCTGCCAAATGCAAATTTTCAACTGTAAGTAAGTCATTACTCTCCTGCTGCTCTGGTCCGATTAATTCTCACAATATTAGCTAGCAATTCATTTTATCCCTCCACATCACAAGTCCAGCTGAAGGAGATAAGTGGCTGATAAAAGATCTTGGAGAACAGTTATAAATGATTCACTTTAAAAGAATAATAAAGCAGCTACGCAGAACCAAGTAAAACTTCCATACATTGCACATAACTCATCGAGTTAAAAAACTTCAGCAAATTACAGTCAATAATCTTCACTGTCACCCTGCTGTTCCTCAAACTTTTGAGCAGAAACTTAATACTGAAATGCAAATATTTAATTAGTTTTTAATGGTGAAGTTTATTTTTACTAAATCTGGTCATTTGTCTCAATTATTTTCTCAATTTTTTACAGTTAACCAGTAATTGTCATTCTCAGGAGCTTTCCTTTCCGCCCCCCTCCCCTTCTTGTTTTCATTTCGCTTTTACAGAATGTAGCTTTGGTGGAAACACTTACTCTCGTGCAAAGGGCTTACATTTGGAAGAGATAACTATTCAACTCTCAAGTGAACTCTAAGTGAAAGTCAAGGTTTCGATCTTCATCTTGGACTGCACCATCTCACCCTGTGCAATTGTGACTTCACACAACAGCTGCACTCAACAGAAGCAGTCCACCTCAAGCAGTCTATGAAACCACTGACCATGGGGTTTTGTGGTTTTGTCCACAGGGCATAGCTGGATTGTATAGCATTATACAAGTGCTTCCATTCTCTCCTTTCTCAGGAACAGGAGATGTCTCAGCAATTGGTGCACAAGTCTTGATCTTGCTCCCACAATGACCAAGAACATCAGCACCTTCAGAGCAAAATGCAAAACCCTCTTCTTCCAACTAGCCTCATTAAATACAGCCAAACAAAATATAGAATTCAGATCTCTGCTCACTGGAGGAGAGGGAGAGAAAGAAATACAGCTTTTACATGTACATGTTATAATTTTGGGATACGCTGACAGCACAGTAATGGGCTCTGTAGATAATTATACATATATATAATAACATACTATTTTCATAGATCAGGCTGCCATCATTAGGCCATTGTTATCCTGCCGTTCATTGTACATGGGTGCAGCAGCCCATTTACACACAACAAATTGCCTACAATAGTCAGTTATTCTGAGAGAAGCTATCATTTTATTCGTGTATTGTACAGTGCTGAGCATAGTATCAACAGTTAATACTAAATGTATGTTGTATGAAAAATCCTAATATTTGCTTTCATTGGAAAAAGGACTATGATAGATGTGAAAAGTTAACAAAACATTATTGAATGATATATTTTTTCCCCAGCCCAATTAGTAGCTGAAAACATTTGAGGTAAAATAGTTTCTTTCCCATTAAATTCTGTCTAATCTCTAAAAATATTGCACCATTACCAGTGAATTGTTTTCTAACATACAGTAGTTCATCATCAGGCAGATACTGTCATGGCTTGATGTCTGAATCATTATACTTATGAGATTTAATTTTTAATAATGCAAAATTACTCATGGTACATGGTACTTTCTCTCCGAAACCCAGAGTCTGAGATCTGATAGCTAAGAAGTTTGGGGTAAGTTTTATCACCTTTCCTTGTGCACTTGGAAGGAGTTATCACAGCTAGCCTGATTTCTGCTAGTGCGCTGCACTGCTGCGAAGACAGTATTGTTGCTCCTTGGGCCAGCAGGAAGGAGTGCTCTGAATTGCTCATGGGCCTCTGGCCCTGTTGTGGATCAGCACTACTAACTTCCTCAAATAATCCCTTTGTGGGGCATCAGTTGCCAACAAAGGACCTCAAGGCCTTTATACCACACTCCCAATCTTCTAATCAATCAGGTAGTTAGATACTATCAAAAAGAGCACATATAAATATGTTCAAAACAGGCATTATGTGAGTGGTTAGGGAGGGGAAATTTGAGAGACTTTTAGGTCTTTATGAGAGAGAGACAAAGAACCCTCTTGGAAGTTTGGGTCTAGTACAATGCTCCTATATTCTCTCCAGATTTAAAAATTTTATTAGGATGATGTTTTTTAAAAAGTGAATGGTACAGAGTTTAAGCATAGAAGTTTCTGGTTATCAGGGAATAACATACAAATTATCAAGGGGTGTAAAGTTCAGTTTAAGATCGGATGGCGTAAGGCAGGCCTGCACAACTTATAAAGCGGCGAGGGCCACATTACTCCAAAGAAAACAGCTGACGGTCGAAACCCCTTGGCCCCATGGAACCCCCACCCAGCACCTCTGGCCCCGCAGAAACACCCCGTCCCAGCGCTGCCCAACCCTGCAGAAACAAATCCTCCTTCCCCAGTGCTGCCCCACCAAAACAGCTGTGGGTCAAACAGGAAGGTTGGGGGTGTGGAGGCGATACTTTATTTTAAATCAACCAGGGGCTCCCAGCTGAAGAGGTGGCTGGGAGCCCTCAGGAGCAAATTAAAGGGCCCGGGGCTCTGGCGGTGGGGGGAACCAGAGCTTTGCGGGGCTGGGGTAGGGATTTAAAGGGCCCAGAGCTCCTGCAGCTGCGGGGAGCCCAGAGCCCTTTAAATATCAGCCGCGGCTGGCATTCAAAGGGCTCTGGGCTGCCCTCAAAGCGCCGTGTGCGCGGGATTTAGAATCCCTCCATGGGCCGCACAGTGAGCCGCGAGCCACATGTTGTGCAGGCCTGGCGGAAGGAATACGTAAATCAGCAATATCCCCACTTCAGGGTAAGAGGTTAATGGGTCAAAGTACAGACACTGAGATATGAGGGTATGTTGTTCATATAATGGTTATGCTCAGATCCATAATAAGTGGATACGATGATGAGGATGGATTGACCTTCATTTGGTGAGATTTAACCTTCAGTGAGTTTATGCATCCAGTTCATATGGTCCAACGGAAAAAGTCTCTCGGTCACTTTCTCGTAGTCAATGCACAATGTCGCTCCAGCTCATGCTTCCTGGTACTATCAGTGGTCGGTGATGTGTGCGGTGTAGATATCCCTGGACTATCAGATGGTATCTGAGACCATGAGGAGCCGCATGACTCATGCGTAGTGTCGACCGATCCCACAAAAGATGCTCGTTGCAGGGGTCCCAGGCACCCAGGGCTCCGACAATCAGGATGTCCATCTGCACCTCATAGCCCTTTCCTTGCATAGCCCTTTCCTTGGCCAGGGAAGAGTACTTTTCCAGCTTACGAGCTTGAGCTTTGTGAAACGCCGGGGTCCTGTTCTCAAAGGAGACTGTGACATCGACAAGGATGATCTTTTTCTGGCCTCATTGGTGACGACAACATCAGGTCGCAGCTGGCTGTCGGTACCGAGGATGGTGCATTTCATGGAGATCTTCCCCAGGTGTGCTGCGATGGCTTTCACCAGGTGGCTCTGGATGGCGTTGTGGTGCAGCTGCCAGGCTCTGGAGTGGGGTTTGCAGCTGCAAAGGACACGGGACAGGGTCTTGTTGGAGTAGCCACACTTCCTGCAATGCTTGTCTCGGTTCCCGTGGCGGACAGCTCCATTGAGCAGGACACACTTGAGTCTGGCACAGTGGATGAACCGCCAAATCGGCAAAACGGGTGAAGCCTCCCCCAGTGAGGAAGTGGTTGCTGGCATCGAACTTGCTGGTCAACTTGAAGGCTTTACCCTCGTCTGGTTTACACTTCACGGTTTCCATGTACAGCGAGTGGATGGTGGCCTTCATGGTCCTCTCCAGCAAGCCCCTGGCGCTCAGGGTGATGATGGTGTTGCCATTGGACCTCATCTGTGGCACCAGGCCTCCCAGCTCCTGGTGCTTCTTGCACCACTCCCAGCGGCAGCCGATGCGCTTCCCCAGGTGAAGTGTGGCATTGCGACCACGGACCCACAGTGAGGCAATGTTGTGCCCGTACCGTCCGAATTCACCTTCCCGGGAGCAACTCAGTAAGGTGGCGATGTCTTGGTGGGAGGGGGCTCTGCTGATCTGCTTCTTTGTCATGTCATGCAGGGCATTCGCTGCAATGTTCCAAAGACCTGGCTAATGCCTTGGGGTCCATCCCCCCACCACATCTTTCTCAAATTCCAGGAGTTTGAGATGCCAGAGAACTTCCTTCATGTGATCCAAGAGCTGTATGAAGGAGGCAGCACCACCACCTGTTTGGTTGAATGGGAGACTGCTGAGATCCTGATCCAGAGTGGAGTAAAGCAGGGCTTTCCCCTCAGCCCCATTATCTTTAACCTTGCCATGGAGCTGTTTCTGCGAGTGATCTCCAATGGCACAGATGGCTTCAACCTCCATGGTGAGAAGGTGAGTGTCCTGGCTTATGCGGATGACCTGGTCCTGACCACGAACAACCCAGAGAGCCTCCAAGGTATGAGCCAACATCCCCCGCCTGGATGACCTGTGCGGGGGATGTTGGCGCTGCTGTGTCTGTAGACCAGCTCGTTGCTGGCTCTCTGGGGAAGGAACAGCCACTTCTTCACCAGCTGCTGGATGATCTTGTCTGCCTTGTTGAGGGGCACCTTTGCCATGGCAGATCCCCTTAGGACAGACGAGATGCGGGGGATCAGGAAGGCGTTCAGGGCATTTATTTTCTGCCACAGTGCAAAAAGGGAGGCATCGATCTTGGCGGCATCCTGCAAGATCTCTTGGATGGTGTCCTCAGGTGTCTGCTGGACACAGAAACCCGTTGGTGTGCCGCGGTGCTGGTATGCCTGCCCCTCTGCACTTTGGTTCTCAGGGTCCTCGACCTCATCCAGTTCAGGCTTGGAGCCTGCTGCGTGGTCGGCCTGCCATCTCTCACATGGGTTAGGATTCCTTTCAGTTGGGTGCTGGGGCGGGATGGTGGCGTTGCTGGTGGTCGGAGAGATACGGTCCATCTCTGGGGTTGCTGGGACACCGCCGGTCCTTCTATGAGTTGCTGCTGCCTGAGCGGTTGCTGCTGGAGTGTGAGATCTCTCGTAGGCAGTGTCCCGCAGGCTGGACTTGGAGGCCATGCTGGTCCGTCTGGCGATGAAGGCCTGGTGCTTTGGTGTGGCGGCGGGGTTGGCTTCTCCAGTGACGGCTGTAGTTTGTAGGGCAGTCTGGGGCATGGCGATGGCTCCTCCAGTGGCTGGAGTTGGCAAGGCGATCTGGGGCATGGCACTGGCTTCTCCAGTGGTTGGAGTTCGTAGGATAGTCCAAGAGGTGGCGCTGGCCCTTCTGACGACAGGATCTTGAGCAGCTATGTGAGGTGGGGCGCTGATCCTTCTGGAGACAGGGACATGCTGGACTGGGGGCAAGGCAGCACTGAGTCATCTCAGCATGGAAGTCTTCTTGGCGATATGTGAGGGTGAGATGGGCCTCCTGCTGGTGAGGCCCTGGGTGATGTTCCCCGAGGCAGCAGGTAACTTCTTGATCGCAGCATCCCATTCCACTGGCCTGGCGACGGGGGCAGGCTTCTTGATGGCAACTTGCAAGGTCAGCTTTCTTCACTGAGGCTCAGGAACAGTTGGCCAGCAAGAGGGCTGGGAGCCAGGGCAGAAGACTGTTTTGTTCCCTTGAGGTGTTTCTTGCAGGCAACTTAGTACATCTTGTAGCACATTCATATATACTCTCTTCCCCAGAAAACATAACAAAGGGTCTGCTCTTTCAGCCATTAGTCATCCTTACTCATATAAGCATTACTAATGAACTCAAGGGAGCAAAGAGTTGCAGGATCATGTCCCAGCACAGGATTTTTATTATTATTAATGAAGTCTAAAATATCAAACCCATGCCCTGCACAGCAGGGCAGTACATAAGGGATCTGAATCTCCAGTCAGTGACTCCAATTTTATACCATTGACTTCTATCACATTACCCCACCATAAAACTGATGTAAGAGTGGAGAATCTGATCCAACACATACCAGGACAATTGCACTGTCTAAATACTAACAAGTGCAGCAAGTCTCCTAGCCTCAAGGCAGCAAGTGAGAAGTGTGCATATGTACATAAGTAGGTAGAAGTTTCCTCTTTTGACTGGCTGCTCCCAAAGGGAATGATGCCCAGTGGGGCAGGTTGTGTCAGAAGAAGTGTTGAACACCTGAAAACAGTCACTAGCACTAATGACAGCAGAAGACATCTTGTCCTGTCACCAGCAGCAACTGTTGCTATGGATGCAGCACCGGACTGACTCAAGAAAGCAAAAAAGAGTTTAGAGGAAATGAAAGAAAAAAAAAAGTGTTAGGTTTGGGTTTTTTTATTACTACAATTTGTCTCCCATTTTTGGGGAGGTTTAATAAAGTGTCAGGGTCTGATCTCTCTGCACTACTAAACTGGATTTTAAAAGATAAACAAAGGAAACTATTAATAGGGTGACACTTCTTAATTAGTAACTAACTGTGCAAATTAGAATTGAGACATCCGCTGCTGCTGCCCAAGCTATACTTGTGCTGCGGATACATAAGGGACTTCACTCCCAAGTCTGCTGCTCTAGCAATGTTAATGAACACTAAGTTTGCTTTGGACAGTGTTTTTTTAAAAAAAGGAAAGGCTCCAGCTCAGCACTATAAGACATTTAAGACCAAATGGAGGGGGTTTGGGGAGGGAATGGTGCACTACCACATTTCCATTTTTTAATTATGTCTTTTATAAATATACAGAAGACAGTGTGGTCTAGTGGCTGGAGTAGGGTTGCCAACTTTCTAATCACACAAAGCCGAACACTCTAGCCCTGCCCCTTCCCCAAGGCCCCGCCCCCGGCTCCCTACATTCCCCCTCTCTTGGTGGCTCACTCTCCCCCCACCCTCACTCACTTTCACTGGGCTGGGGCCGGGGGTGTGAGCTCTGGGGTGAGGCTGAGGGTTTAGGGGTGCAGGAAAGGGCTCCAGGCTGGGGCACAGGGATTCAAAATGTGGGAGGGGGCTGCAGGTTGAGGCAGGGGGTTGGGGTGTGGGAGAGGGTACGGGCTCTGGACTGGGGCCAGGGATGAGGAGTTTGGGGTGCAGGAGGGAACTCCAGGTTTAGGGGGCTAGGGCTGAGACTCGAAGTCTGGGCTTACCTCAGGTGGCTCCAAGTCAGCGGTGCTGAGGGTCTAAGGCTCCTACCTTTCTTGGCTCCGAGCTGTGCCCTGCAAGTGGCCAGCAGGTCTGGCTCCTAGGTGGGGGGCCAGGAGGCTCCACCCGCTGCTTTTGCCCGCAGGCTCCACTCCACCCCTTCCCACAGCTCCCATTGGCTGCAGTTCCTGGCCAATGGGAGTGCAGAGCCGCTGCTTGGGGTGGGGGCAGTGCATGGATCCCTGTGGTCCCCCACCTCCACCTAGGACCCACACCTGCTGGCCACTTCCAGGGTGCAGCGGGGAACCATGACAGGCAGGGACTAGCCTGTCTCAGACCCACAGCACCGGTGACTAGACTTTTTATGGCCTAGTCAGCAGTACTGACCGGAGCCACCAGGATCCCTTTTCAACCGGGTATTCCGGTCAGCAACCAGACTCCGGGCAAACCTAGGCCAAGGCGCTGAGCTAGAGATTAGGAGACCAGAGTTCTGCTCTGACCTCTGCTGCTGACATACTGTAGGCAAATCATTTCATCTCTTTGTGCTGCAGTTTCCCAACTGCACAATGGAAATAATGATATTTACCTTCCTCTGTAAAGAAGGTTGCAGTCTATTGAGGAACAGTGCTACATTAGAGTTTATTTTCTTACAGCACCTGGAGTCTTGCATACTTCCTTAGCTGGATGATGGAGTCCGATGAAGTAAAGCCCAGTGGTTATTAAAGGAAGGCCATTCACTCAGGCAAAGAGTGAGCTGGTCCTGAAGTTGGACTTTGTGTTTTAATTTAAAAAAAAAAAGGGTGGGGCCCTCAGGGGGATGTGCAGGAGCTCAGTGCCTCTATGGCCAAGTTTTTCCAAAAGTATCTAATGATTTTTGGCACCCAACTTGAGGCACCTTAAAGAGGCCTGATTTTCCAGAAATGAAGCCCCTTTAATGTGTCTTAAGTTGAGCATTCAGAATGACTAGTCTCTTTTGAAAATCTTAGTAAAAAAGTTAACTCATTCAGTCCTAAGTGCATGCAGTTTAGTTTAATTTTTTTCCCTCCTTTACAGATCAGCTGTATCAGGCAGAAAAGTTGGACTTTCGAAATAATCTTGGACAACAAAGATCTGAAAGAAATGCATTGTCTGTTGTTCTCCATAGCACTATTTGGGCTGCAGAATGGATATTAGTCCCTCTGCCCTTTCCATCACTTTTCTTTTAAAAAAACAACAACAATAATAATAATAAAGAATATTTTGTGAGGGATCCTGATATATAACATTTAATATCCCACAGGCATATTATCTCAAAGCAGTTTATGGAGCAATATATTATGTTCTTGAAATGCACTGACATGCAAGGAATCGTAGTGGCCTCATTGTGAAAACAGACAGGCTACCATGAATTTTTGTAACACTGGCATTTAAACTGCAGTGATTAACTGAGTGAAGGAATATTAGTCAGGGCATTGAGCCTACACTCCTTCCCTTTGTTGGTCTGTCTCATGAGGCCTTTCAGATCTTTTATATGAACATATCAATAGGAAAGGAGCAGAGAAATTTAATATCCTTCTCTTCCCATCCTGCTCTCAGGTATTGTATTGTTTCTATAGAAGCAAATAGCCCTGTAAAAGCAATGGGGGAAAATATGGGCTTGAACCTGTGTGGTGCTACAGATCCTCAGCTCCCATTGACTATGGTAGCCAAGGAGGATACTTCGTACTACGCAGAATTGGGTTCTTAGTTTGGTTCTATCATTAGATGATGCAATATAACAATAAGACACAAGTTCGTTTTAAAGCTGCCAATAGGAGGTCATGCGTCAAAGAGTGTGTGACCTATTATAAAAGAACTGACCCTGAATACAATCCTACCCTGTGGTGCTCCTCAGAATTCTAGTCTTGATCTGCCCCTTTTCTTTGGCAATACATAAAATATTTTGTTGTGAAGAAGATACGGCTCACACACATCCCACAAAAGCAAGAAAAGGGGAAAAAAAAGTTAAGCCACTTAACCATACATTCCTTCTGCTTCTACTGCCATACATATTATTGTTACCCCAGCTCCTGTACACCACAGAGCAAGTGCTGGAACTTTAACTCTCCTGCTTTCACCCTTCAGACTATTTTTTCCTCTCAACATTAGAAATTGGTATAGTGGTTGATTTTGCAGGGTGTGAGGGTAGTTTGGTAAGAGAGGGACTGTAGAAGGGTGTCAAGTATCAGAGGGGTAGCTGGGTTAGTCTGGATCTGTAAAAAGCAACAAAGAGTTGCACCTTAAAGGCTAACATGTATTGGAGCATGAGCTTTCATGGGTGAATACCCCCTTCATCAGATGCATGTAGAAGGGTGGTTAAAGAGGTGAGGGGATGGAAGTCTGGCACCCCTTGGAAAACGTATGCAATTTAAGGTGTTAAGTTATTAACTAACCCTCTGAAGTTTCAAGCTGTGGACACCTGTTGTTATCAGACAGCACCATAATAATGGACCAGCTCCAAATCCCAGATCCAAACAACCCTAAAACTTCTGTTCCAGGCCCACTTTTTGGGCCCTGGGCCCATCTGAGTGGATGAACAGTCATCTTGGGAAGTGGAGGAGGAGGTTGGTTTTTTATGATGATAGTTTTTGGTGAGAAGCGGCCTGCTGCTCTGATTATTTCCAAAGGCAATGAACAAGTTCAAAGTCTTTACTGAACTTTAATTAAGAGTCTAGTTTTCATACTTTTTATATGTTAATCACTGTTCAGCGAGCTGGTGAACTTTGATGGAGCACAACCTACCCACTACAGGAATAGTTTGTGGCTTTCACTAGGTGTTGGCATTGTTGCTGAGAGGCAAATAGGATGGAATCTAGGTCCAGGCTGACATACATCCTCTGAAAGATCATTACAGAGGTAAAGCTATCAAAAGAGCAAATTCAGAATTTAAACCATCTTTCAGAACTGGGCCCAAGTTTCTATGCAAACTTTTTGAACTGGAAGATATGCAGCTGTTGGTTATAATTGTGAACATTGTCTCTCCTATATATTGATAACCTATATTTTAAAAGCACACTGTGTAGATAATGTATCTACTAGTATAGGACCACATGATGATATCCTACTCATGCTGAGCAGTCAGCTATTTCATTGGTAGTCCCACTGAAGTCAAAGGGTGAATGGGTAAAATACACTCAACATAAAGCTATCAGAATCTGGCCCACAGTCCATTTATTAGGTGATTCCTGTAGTCCAAGTTTCTCATTTTTAAAATCTAAGACAATGCTTCAAGGCAAATGTTTCTACATTTTACCACAGCCAGTTTGATGAGGAAGGACGAACACTTGAAAAGTGCAGTTCCACAAGGTGCTTGAAGACTGAAATTATTCGTTTAAAGCGTTTAATCGTGCTTTTGAAACCCACTTCCTCTGGTGACCTAATCACATAAATCATAGTAAAAGGTTAAAGATGAAGTTCAATTGTGCCAGATTATGTGCGATGGATTTCTCTGAAATGGATTACTTTCTATTAAAGAGTGAACTCATTCTACTAAATAAACATATTCTTCGTACAGCCACTGGACTCCTTCAAACCTTTTTCTCCTTAAAACCCTCATTTCTTAGGAATGGGCTGCATGATCGGCTGTTGCATCTGTTCTGGATGGAAGTCACTTTATATCTTCTTCTCACTCCACACAATGATCATCAACAATCGTTCCTGCAGAAATTCCTCTTGCTCTGTAGTTGTCAACTACAAGGTAGGATATGGGCAATGTACTATAGCTTTAATAAAATAATAATCATAATAATGCCTAGCGTTAGAGCCCTCCATCTGAGAACTTCCCCAAGTGCCTCCTAAAACATCTCTCTCACAGCACACCTGTGTGATAAGGAACTATTATTTACCCTATATCGGGGTCAGCAACCTTTCAGAAGTGGTGTGCCGAGTCTTCATTTATTCACTCTCATTTAGGGTTTCATGTGCCAGTAATACAATTTAACATTTTTAGAAGGTCTCTTTCTATAAGTCTATAATATATAACTGAACTATTGTTGTATGTAAAGTAAATAAAGTTTTTAAAATGTTTAAGAGGCTTCATTTAAAATTAAATTAAAATGCAGAGCCCCCCCAGACCAGTGGCCAGGACATGGGCAGTGTGAGTGCCACTGAAAATCAGCTTGTGTGCCGCCTTTGGCACATGTGCCATAGGTTGCCTGCCCCTGCCCTATATTATAGAAGGGGAAATGAACAATCATGTCACCTCCCACTGTCTAAGGTCAAGGAACAGATCTGAGACTTGGACCCACGTCCCCTTGTTCCTATTCCTGTGAACCATCTTCTAGGCCAGGGTCTCTCAAAATGGAAGTAGATGCTGCAAACCATTCCTTCCCTCTTAACAGATTTGGTGGAGTTGGAGTTTGGGTTGGATAAAGTGCCAAGGCCCTAATCATTCCAAGGCATTTATAGAAGATAAACACAAAGCAACACCGGCAAGAGTGGATAGGTCCCATTCTAACTACCCTTCCTGAAAGACAGACAACGAATTATATTTCCTGCAGCCTAATCACAGAAGAGAGTGGTGCAGTTTATCTAAGCAACAGGAAGTAAAGCCAAAGGATGCAATGAGCCACAGTGACTGAAGGCATCAATGACTAATTGTTCATTTAACTTTGCCTTTAAATTTCTATGTCACAAATTATTGTATCAACATCACATAGAACGTCACAGCAGTTGTCAAGTTGGAAGCTGAAGGTCTGGCAGTTACACAAGGCCAGGCTAGCACTTAAGAAGATGTGGAAGGTGGCTTGGAATTATGGGAGAAACATTACCTGGATGTTTCTTCTATAAAATGATTTGCAATGGATTATTCCACAATGTTGACATTTAAAAAGTGTAATCACTAGCTATAGGGTTGATATTCAATTGAGAAAATGGGGCACAGTTCACCTCTCTCCTAGAAGCTATCATATTTCAGGTTCTCTTCAGTGATTGTCTACCTGAATCTGAATTAATCAACTGAAGCCAATAGTGACATGCCTCAAAGACTAATACAGTTTAACAAACAAAGTAGTTCATCATTCAGTGCTTCTTGTTGATTGTCACCAACAGAAGAACTTAGAGGTTCAATTCTTTTATTGGATGTCAGGTAACTCAGCTCAAATCAATCAATTTATTTAACACAGAAAAATCACTACAGAAACAAAGACAAGGGTTAATATCTCACTGCTCTGGAAAACAGTTTACAGCATCTTCAAATTTGCTCCAAAGTATGAACCCAGCATAACTAGTATTTATATCCAAGCTATTTACAATAATTAGATTACTTCAAGCATTACCCAAGAATTACATACTAGTTAGCCATTTCTTATCTTTGTTTTGAGCATATTTTTAAGGTTACAAAGATATAGCACCAATCATCCTTATCGCTCTGTACCAGCATTAACTGCAATTGGACAGGCCTTAACAGACATATATCTTGTCCCTGACAGTTCCTAAATGTACCCAAAAAGCAGAGTTCATGCATAGTTTACCTACTATTACAAGGCCATCTTAAGTAAAATATAAACACACTATTGACTAACAGTCATAATTTATTCCATAATTTCCACATCATGCATTGCTACATAGACTGAAGGTCAAGCTTTCTGAAAAAGCAGCTACTGTACAAGCTGCAACAGGTGGAAAGTTCACCCCTACCCCCAACAAAAACCTATGAGACCTTCCTGATGAGCAGATTACCGCAAGGGGTGCTAACTAATGTTTTAATCTAGGTAATGCTTTTCCATGACCACAGAGAATTTACAGTCAAACATTTTAAGTTACAGAGCAAACATTTATACATTGCCTTATACCATGGGATGCAGCTGTTTAGGTAGGATTATAGGTAGTGACATGGGATGGATCACTTGATGATTACCTGTTCTGTTCATTACCTCTGGGGCACTTGGCACTGGCCGCTGTTGGAAGGCAAGATACTGGGCTAGATGGACCCTTGGTCTGATCCAGTAGGGCCATTCTTATGATTAATACACACAGCCTCCTACAAGCATTCCATGAACGCTAAATACAGAGTTATAGCTTTAATATCTATTTGATCACACTAACACACCAGTGAGCCAGACTGGTTTCCAGCCATACATTTATAAGTGTTTGGTGGGGCCTGGGACTTTGGCATGAGGTGGCACCTGGGCTGCCAGTGTCACACCGCAGTTTGGGGCACGGATTCAACTTTGAGCTCTCTTTGAAAATGACAAAGAGGTGAAACAAAGAGCTGCATGAAACTTAGCCACATTTCTTTCACATGAAGTTAACAGGAGTAGTGCCATCTAACCCCATGCAAATCTTTGACAAGGTACGCGCAGACCACACTGGATCTAGCTTGGTTTTGGGGATTGTGGGGGAGGTCAGAGTAATTAAATGTGGATTGGTCCACACTGGCCAGATAAAGAACCTTAGCCTGTACCATTTGAAAGTAGCGTTTAGCAATGCAGTTGTCATTGCCGAAGCCCCGATGTGACTGGAGCCATAAAGGATATGCTTTTGCAGATTGTCAATTACCTGCTGACAATACCTTCTTGTTGTATATATTTTAACACCTCAGATGGTCTGTGTGGCTTTCCAAGATGGTTTCTACATAACATATTTTGGCCACCTGCAATTTCTATGTTGTCCTATCTTTGACTCTTGAGATATTGTAAGTGCCAACAGAGGTCCTCAAGTGTAAAGAAGCCTATAACTAATATATTGGTGCTATGTCAGAGGAAAGGCTTCCTGAAAATGAAGCCCCTGAAGTATTATGCATGTTTCCTTGGTACATATATCTTATGGCATGCAGGGCCGGCTCCAGGCACCAGCGCAGCAAGCTGGTGTTTGGGGTGGCCCATGGAAGGGGGCCGCACGTCTGGGTCTTCGGTGGCAGACCGGCTGAAGAATTGCCACTGAAGAATGAAGTGGCGTGGTAGAGCAGCTGAAGTGCTGCCGATCACAGCTTCTTCTTTTTTTCCCCCTCTCTTCGCCACTTGGGGCAGCAAAAAAGCTGGAGCCAGCCCTGATGGCATAGGCTTGACCTCCTTGTGAGTGAGTGACTGTCATTCAAACAGATGGTCATAAGTGCAAGTAGCCAAGAGACCATGTGCAGTATGTGCATTGTGGGATGATTCATACATAGGAATTCCGCTCTTAGTGTCTAATCAGCTGTTTGTCCTGATCAGCAGTGCCTATAATTAATGCATGGCCAGCCCACAAATCCAGTCCTAGGAGGGATAAACTTTATGGTTTCCATGTCAGGAGTGGTTTTGTCCAATTTCAGTCAGAGGAGAGTGAGTGGTATAAGCACACATGCTCTAGAGAGGTATTATGATGGAATTTCCCTATTCCTTTCAGTATCTCTACACAAAGCAGCTAACACAAACCGTCATGGCAGCTGGAGTTTTGCTACATAGGTTGTCAGAATGCAGAACCATGCTCCATGGGCACAAAGGGTGAGCAGCATTTAGTCAGAAGCTCTCGCTCGTTGTTTGCTATTGAAGTTAAATGTAGTCACAATACCGAGGGTGGTATAGGAGCTGACATTGAGAGAATTTCAAAGCCACGCAAAGCTTGGTGGTTGGTGGCAGATTCCTGACACAACTAGAGATGATCTCCAACCAAAACCCAAATCTGAATCTCTTCTAACAGGCCAAGCTAAAACATTAGAGCCAATTAAGCCTGAGGTGAAATTCCAAACCTAACAGTCAATGGCAGTTTTGTAACTTACTTCAGTGGTGCCGGGATTTCACCCCTGTTCTTTGGGATTTGAAATCAGGATCTGAATCTGAATTTCCCAAAATGTCTGAGTATTCAGATCCAGTTCTTGGGTCTGTTTAGATTGCAAGTTCTTCAGGGCAGGGACTGCCTCTCACTGGCTTTGTGCAGTGCCTTGTACAAGGGGGTGCTGGGCTCAGTTGGGGCCTGTAGGGAGACATCTACATTGCAGCTGAGAGCGAGCCTCCCACACTAGCTAGCACTAACAATGCTAGAGCTGGTGCACTAAAAATAGCAGTGCTGATGTTGTGGTTATAGCTCCGAAGCATATGCAGTTGGGTGGGCTTGACAGCCCAAACGGCAATATCCACACTACTATTTTTAGCCCACTAGCTCAAGCAGCACTAATGAGAGTCCATCTTTCCAGGCTGGGAGGGTCACTCCCAGCTACAGTATAGACATACTCTAGATGATATTCAAATACAAATAACGATCTAGAAGGCTGTAATAATTTTTACATGACAGAAAGCATAGGATGGTGCATTTAGCAAGAAATAGATTTTATTCTGATGGATCCCTTTGGAATTATCATATTTTAAGTTTCAAAATGAAGGATGTTTCTCTGACAAAACCATGAATTTCTCTGAGTTCTTCCATTTCTAATTCAAGATCTGATTAGCTGATAGTTATGATACACATTTATTGTGCACTTGCTTTCAAGCAATTCTGATTAAGAAAAGAGCACAAATGAATGAAACTTAAGAAAGGCTCCAAGGGAGAAATTAATAGGTATCAATTGCCTGTGCTAGATTATGCTATCCTGTCTTTATTTCTCAGTCACAGTATAGATATACAGTAGATGTTGCCCAAGCAGGAACTGAATGAAGAGGAAAGTTATTCTTTTTTATCTTGATCCTGCAACCACTCCTCATTATGAGTCGTCCTCTCTCATACAACTAGTCACATTAATGTGACTACTTGTGTGAATAATTGTTCACCTCTGGATATCTGCACCATGTCTCTTAGACTGCCAGGGTCAAAGAATCATAGACAATCTAGATCCTACTCAAAGCAGGACCAATCCCCAGACAGATTTTTGCCCCAGATCCCTAAATGGCCCTCTCAAGGATTGAATTTACAACCCTGGGTTTAGCAGGGCAGTGCTCAAACCACTGAGCTGTCCCTCCTCCTCTATAGTAATATATGGAGATATACAAATGTAGGATGCCAGGATAAACATTCCAAAAAAGGAACATAGAAACAAACAAAAATAATCACTCACACAGGATGGGCATATGCAGCTGTGGAATTGATTCGTGTATGTAAATAACTCTTATCCAGGAGTTCTTGTTTATGATCTAAAACATTTTCAGCAATACTTTCACTTAGGAGACACCAAATTCATCTAGAACGTAGGTAACCTTGTCACTAAAATGAATGCTATCCCCCTCAAGAAGAGACACATTGAGAAGTAAATCCTGAGTTCAAGCCATTGAGAGTCAGCTAGAACATAATTCCTAGTTGTGGGAGACCCCACATCACAAAAACCAGGACACATTCCTGAGCAAAAGCTGGCAACAGCTTATCCCAGAACTGGGATAAGATTTTGGCACATCAGCAAAGAGGAGAGTTTTGTGGAAGTACCTTACACAGCTCCTACCTGTACTCACTTTCATGAACATGTCTGCTGGCAGTCCAATTCATGTCAATCCTCGAAACAAACACTTTGGGCTCTTTGAAAACCTGGCTGTAAGCATGACAATGGGAGCAGCTGCAAACTGAGCTCTTTTAAACAGACTCAGACTTTAGAGCCAGAAGGGACCATCGTGATCATCTAGTCTGACCTCCTGCACATTGCAGCCACAGAACCTTACCCACCCACTCCTGTGACAGATCCCAAACATCTGGCTGAGTTACTGAAGCCCTCAAATCATGATTGAAAGACTTCAAGTAACAGAGACTTCACCAGTTACACTAGATTAAATTTGCACGTGACCTATAACATTTGTCCCTCAGTCTCCAGTACTAGAGTGTCCAAGCACCACACAGGTATTAATGAATTTATCCTCACACTAGTCCTGTGAGGTAGGGAAGCAAGAGACACCTCCCTCCCCCAATCTTTTTTTTTAACAAAACAAAAAAAACCCTCTGACATTAAGTCATGATCCTGCACCCTCAACTCTAGTTGGTTTTAATGGAGTTGAGAGTGTTCAGCACATTGCAGGACTGGGCCCTAAAGTTTTGATCCTGATATAGAAAACCCAGTGGGAGTTCATGTCATTGACTCCAGTGGGAGTTGGATCAGGCCCTAAGAGATTTGCCCAAGGACACATAAAATCTGTGGTAGAGCCAGGAATCAAACCCAGTTCTCCCGAGTTCCAGTCTGGTGCCTTAACTAAAATGAAAAAAAAAAAAATAAGTAAAAAGCTTCATTGACTTAGAGGCCAATGGAAAGAATCCAAGATAACTGAAACCAACTCAATTGCAAGCAGATAAACCAGATCAGAATTTAACCCAGAGAGCGTAGCTCATCTCAGTATTATCCAAAAGAATCCAAGCTAAGCATTTGCATCCTGGAAATAAATGTTTGCCAATATGTAAGAAACAATCTTTTAAAAAGTCTTATTTGTGCTGCTTCCACAGATACCCACTATATTATACAGGAAGGCTGTGCTTTTCTCATTCTAAAATGTTACCTTCTATCGTATTTTTATATACATGGCTGGTAAAATATAACCCTATAGATATACCCCAGTCACAAAAGAAAAGTGCCATGCCAATTCATTATTCCCAGTGTTATTAGGTTAGAAGATCATTTTAGGTGCAAGACTTACACCCAGAAGCTATCACATTAAGGCAGAGCTCATTAATTATATATGAGATCTGATTATATTCATTTCTGGTGTTAGTTTAATAACCTGTGGCATTTCTGTAGCTAAAATTATAATAATAATTCCAGCCTTTTATAGTAAAGGAAAATATATTATGGGTCAGATCCATAACAGGTGTAAAGCAACTGATTCCATTGTTGTTCAACAATGCTATGCCTATTTACACCAGCTGAGGATCTGGCCCAACATGACAAGGAGGCTAGTTAAATCACTAAGTATTACACAAAGGAAACTTGTTAAATGTAAAAATTACAGCTGACATTGCCAAAGAAAAATAATAAATTCCCAACTTGTAAATATTGGAAATACCATTTTTTTTAAAAAAAAAACAGAAGGAATTTAGCTCCTCTAAACTTTAATGCCAAATTAAGCACCATTTGCAGACACCTTTCAAATTATATCAGTGGGCACTGTGTCCTGCATAGCTTCCAACGCTAAGAATTTCCAACAGTTTGTATGATGCAATTGTATTGTTAGGTGACAAAGAGTCAATTTTATATTTAATTTAGCTTCATGAAAATGCATTAAACGAGGATCAGAAGGATTCCAGTCTTATTTACACTGAAGTAAATCCAACTAATATATATATATATATCAATGGAGAGTTCTGGGTTTACACCAGAACAAATGGGATCAGTACCTGGCCCAAAGAATTTTTATTGCTACCTGTTATAAGGAAGGCTAAGTGCAAATAAGGCTAGCATACAAGTTGCACCAATTAACCAGTTTCAATCAATGTTTATTATTTGTGTTAAGTAGTGATCATCTTGAACCAAATCCAGCCCTCCTCCCGAATTTTAGAGATGGTTAGATTCAGATTTAGCTCTTACCTCCTCTCTGGTTTTAAAGGCAGACTTTGACAGCCTCCAGTTCTAAGAGATGGCAGGTTCAGAATTAAATCTGCATTGCCCAGAGCTCATCACCTGCTTACTCGATATTACCACAGCACGATGCTCCCTAGCTGCTTCCTCCACTAATAGGCAAGCTAGGTAGGCCAGATATTAGGCAGATATAATTGATATTGCAATGAGATGCATAAATTAAAATAATATTACCTTGCACTGATTTGGCTGGGAGATGATTCACAACCAAAACAGAGGCTGCTTTCCCCCCGCCTCTTTCAGTCCCATGATGGCTCTACCCAGGTGTAAGTTTTCATTTCCTAGTATTTCACTCATGGTGTCATCATCATATCACCCTATTAAATCCTGTTTAAAATGTATTTGTTTTGCCATTCCAAGAGGACTCTTTGAACATTTGCAGTACCCTACAAAATCCAATGGCATGGCTGATTAACACAATCCTATTATTCTGCATACCAATTTCATCCATGTCAGTGGGGTGTATATATATATATATATATATTTCATTAAACATTTCTATTCTTGCATCTAGCAACTGGGAATTGTCAGCATTTAACAGTTTAATGCGTCTTGCAATCACTCATGTAAAGAAATTAACATAAATGAAAATAAATTGGGTATTATACCCAGTAGGAAATGCACCCTAAATTCTCTCTCTCATCTAATTCACTACTCCAGTTAAAGGGCAGCATTCTAATGCAATTCAATTTGCTCTACGGTGCAAAATACATTTTCCATTAATGGTCAATTTGAAAGATGTTTTGCAGAGGGAATATCAGCATTTCCTGCTGCTAACTAGTGACCTCTGCATGTTTTTTGGGTAGGACATTCATAGCAAAGACAGTTTCAAAAGAAAATGTTTTAGGAACCTTAATATAACTTCACAATGATCAGGACAGTCAAGTGTTCCCCACTTCCTCCACAACGCACCCTACAATGATCACTGAGCCTCCCATGATGAGACACAGCTTTGCTCTTTTTCCTTATAATTGATATTTGTATTACAGGAACACCAATAACCTCAAACAAAGAGCAGTGGTCCATTGTGCCAAGCACCATGTAGATATGAAGAACCAAGCATTTCCTGCCCCCAAAAGCTTACAAACTTTCACATTCCTTTTGCTGTCCTCCTTTAGTGCTTGGGAATTAGAACCACCACCCTGTGATCTCCTGCATCTCAAGAGGCAGCAGAGCTAGGACATGGCAACATCTTGACAAGGTCAGAAGTCCCCACTGAAGCCAGGATATCTGGTTATTTTGAAAGCAGGGAACGGACTAGGGCTCCTTGCAGATGGAAGTTTCTAACCCTGGGGTGCTTTTATTCATTTGGCTTACATATGGACTGGCACACACGCTTCAGATTCAGCATTAAGCCAAAGCACTAGAATGGAGCAAACACGCACAGTGATGTGGGAGGAGCCACCTTTGGGGCACTACACCCTGGCTGGAATCGCTCTGCCTGCATGTGCTCCTAGGCTTGCCAGGCATCTGGTTTTCAACCAGAATGTCCAGTCGAAGAGGGACCCTGGCGGCTCCAGTCAGCACTACTGGCCAGGCCATTAACAGTCCAGTTGGCAGTGCAGTGGGGCTAAGGCAGGCTCCCTGCATGCCCTGGCTCCACGTGGCTCCTGGAAGCTGCCGGCATGTCCCTGCAGCCCGTAGGCGCAGGTGCAATCAGGGAAGCTCCATGCGCTGCCCTTGCCCTGAGCACTGGCTCCGCAGATCCCATTAGCCAGGAACCACGGCCAATGGGATCTGCAGAGGTGGTACCTGCAGACATGGGCAGCACTCAGAGCCAGCAGGCCGTGCCTCTGCTTCAGAGCCGCTTCTGAGAGCTGTGCAGAGCCAGGGAGCCTACCTTAGCCCTGCTGCGCAGTCAACCAGGAGCCACCTGCGGTAAGGACCACCCGGCTGGAACCTGAACCCCTGCTCGCACCTCAATCCCCTGCCCCAGGTAGAACCCCCTCCCGTATCTCAACCCCCTGCCCTGAGCCCACTCCCACTCTCCAAACCCCTTGGCCCCAGCCTGCCCCCCCCCACCCCTCATCCCCAGCCCCAACCCGGAGCCTGCCCCCCCAGTTGGAGCCCTCACCCCCTCCCGCACCCCAACTCCCTGCCCCAGCCCAGCAAAAGTAAGTGAGGATGGGGGAAGAGTGAGGGGGGATGGAGTGGGTGGGGCAGGGCCTCAGAGAAGGGGCAGACCATTGGGAAGGGGCAGGGAAGGAGGTGGGGTAAGGGTGTTTGGTTTTGTGCAATAAGAAAGTTTGCAACCCTATGTTCACTTAACACATCAGCTGTAAGACTGGTGCTGAACAGCGGTGCTGCCATTACAGAGGCATCCAACAGAGGCACATCAAGCCTTAAAGCCAGTGTTGATTGCTGGTGTCACTATGCTCATGTGGTGCATCTCCCTCTCCTCCTCCCTCCCCTCCCCCCCCCCGCCACTGCCCCCAACACAACACTGGTGTTCTGGTGCTTAGACTAGCCATAACCCCTCCCCTGAACATTCACTTTATCAGCCATTGCACTAACAATGAAGAACGTTTCTGTTCCTCCATATTTGATCCTGCAAGGGGCAGGATGAGCATTAGGGCCAGGATGCCAACTATCCGTGCACCAGGAGTTCAGGCAGAACATTTTCTGAAATCAATAGCACTTACTCTTCTCGGAGATTGGATCAGACCCAAAACTACTCAGAGTCCATTGAATTCACTAGAGTGTTTCCATGGACTTCAATAAGTTTTGAATCAGGTCCATAACACATGCACACCTACCCACACACTTCTGTTACGTGCAGGCTTTTAATAAATCGAAGTAACAGAGGGAAACAAACTAATGCAGGTGTAGGGCAATCACCTTGAAATTGGACTGCAATTGAAATGGACACAACTTTTTTTCCTTCACTCTTCCTCCCTCCCCCACTTTATATATATATTATAGAGCCGATGGAGCTCTCCTAACTGAAGGGGAATTGAACTCATCCTTTCAATTCTTCAATTCAGCCCTGCTACCATGGCCCTGAGGAGAACCTATAAATCCACCTGTAATTTATTAAGGTGGTTCACTGTTCTTCACGCAACCAGCTCACATGGCATGTCATTTAAAAAATGATTCTGTCACCTGGAATGAAAAGATACAAATAATGGCCAAAACAGGATCAGAGCGACCGCATTTAACAACTAAACTCCCAAGGAAAGCTTTATAGCGGGCAGTATGAGTGCCATCATGTTTCACCATGGTTTATATAAAAGACGGACTCAAGGGACTGCTGATCAAATTTATTTGATCCAAAGAGCTTTCTAGAAACAACGGACCAGCACCTCAGCTACTGTGAAAGGCATAACTCCATTTAAGTCAATACAACTATGCCAATTTACACCAACTGAGCTGGTCCATCTATGAAAAAGCAAGGCAAAAATCAAGTCATCCAAGACAACCATCTAATGCTATAGCACATCTTTATTATTAATAGCCTTCATTCACCACCCCCACACTAATATTTCACCTCACAAGTGGTCCCATTGATTGTAATGGGATTACTCATGGAGTAAAGTACTATTCTGTGTGACTGAAGGCTAAAGAAACTGGCCTATGGTTTATATTCAGTAAGTATTGGGTAAAAGAGTAAAGACTTCAGTATTTAGTCCCTTGGGCAAGAAATAACAATTATAGCAACTTGGGAAAATGCACGACACAACTATGGAAAAATAATCCAAAACAGCTATTCTTTCAGGGCCAGATTTCCCCCTGCCCCCAATTATTAGTACTTCAGTGTGTGAACAACCCCATTTAAAGCAATAGGGCTACTCATGAAGTGTGGTATTGTTCACCTGCAGAATCTAGCTAATAATGAATGGAAGGGATAGATCTGGAACAAACATCAAAGTAGAAATCAATTAGTAGGGTGATTTATTACAAAAAAAGCTAGGCTGGAGACACAGGTATCAGGAAGCAGGGAGATGGACACCTCCCTGGGCGAGATTGTGGACTCCTACTCACAGTGGTAAGCAGCTAGTAGAGTTGCCAATTTTAGTCGGACATATTCCTGGAGGTGTCATCACATGACAGTTTTTAATTAAAAGATTAATCTTTAATTCCTGAAGACTCCAGGACAATCCTAGAGGGTTAGCAACCCTAGCAGCTAGTCTCATGAATACTTTCAACTTCAGTGGGACCACTCATGGAGTTCTCCTCTCCTTTGTGTCACAGCTTGCTATCTAGATTGATGCAGCAGTTAGATGGCTGAACATCAAGGGAAGTAAGGTGTTGCAGTCCATCCTCCAGTCTAATTGTGCGCTCCTCCACCACAGTTTAGGTCTGTATTGCAGCTCCACGGTCGCTCTGATGATTGGGCTAAGCCAAAATTTCTCTTTTGTAGAAGCCACTCTGGCTGTTCCAGTCAGCAGCCTGTTAAGCCTAGTCCAGGATCTGCGTCCCAGGTTGCAAACAGGTGGGTGTAAGTTAGGGGTTCTGAAGTTCATCAACAATGTGTCTCTATCCCAGAGTTGCTGCCACTCTCTGAGGACAGAGCTGTTGACCCTGATATGTCATTGTTCATCCAAGACTGACACTTGAAATGAATGCATGAACAGCTGCCACACCAGATGTCCCAAAGTCAGTCATAGCAAATCAGCAGGAACTGCAGGCATACGTGTTTTCTTCTGGAGGCGGGCAGTTCTTGTGGGAAGTGTGCTGACAGTGAGATTGTTTATTAATTGGATTATGGTAGTGCCTAGAAGCCCCAGTCATGGACCAGAACTCCATTGTACTAGGCCCTGTACAAACAGCACAAAACTAGAACAAAAAGACAACCCATGCCCCAGAGAGATCGATTAGACCAGCATTTTTTAAAACGTGGGGCACGGTAAACATATACATATGTATATATAAAGGCCAAACTGCCTTTTTAACACAAGGTGGAGTTGAGGGAGAGGGCTCCAATGGCTTCATTTTTCTGAAAGGAGGCTCAATTTTCATAAGTTTGGGAAGTGCTGTGTTAGACAATAGAACAATCTCCCAAAGGCAGAAATGGAAACCACACGATTGGTTGCACTTAAAACTGCACTGAACCCAGCACTAGAAAAAGTGTAGCACAGTACACTCCTGCACTGGCAGATGGTTGAACTAGATGGCCTCATAAGTTAAATTTTCAGCTTTGTCTTAGCATAGCCTTCTTTTTTGTGGGTACAATTTTGCACCTGAAAACTGAACCATTTTGTTTTTGCACTCACAATTTGCAGGTGTAATTATTAGCCTAGAGACCTAATTACCTGTCAAGGTTCCTTCCCCACTCTGAACTTTAGGGTACAGATGTGGGGACCTGCATGAACACTTCTAAGCTTAATTACTAGCTTAGATCTGGTACCACTGCTACCATCCAGAATTTCAGTGTCTGGATCACTCCCTGTCCCCACAAAACCTTCCCTTCCCTGGGTAGCCTTGAGAGACTCCTTCACCAATTCCCTGGTGAGTCCAGATCCAATCCCTTGGATCTAAAAACAAGGAAAAAATCATGAATTAAAGAAAAGAAAGGTAAAAGAAAACCCTCTGGGAGAGATTAGCATACCAGCTACTCTCACAGACATATTTCAAACACGGAGGATGTTCCCCTGGGCACAATTTTAGTTACACATAAAAAAATAATACCCAAATACCCAAATTTGATTCTACCTCTATTTGCATAAGACAGATTACAAAGAAATAAACATAAACCTATTTACTCCTTTCTAAAACTTACTACTCTGATAAGAGGCTGGTTCCTTGATCTTTTTCACTCCGGTTGAAACTGAAACTCTAAACAAAGGAAAAACTTCCCTCCTTCCTTTTGAAACATCTTGTTTCCCCATTGGTCCCTCTGGTCAGGTGTAGCTAGGCTAGGTGAACTTTTTAACCCTTTACAGGTAAAAGAGGCATTAACCCTTAACCATCTGTTTATGACATGCACCCAAATCTCAGACAGCGTGGAACCGCACTGGCAGTGATTTCTTCCTAGAACTTTAGAATAAAACAGATCTATAAAAACACATGCACCTTTACATACACTACTACTTATGTAAAATTACAAGATTTTTCACATTCCAAGGATAATTTAACCAGTTAACTCTGGGAAAAACTTTCATGGGAGAGTGTATCAGCTACTTTGTTAGAAGCTCCTGAAACGTGTTGAATTTCAAAATCAAAATCTTGGAGAGCTAAACTCCATCGAAGAAGTTTTTTGTTGTTTCCCTTGGCAGTATGAAGCCACTTTAGCGCAGCATGGTCGGTTTGTAGCTGGAACTGCCATCGCCAAACGTATGAGTGTAGCTTTTCCAGGGCATACACAATGGCGTAGCATTCTTTTTCACTGATTGACCAGTGGCTTTCCCTCTCAGACAGTTTCTTGCTGAGAAACACAACAGGATGAAATTCTTGATCCGGTCCTTCCTGCATTAGAACTGCTCCTACACCACGCTCAGATGCATCTGTGGTTACTAGGAATGGTTTGTCAAAGTCCGGAGCCCTTAGCACAGGGTCAGACATGAGCATTGCCTTAAGCTGGTTAAAGGCCTTCTGGCATTCATCAGTCCACTTAACTGCATTTGGCTGTGTCTTTCTGGTCAGGTCTGTTAGTGGGGTAGCGATTTGACTGTAGTGTGGTACAAATCACTTGCAATATCCAGCCAAGTCTAAGAAGGACTGGACCTGTTTCTTTGACTTTGGGACAGGCCACTTTTGGATAGCATCCACCTTGGCCTGTAGGGGATTTATCGTTCCTTGACCCACCTGGTATCCAAGGTAAGTGACTCTGTTTTGGCCTATTTGACACTTTTTAGCCTTAACAGTTAGTCCTGCCTGCCTGATGCACTCAAAGACTTTTTCCAGGTGCTCCAGGTGTTCTGCCCATGAATCAGAAAAAAGGGCCACATCATCGAGGTAGGCAACTGCATATTCTCCCAATCCTGCTAGGAGATCATCTACAAGTCTTTGGAAGGTGGCGGGTGCATTTCGCAGCCCGTAGGGAGCACATTACATTCATTCACCCCTGCATGGGTGATGAAGGCTGACCCTTCCTTGGCAGGTTCATCTAGCGGTACTTGCCAGTACCCCTTGGTTAAGTCTAACATAGAGATGAACTGGGCACATCCCAATTTCTCCAATAGCTCATCGGTGCGTGGCATTGGATAGTTTTCGGAAAGAGTTACAGCATTTAGCTTACAGTAGTCCACGCAAAAGCATATTTCCCCATCTGGTTTGGGAACTAGAACCACGGGAGATGCCCATTCACTGTTAGAGGGGCGGATTATACCCATCTGTAACATGTTTTGGAACTCCCGTTCTATAGCAGCTTGGGCAGCACCGGTAGGGTGGAGTTCTAATTGGGTGAGCATTACCTGTGTGAATGGAGTGGTATGCCCGTTCAGTCCATCCTGGGGGGGCTGAGAACAATGGGGCGAAGCTAGTGCACAGCTCCTTGATCTGTTGCCACTGCAGACATTCCAGGGTTGTGGAGAGGTTCACCTGTTCCACGCCACCGTCACTTTTTCCTTCATAGTAGACACCTTCAGGCCACACAGCGTCATCTCCTTCCTGGGCTGTAAACTGACAAACCTTTTAATTCTCTGGAATAAAAGGGCTTTAGAGAATTAACGTGGTACACTTTAGGCTTTAGGGTGGAAGTGGGAAATCCTATGAGATAGTTAATAGCCCCCAGGCACTCTTGGATTGTGAATGGCCCTTCCCATGACGCTTCCATCTTATGGGCCTGTTGCGCCTTCAAGACCATAACCTGGTCCCCTACTTTGAAGGAACGCCCTCTGGTATGTTTATCATACCATGCCTTTTGCTCTTCCTGAGCATCCTTTAGGTTTTCTTTAGCAAGGGCTAAAGAGTGTCGGAGGGTGCTTTGTAGGTTACTTACAAAGTCTAGAATGTTAGTTCCTGGAGAAGGCATAAACCCCTCCCATTGCTGCTTCACCAACTGCAATGGCCCCTTAACCTCGTGGCCATACACAAGTTTGAATGGTGAAAACCCTAAACTGGGATGTGGTACAACCCTGTAAGCAAAAACCAACTGCTGCAACACTAGATCCCAATCATTGGAGTGTTCATTTACGAATTTACGTATCATGGCCCCCAAAGTTCAATTAAACCTCTCCACCAGGCCATTGGTTTGATGGTGGTATGGCGTGGCAACCAAGTGATTCACCCCATGAGCTTCCCACAGATTTTTCATGGTCCCTGCCAGGAAATTAGTTCCCGAATCTGTAAGGATGTCGGAGGGCCAACCTACCCTGGCAAAAATGTCTGTTAGGGCCTGGCACACAGTTGTAGCCTGGTGTTGCTTAGAGCTACTGCTTCCGGCCATTGGGTAGCAAAATCAATGAAAGTCAGTATGTACTGCTTTCCTCTGGGGGTCTTTTTGGGAAAGGACCCAGAATATCGACAGCTACTCACTGAAATGGGACCTCAATTATGGGGAGTGTCTGGAGAGGGGCTTTCCCACTTGTTGGCACACCTCACAAGACCAGACATAATTAGCAACATCCTTCCCCCCCAGTGGAAAGACTTTCCCAACCAGTCCTTGTTTCTGTTCAGCCCAGAATGACCACTGAGATGATCATGCTCAAGAGCTTTCCCCGGTACTTAGTTGGAACCACCAACTGTCTTTGAGGATGCCAGTTTTCCTGGTGTCCACCAGAAAGAGTTTCCTTGTATAGAAGTCCTTGTTCTACAACAAACCAGGATCAGTTAGAAGAGCTGAGAGGCAGTTGGGTGCTCCATGCCACCACCCAAGCTTTCTGAAGGCTGTCATCTGCTTCCTGCTCAGTCTGGAACTGTTCCCTTGAGGCTGGGGACACCAGTTCTTCCTTAGACTGGGACTTGGGCTTGGTCCCTCTGGAAGCAATGTAGGTGATGGGGTTGTTTCCGTTGCTGGTGAGCTGCTTTCCGCTGGCGAACCAGGAATTATTTCAGGCTCTGGCTGAGCCTCTTGGGTATGATTGTCTGCTGGTTCTGCCAGTTCAGTCCCACTGATGCCCTCTGGCATTGGAGTTGTAGATGGGTTTGCAAGCGCTGGAGTCAGTGCTGGCAACGGTTCCGGTGCTGGTTGCTTTGCCAGTTCCGGGACTGGATTCACTATGGCTGTAGCATTCATGGGTAGAAGATCCAGTTCCATCACCTCTGTCTGGGTCTCGGGTAACACAGATGGGGCCCTGGTGGATGGCTCAGGAACAGGGATGGGTGTGGAAGCTTGCTTGGCCTGGCTGCAGGTGACCATTCCCACCCTCTTGGCCAACTTCACATGGTTGGCCAAGTCTTCCCCCAGTAGAATGAGGATGGGATAATTGTCATAGACTGCAAAAGTCCACATTCCTGACCAGCCCTTGTACTGGACAGGCAACTCAGCTGTAGGCAAGTTTAAAGATTTTGACATGAATGGGTGAATTGTCACTTGGGCCTCTGGGTTGACGAATTTGGGGTCCGCTAAGGATTGGTGGATAGCTGACACTTGTGCCCCAGTGTCTCTCCACGTGATAACCTTCTTTCCGCCCACTCTCAAGGTTTCCCTTTGCTCCGAGGGTATTTGAGAGGCATCTGGGCCTGGGGATCTTTGGTGTGATTGTGGTGTAATGAACTGTAATCAGTTGGGGTTCTTGGGGCAGTCGGCCTTTACGTGCCCCAGTTCATTACATTTAAAACATCGCCCAGCTGAGGGGTCACTGGGACGAGGTGGGTTGCTGGAGACTGGTGAGGTGGGGCAATAGGGTATCTGGGGCTTTCCTTGGGTTGTAGGTGGGGGCTTGGGTTGCCCCCGATGATAGGCTTTAGTTTCCTTTTGCCCCCTCTGATATTTGCTCCAACTGCTAGTAGTTTTTTTCTTTTCTGCCACTTCCACCCATTTGGCTCCAATCTCCCCCACCTCGGTTACAGTTTTGGGTTTTCCATCTAGGATGTACCTTTCTATTTCCTCAGGAACACCCTCTAAGAACTGCTCCATTTGCATTAGGAAGGACAGCTCTGCCAGAGAGTTAGCACTTGCTCCTGATATCCAGGCATCCCAATTCTTTCCAATGTGGTAGGCGTGTCAGGTAAATAACACATCTGGTTTCCACCTTAGGGCTCTGAACTGCCGACGGGCCTGCTCAGGTGTTAGCCCCATTCTGATTCTGGCCTTGGTTTGAAAAATTTTATAATCATTCATGTGTCCCTTAGGCATTTCAGCTGCCACTCTGCTAAGGGTCCACTGAGCTGTGGCCTCAGCTCTATCATGTACTGGTCTGTAGAGATGTTGTACCCATGGCAGGCCCTTTCGAAATTTTCCAAGAAGGCCTCAGTATCATCACCTGCCTTTTAGGTGGGGAATTTTCTGGGATGGGAAACAGTACCTGGAGAAGGGTTATTAGGGTTGGCTGGTAACTCCTGCTTAGCCCTTGCTAATTCCAGGGCATGCTTGTGAGCCTCCCTCTGGATCTCCATAGCCCTCCGGTGGTCAGCCTCTTTGGCTTTCTCTCTCTTTTTTTTTCTCCTCCATCTCTTTTTCCCTCCCCTCCATAGCTCTTTTGTGGGCAGCCTCTTCTCTGGCCATCTGTCTGTCATGTTCCTTTTGGCGCTCCTCAGCCTGGAGTTTGGCCAATTCTAATTGTTGCTTTATGTTTTTTTTCTCCTTGCCTGACATTTTTCCCTGCTCTGCCTGAGCTATCTTGGTTTGCGAGGCAAAAAAAAAAACAAAACAAAAAAACCCACAGCTTTTATCTGGACTTCTCAGAATGAGAAGAAACCAGAAAAACTAGTTTGTAACTTGTCTTTTGCAAACTGTTAATTACTCTCCAGCTAAGCCCAGCTGGAAATTCTTTCTAACAAAGCCTTGTTAGGAAAACCTTTATCTCTCCTTCACTGCTTCCCCAGCATCTCAAAGGAGGAAAAAAAAATCTGGCTTTTGGTTCCTAAAAACTCTCTCATCACTGCTCACCAGGTCAAGGTTCCTTCCCCACTCTGAACTTTAGGGTTCAGATGTGGGGACTTGCATGAACACTTCTAAGCTTAATTACTAGTTTAGATCTGGTACCACTGCCACCATCCAGAATTTCAGTGTCTGGATCACTCCCTGTCCCCCCAAAAACTTCCCCTCCCTGTGTAGCCTTGAGAGACTCCTTCACCAATTCCCTGGTGAGTCCAGATCCAACACCTTGGATCTAAAAAACAAGGAAAAAATCAATCCTATATTAAGAAAAAAGGCTTTTAATTAAAGAAAAGAAAGGTAAAAGAAAACCCTCTGGGAGAGATTAGCATACCAGCTACTCTCACAGACAACAGATTTCAAACACAGAAGATGTTCCCCTGGGCACAATTTTAGTTACACATAAAAAAATAATACCCAGATACCCAATTTGATTCTACCTCTATTTGCATAAGACAGGTTACAAAGAAATAAACATAAACCTATTTATTCCTTTCTAAAACTTACTACTCTGATAAGAGGCTGGTTCCTTGATCTTTTTCACTCCGGCTGAAACTGAAACTCTAAACAAAGGAAAAACCTTCCCTCCTTCCTTTTGAAACATCTTGTTCCCCCATTGGTTCCTGTGGTCAGGTGTAGCTAGGCTAGGTGAACTTTTTAACCCTTTACAGATAAAAGAGGCATTAACCTTAACCATCTGTTTATGACACTACCTTTTGAGTGCAAATGGATAGATAACTAATATTTAGACATACCAATATTCTCTTCTGTTTTGAACTATGAAAACACCTCCGGCAACTGGACCCAAAAGGTCTTTCCATTTTTAAATCTCTCTGATTCTAAGTCCCAATAGAAATGTTTCTACTCTCAATCCCCAGAAGAGAACTGCAAACAAAGCTACCTCCCGCACTGTAACAAACACACAGCACTTTTAATGACAAGCTCACAAAAACTAAGCACTTTTAGCACTGTGCAAAGTAGTGCATGTAAGTAAAAGTTTCCTTGACCCTCTTTCTGTTTGGATCATTCATTAAGATTCCAGTGCCACAGAGTTTAGTGACCTTCTCCACATGCTTCTTTTAAGTAATGAAATTGATTTTCCTCATCTTGACCTAAGGCCAGATTCTGCTCTCAGTTATACCAGCATAAAATGAGAGTAACTCCACTGCAGCAATGGGATTACTCCCAATTTACACTGATAACAATAAAGTTTGACCTCCACCATGTGCCAACAATAGCAGAGAACATGAAGGTGAAACTCATTGAGTTTTTTCCCCACAAAGTGATACCATTCATAAAATCAGAGTAAACTACTAAAAGAGGAGAGTTTCACATTTTATTTTCTTCGTTCTTTACAAGATTCAGGTTTTCACACAAGCATCTCATCACGAGAAGTCAGGTAAAGAAGTGACAGTGTTAAGCTTGCTGGTAGCGTTTTATGCCAATAGTTGGAGGTAAAGCTACAAAGAATGGATAGCATTGGTACTGCAGCACTATAGTTACAGGTGGAGACAATTTCATCTTCAGTCATGGTTTTCAGGTTCTAATCACACACCAGATGGGACTTTCTCTGGCTAGTTCTTAGCTCATATGTGAACTATTCTAAAAAACTTGAAAATTGCCATCAGACGATATTTGAGTTCATAGGTTCCAAGGCCAGAAGGGACCACTGTGATCATCTAATCTGACCATCAGTATAACACAAGCCATGTAATTAAAAAAATTAATCCAATTAAAATTTTTTTAAAAATAATCCAATTTAAAAAAATCCAATGGTGATCTAATTGTTACCAGGAATGGAGAATCTACCACAACCCTTGGTAAATTGTTCCAGTGGTAAGTCACCCTCACTCAAATGCATGGCTATTTCCAGTATAGCTTCAACTTCCAGCCATAGAGAGACATGTCAGCGTGGGGCAGAACACCACAAAAAATACCTTTCAAAATCTGGGCATAAATGACTTGTCTAAGGTCACATACAAATGCCTGAGAGGGAGCAGAGAATTGAACTTAGCTCTCTCAAGTCCCAGGCTAGTACCCTAACCACTAGACCATCCTTCCATTAGTTGGCCTCACCCTCAAACAAAGAGCTGTTCTCACACCTTAAGAACATTTTTCAGAGGCTTTCATTGCACCCAGATAATTTTAAAAAGGGGTCAAAGATCAAATTTGCCATAGACTCAGTGAGGGCTATTGCTATTTACATGTTGGAAGGGATTTGGCAAAAAGTAACCAAGGGCACAGCTGTGACTTGCAAGGATGGCAGTATATACCAACTGATCAACCGAGGCTCCATAAGGCACTGTGGTTACATTCAGAAGATAATCTTTGCACCAAATAAGAACTAACCGTTTAATCTTTTAAAAATAAAAACAGTGATTGGTCTACAAAAGGAAATACAGGCAGGGCATGTCATGTCACCAAATTCATGCTGCATCCCATGCCAGGGCTTGTCTCCTATTTAGACTGATTACAGTCAGGGTTGTGCTTTGTGAGAAAGAAAGAAATCAGCCAGTTAAAGATGAAAGACAATCCAGTTGTTCATTCCAACCCACAAAACACACAACTTGGCTAAGTACTTATGGAGTCACTGATGGAGCCAATGGGAGTACTCATATGTAGAGAAGGCAAGTAGTTGTTCTGGAGAACCTGGCCAGGAAATTTATGTTGTTATGGATTAGGAGGAAGATAGATAGAATGATTCCAGTGAAGCTGATTCCAAATGAGGGAACCCAGTTCATAGGTGTCATAAACAGATGGTTAAGGGTTAATGTCTCTTTTACCTGTAAAGGGTTAAGAAGCTCAGTGAACCTGGCTGACACTTGACCAGAGGACCAATAGGGGGAAAAGATACTTTCAAATCTTGGTGGAGGAAAGTGTTTGTTTGTGCTTTTTGTTTGGTTCTTTGTTCGCTCTCGGGACTGAGAGGAACGGGACATCTTTCCAGGTTCTCCAATCTTTCTGAATCAGTCTTTCATGTTTCCAAATAGTAAGTAATAGCAGGCAAGGCGGATTAGTCTTATGTTTGTTTTCTCAACTGGTAAATGTGTATTTTGCTGGAAGGATTTTTACCTCTGTTTGCTGTAACTTTGAATCTCAGGCTGGGCGGGGGGCGGGGAATCCCTCTAGTCTATATGAACTGAGTACCCTGTAAAGCATTTTCCATCCTGATTTTACAGAGATAACTTTTACCTTTTCTTTCTTTAATTAAAAGCTTTCTTTTTAAGAACCTGATTAATTTTTCCTTGTTTTAGAATTCAAGGGATTGAGTCTAAACTCACCAGGGATTGGTGGAGGGAAAAGGAGGGGGATGGTTAAATTCTCCTTGTTTTAAGACCCAAGGGGTTTGAGTCTTGAGTTCCCCAGGGAAGGTTTTGGGGGAACAGAAGTGTGCCAGACACAAACTCCTGGCTGGTGGCAGCATACCAAATTTAAGCTAGTAATGAAGCTTAAAAGTGATCATGCAGGTCCCCACTTCTTGAACCCTAAAGTTCAAAGTGGGGGAAAAACCTTGACATGGTGGCAGTGGTGGGATTTCTAGGAACCAAAAGCCAGTAGGATTTTTTTGTCTCTCCTTTGTAGCTGCTTGGAAAGGAGCCTGAGGGCAGAGGTGTTAAGTTTTTTTTAACAAGGGTTGTTGTTAAGAGGAGGCTTCAAGCTGTGAGCCAGCAGACAGCCAACAAAAGGCATTTACAGGTTGAATTGTTTTTTTTCTTTTTTTTCTACCTCTCGGGTATAGCTAGTTAGGAAATCTCTGTTAACCAAGCAGCCTGAGCTAAAGCATTCCAGTCAGTAAGCTGCAGAGGTAATGTGGCCAGCACAAGAAAGCAGAAAAATGAGCACCAAGGAAGCAACTAAACAGGAACTGGTTAGACTGGATGCAGAAGAGAAATCCAAAAAGGCTGACCACAGGAAAACTATGGAAATGAAACAAAAAATGCTAGAAATAAAAGAAAAAGAGCTAGAGATTTAAAAAAATGGAAATGAGAAAAAAAGAAGAGAAAGCCAAAAAGGCTGACCACCAAAGGGCTTTGAAGCTCCAGAGGGAGGCCCTGGAATTAGAAAAAGGCGAAGCAGGATGGAACAGCCAACCCTAACAACCCTTCTCCAAGTACTGTTCCCCATCCCCAGAAATTCCCCACCTACAAGGCAGGTGATGATACTGAGGCCTTCTTAGAAAATTTTAAAAGGACCTGCCTTGGGTACAACATCTCTACAGATCAGTACATGATAGAGCTGAGGTCACAGCTCAGTGGACCCTTAGCAGAGGTGGCGGCTGAAATGCCTAGGGAAAACATGAACAATTATAAACTTTTTCAAACCAAGGCCAGAATCAGAATGGGGCTAACACCTGAGCATGCCCGTCGGCAGTTCAGAGCCCTAAGGTGGAAACTAGATGTGTCATTTACCCGACACGCCTACCACATTGAAAAGAATTGGGATGCCTGAATATCAGAAGCAAATGCTAACTCTCTGGCAGAGCTGTCCTTCCTAATGCAAATGGAGCAGTTCTTAGAGGGTGTTCCTGAGGAAATAGAAAGGTACATCCTAGATGGAAAGCCCAAAACTGTAACCAAGCTGGGGGAAATAGGAGCCAAATGGGTGAAAGTGGCAGAAAAGAAAAAAACTATTAGCAAGGGGAGTGAATATCACAGGGGGCAAACCGAAAATAAACCCTATCACCGGGGGCAACACAAAACCCCACCTACAACCCAAGGAAAGCCCCAGACACCCTATTGTCCCACCTCACCGGTCTCCAGCAACCCACCTAGTCCCAGTGACCAGTCAGCTGGGCGATGCTTTAAATGTAATGAACTGGGACATATAAAGGCCAACTGCCCCAAGAACCCCAACTGATTACAGTTCATTACACCACCATCACACCAAAGATCCCCAGGCCCACATGCCTCTCAAATACCCTCGGAGCAAAGGGAAACCTTGAGAGTGGGTGGAAAGAAGGTTATCGCGTGGAGAGACACCGGGGCACAAGTGTCAGCTATCCACCAATCCTTAGCGGACCCCAAATTCGTCAACCCAGAGGCCCAAGTGACAATTCACCCATTCATGTCAAAATCTTTAAACTTGCCTACAGCTGAACTGCCTGTCCAGTACAAGGGCTGGTCAGGAATGTGACTTTTGCAGTCTATGACAATTATTCCATCCCCATGCTACTGGGGGAAGACTTGGCCAACCATGTGAAGCTGGCCAAGAGGGTGGGAATGGTCACCCGCAGCCAGGCCAAGCAAGCTTCCACACCCATCCCTGTTCCTGAGACATCCACCAGGGCCCCGTCTGTGTTACCAGAGACCCAGACAGAGGTGGTGGAACTGGATCCCCTACCAATGACTGCAACAGCTATAGTGCATCCAGTCCCAGAACCGGAACTGGCAAAGCAACCAGCACCAGAACCGTTGCCAACACTGACGCCAGCGCTTGCAAAACCATCTACCACTCCAATGCCAGAGGGCACCAGTGGGCCTGAACTGGCAGAACCAGCAGACAACCCTACCCAAGAGGCTCAGCCAGAGCCTGAAATATTGCATAGTGCACGAGCAGAAAGCGGTTCACCATCAACGAAAACAACCCTGTCACCTACATCGTTTCCAGAGGGGCGAAGCCCAAGTTCACAGTCTAAGGAGGAACTGGTATCTCCAGCCTCAAGGGAACAGTTCCAGGCTGAGCAGGAAGCAGATGACAGCCTTCAGAAAGCTTGGGTGGCGGCACGGAGCACCCCACCGCCTCTCAGCTCTTCTAACCGATCCCGGTTTTTGTAGAACAAGGACTTTTATACAAAAAGACTCTTTCTGGTGGACACCAGGAAAACTGGCATCCTCAGAAACAGTTGGTAGCTCCAACTAAGTACCGGGGAAAGCTCTTAAGCTTAGCCCATGATCATCCCAGTGGCCATTCTGGGGTGAACAGAACCAAAGACAGGTTGGGGAAGTCCTTCCACTGGGAGGGGATGGGCAAGGACGTTGCTAATTATGTCTGGTCTTGTGAGGTGTGCCAACAAGTGGGAAAGCCCCAAGACCAGGTCAAAGCCCCTCTCCAGCCACTCCCCATAATTAAGGACCCATTTCAGTGAGTAGCTGTCGATATTCTGGGTCCTTTCCCAAAAAAGACCCCAGAGGAAAGCAGTACATACTGACTTTCGTGGACTTCGCTACTCGATGGCCGGAAGCAGTAGCTCTAAGCAACACCAGGGCTACAACTGTGTGCCAGGCCCTAACAGATATTTTTGCCAGGGTAGGTTGGCCCTCCGACATCCTTACAGATTTGGGAACTAATTTCCTGGCAGGGACCATGAAAAATCTGTGGGAAGCTCATGGGGTTGATCACTTGGTTGCCACCCCTTACCACCATCAAACCAATGGCCTGGTGGAGCGGTTTAATTGAACTTTGGGGGCCATGATATGTAAATTCGTAAATGAACACTCCAATGATTGGGACCTAGTGTTACAGCAGTTGCTTTTTGCTTACAGGGCTGTACCACATCCCAGTTTAGGATTTTCACCATTCAAACTTGTGTATGGCCACGAGGTTAAGGGGCCATTACAGTTGATGAAGCAGCAATGGGAGGGTTTTACGCCTTCTCCAGGAACTAACATTCTAGACTTTGTAAGTAACCTACAAAGCACCCTCTGACACTCTTTAGCCCTTGCTAAAGAAAACCTAAAGGATGCTCAGGAAGAGCAAAAGGCATGGTATGATAAACATACCAGAGAGCGTTCCTTCAAAGTAGGGGACCAGGTTATGGTCTTAAAGGCGCAACAGGCCCATAAAATGGAAGCGTCATGGGAAGGGCCATTCACGATCCAAGAGCGCCTGGGAGCTGTTAACTATCTCATAGGATTTCCCACCTCCACTCTAAAGCCTAAAGTGTACCATGTTAATTCTCTAAAGCCCTTTTATTCCAGAGACTTAAAGGTTTTTCAGTTTACAGCCCAGAAAGAAGATGATGCTGAGTGGCCTAAGGGTGTCTACTATGAAAAAAAAAAAGTGACGGTGGCATGGAAGAGGTGAACCCCTCCACAACCTTGAAATGCCTGTAGCTGCAACAGATCAAGAAGATGTGCACTAGCTTCTCCCCATTGTTCTCAGCCACCCCAGAATGGACTGAATGGGCATACCACTCCATTCACACAGGTAATGCTCACCCAGTTAGAACCCCACCCTATCGGGTGTCTCCTCATGCCAAAGCTGTTATAGAACGGGAGATCCAGAACATGCTACAAATGGGTATAATCTGCTCATCTACCAGTGCATGGGAATCTCCAGTGGTTCTGGTACCCAAACCAGATGGGGAAATACGCTTTTGCGTGGACTACCGTAAGCTAAATGCTGTAACTCATCCCGACAACTATCCAATGCCACGCATGGATGAGCTATTGAAGAAATTGGGATGTGCCTAGTTCATCTCTATGTTAGACTTAACCAAGGGGTACTGGCAAGTACCGCTAGATGAACCCGCCAAAGAAAGGTCAGCCTTCATCACCCATGCAGGGGTGTATGAATTTAATGTGCTTCCCTTCGGGCTGCAAAATGCACCCGCCACCTTCCAAAAACTTGTAGATGGTCTCCTAGCAGGATTGGGAGAACATGCAGTTGCCTACCTTGATGATGTGGCTATTTTTACTGATTCACCTGGAAAAAGTCTTTAAGCATATCAGGCAGGCAGGACTAACTGTTAAGGCTAAAAAGTGTCAAACAGGCCAAAACAAAGTGACTTACCTTGAACACTAGGTGGATCAAGAAACAATAATCTCCCTACAGGCCAATGTGGATGCTATCCAAAAGTGGCCTGTCCCAAAGTCAAAGAAACAGGTTCAATCCTTCTTAGGCTTGGCCGGGTATTACAGGCGATTTGTACCACACTACAGCCAAATCGCTGCCCCACTAACAGACCTGACCAAAAAGACCCAGCCAAATTCAGTTAAGTGGACAACTGAGTGTCAGAAGTCCTTTACCCAGCTTAAGGCAACACTCATGTCTGACCCTGTGCTATGGGCCCCAGACTTCAATAAACCATTCCTGGTAACCACAGATGCATCTGAGCGTGGTGTGGGAGCAGTTTTAATGCAGGATGGACCGAATCAAAACTTCCATCATGTTGTGTTTCTCAGCAAGAAACTGTCCGAGAGGAAAAGTCACTGGTCAATCAGTGAAAAGGAATGCTACGCCATTGTGTATGCCCTGGAAAAGCTACGCCCATACGTTTGAGGACGGCGGTTCCAGCTGCAAACTGACCATGCTGCGCTAAAGTGGCTTCATACTGCCAAGGGAAACAACAAAAAACTGCTTCGATGGAGTTTAGCTCTCCAAAATTTTAATTTTAAAATTCAAACACATTTCAGGAGCTTCTAACAAAATAGCTGACGCACTCTCCCATAAAAGTTTCCCAGAATCAACTGGTTAAAAATTGTCCTTGAAATGTGAAAAGTCATGTAGTTTTACATGAATAGTAGTATGTGTAAAGGTGCATGTGTTTTATTAATCTGTTTATTCTAAAGTTCTAGGAAGAAATCACTGCCAGTGTGGTTCCACACATTCTGAGATTTGGGCGGGATGTCATAAACAGATGGTTAAGGGTTAATGTCTCTTTTACCTGTAAAGGGTTAAGAAGCTCAGTGAACCTGGCTGACACCTGACCAGAGGACCAATAGGGGGAGAAGATACTTTCAAATCTTGGTGGAAGGAAGTCTTTGTTTGTGCTTTTTGTTTGGTTTGTTGTTCGCTCTCGGGACTGAGAGGAACGGGACATCATTCCAGGTTATCCAATCTTTCTGAATCAGTCTTTCATGTTTCCAAATAGTAAGTAATAGCAGGCAAGGCGGATTAGTCTTATGTTTGTTTTCTCAACTGGTAAATGTGTCTTTTGGTGGAAGGATTTTTACCTCTGTTTGCTGTAACTTTGAATCTCAGGCTAGGGGAGCGGGGGAAGAGTCCCTCTAGTCTATATAAATCTGAGTAAACCCTGAGTAAACCCTGTAAAGCATTTTCCATCTTGATTTTACAGAGATAATTTTTACCTTTTCTTTCTTTAATTAAAAGCTTTCTTTTTAAGAACCTGATGGATTTTTCCTTGTTTTAGAATTCAAGAGATTGAGTCTAAACTCACCAGGGATTGGTGGGGAGAAAAGGAGAGGGATGGTTAATTTCTCCTTGTTTTAAGACCCAAGGGGTTTGGGTCTTGGGTTCCCCAGGGAAGGTTTGGGGGGAACAGAAGTGCGCCAGACACAAACTTCTGGCTGGTGGCAGTGTACCAAATTTAAGCTAGTAATTAAGCTTAAAAGTGATCATGCAGGTCCCCACTTCCTGAACCCTAAAGTTCAAAGTGGGGAAAAACCCTTGACAGTAGGGCTTGATTCAAAACACAGGGCTTCACTGGACTCTGGACCAGGCCCTGGGTTGAACTTCATAGCTTGTTGGTTTTTTTTTAAATGACAAAACTCACCACTTCAGCCAACTGCACAATAAGAATGGGCTGCTGATGCTAAATAATGAACACACTTTGCCGTATGGAACAGCAAACCACTAGTGACAAGCCAGGCCATTTTATGCTGTTCAAACAACATAGAACAAGTGGTAGTCTCCTCTTTAGCCTCAGTCTCCCCCTTCGAACTCCATCAGAAAAAAAAAAACCCAAAAACATCTCCTTGCTTTTGATTAATAATAGACCTTATTTGGAAACCCGTTCAGGACTGTGATTTATCTGAATGCTTGCTCCATCTCCATTTATCTTGAAATTTTAAGGAAGAAAAATGCACCTCTCTTATCTTTTTTCTTCAGTTAAGAGATTACATATTAGGTCCAAAATCATTTTTAATATTAAGATATTTAATTTTTTTAGCTGTGTGGAATCTCTTAATAAAAATCATTAAGATTTAGTCATGTTGTTCTTGTTATATGCAAGTAATAGATTCGTCTGTTGAATATATTTGATTCATTGTTCATATTATCCATTTTTTTTCCTTTTTCATGAAAAACTTCTCTCCTCCCCTCTATGTTTCAAACACTGCATCGGAGAGCTAAAATGGCTGGAGTTTTAAAAGGAAGAGCTTTCAAAAAAATGTAAAAAAGGGCCAGATTTTTCTAGATAGCTCAGCATCCAGAAATCAGGGGCCAGATTTTCAGGAGTTCTCCGCTCCCTGCAGCTCCCATTATGACACTTATGGCTAAAGTTTTGAAAGTGCTCAGTAGCCACCATCTTGAGCCCTTTAGAGAATCTGATCATTTATTTTGGTGCCTAATGGAGAGCTGAGTTTTTCTGTAAATTCTGCTCTTAGCAGTGGTTGAAGGTGCCAGTTTGACACAATCGGGACCCCTTTCTTGCCTCCACTGAATTAACTGGCAAAAAACTCTGGGCTTCATTTTCCTCTAAATGCAAATTAGCAGTAACTCCACTGAAATCAGACTGCATTGAGAACAGGACTGGGCCTCAGCACACTAAAGGCCTGAATCTGTCAGGTTTTGGGCACCTTCATCATCTGTTAAAGTCAATGGGAGTAGAGGGTGTTCTAAACCTCTCGGCAGGAGTTCAGTCCCTTGTAGGACTGCTTCCCACCTCCCCGAGTCCTTTCTTTATGAACAAGCGATGATAGTGCAGCTTCCTCAGTCAGAATAAAGAAACCCTGAACTAGTTGGACCACTCTAAGAAAGAAGGGGTAATTCAGTCTCCGTGATCCTCATTCCTTAGCTTCTCTGCTGAGATTGACAACATAAGTGGTAGTTAACGTCAGCTGTGGTGGTGGTTTTTGAACAAGTGTCCACATATCACAATGGGAAGTAATGGAATACTTCTGTCCTCAACACCAGTTACTGCTTTGTTTGTTTGTTTTGGTGACCTGGGTTTTTGGGGCTGCTTTCTCTGTCCTGTGTCACATTCTCCCCAAATATTTGGATACAAAATTTAAAATGATGAACTAATGCAATACATTGTTGGGAGTTAAGTGCTCATGTGGGTTACATCAAACCATTCTATACACTGGCAGTTTAACATCACTCTCATGATCTATAACAGCTGTCTAAGTGAAAAACCTAATAAGCCAAATTTTCAAAATCAGCCTTTAGTTTCTTTTTTAGGCACCCAATTTGAGAGACCACATTTTAGGATGCCCATAACATTTTAGAATGCTCCAAAACTCTAATGATACCCCACCAGCAAAATATCTCCTTGCAACTAGGCTAACTGCTCCATTTGCATCTGCACATCTGAGTTTTAAGCCACCCAATATTAGAGATGTTACGATTGCTTTAAAAGCATGACCCCCAAAATACAACAGCCCAATGAAATACACTATATCTAACATCTCAGTTTTCTGAGATTCATTATACAATATATATTTTTGTTCATCTGACATAGAAATGTCAATCCCAGGAAACCACTAACATAGTGGGGTTAGAAGATACACAGTATAGATACAGTTATTGTTTCATTTGTAAGGTTAGTCATGACCCAGCCCATTCAAGTATGAGTGATAGCTTCCCAACAGAACTGAGTCATTCACAGTGAATAATGAACTGCGCCTCTTTTGTTCCTGAATTAGCCTTCCGATTTTTTCAAATCCTTTATTATTCAAAGTTTCTGCAAAAATGTTTTGGCAAGTAAGTTTTCAACCTTTACCTCCTTCACAAGCAGCTAATCATGGACATTTTATATTGGAAATTCAAGCTGTGCATTAGACTTGTAGATCACATGGCATATTTCTCTTCCCTTATTGAATAAGCATAACACTCTGAATCAGGTTTTTGGCACCAATACTCAACTGATGATCTCAAAATTTGCCCTCTGCAAATATTCTCCAAAATTCACTTGAACATCTCAATTTCTATGAACATTTCTGGTTCTCTAGAGTCTTTTGCATAAAGTGAATGCAACAGGGACAATCACAGTTACAGTAAATATGTTCAAAATTAGAATGACATTTTTGTAGTATTTTCCATTTCAACACAGGTCTAGAACATGGGCACAAAGATACTAAAGAGTAAGTGAACTTTGAAATACACTAGGATCCATAGATGCTGGAACTAGGGGTGCTGGCTTGAAGTGGTTTCCATTGTAAACAGGGTTTACAGTTTGGTTCAATAGCTATCAGCACCCCCACCATACAAATTGTTCTAGCACCCTTGCTGGTATCTCCCAAGGTCACTAATGTAGGAGAAGGGGAATACAGATGTATGGGAGAGATGGACCTATGCCACAAAATTGGGACCGGGATTTCAAACTCTTCCTATGCAACTGAGTTCAGGAGTGTTTGGATCCAGGGCTTTGATTCTTCGCATTTTATAGAGGGAAGCCAGATGTGAGATTTGGAACTGGATTCTTATACCTCTGAAGTTTTAGAGAGAGAATTAAGGTCTAGGTCTTTGACTTGGAACCACACATTCTTTTTATATATATCTCATTCTCCCCAGGATCACCCCCACTAAGGTTTATAAACCTGGCTACTGATTTATATAATTCTTTGCTGCATGCTTGACTGTGCCTATCAGCCTATTAAAATATTAATAGGGTCTTAGTATCTGTCATTACTAATTTTGAACAGGAACAAGGACATGCTGAGCCATAATATTGATGTATTTGTAAAATATGTTAATGGCAGTTCTCATTATTCATCCTAGTTAGCTACTTTCCGCAGATATTTTCTATATACAAAGTCATAGATATTTTAAGTTTTTTTTCCCCCAACAAACTCTGAACTTCTCTGAAATGCCTGGGTTTTTCCACTAACTAAAAAATAGGTTTCACGGGGATTTTCTGCCGAGTTATTCAGCAAGCAGAGATAGAGATTAATGTATATTCTATCACGCTTTCTAGGCTGTATCTCAGGCAGGTACTCCTAATGAAAACTAGTCTTCTGAGTTCAGCAGAGGTATAAACTACCCATTATCTAGCTAGCTCACTACACCGGCCCCCCATCACCATGGTATCAGATTTCTTGTAACTGATTCCGTTACATCATTGGTACAAAATATCTACAGTAACTCAGAACTAAATAGCACAGGAGTATATTTTCATCCACCCTCAACAAGCATGTGTAACTCCCATTAATGGTAATGGAAGGCATGCTTTTGCAGCAAGAGGACACTATACTTATTTTGCAATCTGATTGTGTCATACAGCATATGGATGTATAGAAGGAAGCAGAATATCCACTTAACTTATACATTGCTTTCCTAGTTCTGTCTTCGAAAGCATAGCAGAATACTGAAAGGCCTGGCTCCATTTTAGCCATTTTTTTTTTTTGAGCATGTGGAAAGATTGCTTTTGTGACATTCAGATGTCAGGTTTCCCATTCTGATATTTCATTCTTAGGCTGAAATATCTTTCAGGCTGCCTGAGATCTTATCTACCCAAATTAAAAAAAGTTCCTCTCCAAATGATGAAGAGATATGGCAGCCTTTCAAGCAATAAATCAGGAAATGTCTCCCTTATGGTGAATTGTGAGCAAGAGGGGATAACGGGGGAGGGGGGGTGAGAAAGAGATTCAATCATTGTCACTCACCTTAGAGGGAGCAAGTGGTGAAAATCATCATATTGCCATTACTCCTTTGTCTTCTCCCCTTGAAGTCCCCCTTCCTCACCCTCCTCCCTCACTCTGGGAGCAACAATTTATCCAAGAGCTATAGATACATCTAATTTACTAGCTTCAGTCAGAAACACTTCAATTTCGCACAGGAGTGTGCATAATGTTCCAGATCTGAAGCCAAAAGTGAAAAACATAACAGTGGAAATGGTATGGGTGCAGAATCTCAAGAGAGGACAGTTTTGCTATTGAGAGTCATTCCCAATAGGGAACAAGCATCACTAATGTAGAGCGTGTATTAAATGTAAGCACTGAGTCTGGGATTTTCAAAGAAGCCTAAGGGAAATAGGCACTCAAATAGCATCAGTTTCACCTTACTCCTTTAGGATACATCTATACTACCCGCTGGATTGGCAGGTAGTGTTCAATGTATCAGGAATCGATTTATCATGTCTCATCTAGACACAATAAATTGATCCCCGAATTGATGCCCGCACTCCTCCTCAGCAGGAGGAGTAATCTGAGTCGACAGGGGCACCGCGCCAGTTGACTCGCCCCCGTGAGGATGGCCAGGTAAGTCGAACTAAGATATTTCGACTTCAGCTACGCGAATAGCGTAGCTGAAGTTGCATATCTTAGTTCAAAACACACACACACACACACACACACACACACACCCCATGTAGTCCAGGCCTTAGTCACCTAAGCAAGTCCCAGATATATGGTGTGATTTTCAGAGGTGCCGAGCACCTACTGCTCCTATTAAATTTAGTGGGAGTGGTGGGTGCTCAGCACGTGTGGAAAAAAAATCAGGACACTAATAACACTGCTCTACAGCAAAAATGCTTCTGAAATAAATGTAGTCCAACTTTACTAATTCTGGGTCACTGAGAACGAAAATGATGTTTAAACTTGTTGATTGTCTCTAGTTTTCAAGATATGCTATTGGCTTGACTTGGGAATGGCGGAGGATAAGTGAGTTATAAAGGGAAGGGATCTCAATTAAACCAGAAATGACTAAAATACATCTTTGACTGGATCTAGGAATAAATCTATGACTGGGTTTGGACAGTACTTGCTTTTTAGGCAAAAACAATGAATGATGCAATCTGAAGTAGGTATTGCATCATATATGATATGAATTGCATCATGTTATTCCTAGAAGTCATGGATGATGCAATCATAACGAAGCTTACATCACTCTGCTGAACAAATTGCCCTATATCAGCTCTAGAAATCATACAGTGTTGTGCTCTCTTATTTGTCAGTGTTTGATTTTGCAAAGGGACACATTTCTGTTTAGCCAAAGTGAGCAGAGATGCCTAGTACTTGTGTGAACAGTGCAGATAACTTCTGCTATGTTTGTGGTGAAGTGACTTTTGCATCACAAAAGCGCAGTATAACCACTATGGTTAAGAAAGCCTGTCACCTTTCTTTTGGCTGCAAAATTGGAGATCAGGACAAGAGGTGGGCCCCACACGTATGCTGCAAGACTTGTGCAACAAATCTTCGCGAGTGGTTGAACAGGAAAAGGAAATCTATGCCTTTTGCAGTGCCAATGATTTGGAGAGAGCCAACAGATCATACCAGCAATTGTTACTTCTGCATGGTGCCTCCAGTTGGGAAAGGTGTGTCAAAGAAGAAAAAGTGGACTGTGCATGATCCAAACATTCCATCAGCTATACGCCCAGTACCCCACGGAGAAGGACTGCCAGTTCCTGATGCACCAGAATCATTCTCACTTGAGTCAGATGAGGAAGAGGAAGAGGATGAAACTTCTGGTCCTGAACCATCAATGTCACAGGATCCCCATTTTCTCCCATCCTCTTCTCTGATTCACACCTCATACCACAAGGTGAACTGAATGACTTTGTCAGGGATTTGGAACTCCCCAAGAGTAAGGCAGAGCTGTTGGGCTCCAGACTACAGCAGTGGAATCTCCTGGCAGGCTGTCAGGGCAAATGGAGCCCATCAATGCTTGCAGACTATTGCTGGACAGTGACAAGAGATGCTCCATTTAATGAATACAAGAGACAAGCCAAGAAGCACCGAGTAGACACTGAACACGACTAAACTATGTACATAATATAGTTTTTTTGCCTTTTGTTTCATAATAAATTTTAGTTATATAACCCTTTTGCTGATTTTTAAAGTGTTACATAAACAGGACAGGTGAAATATTATCATGTAAAGCAACCATAAACACATGAAAAACCTAGGTTTACAATTTATGATTAAAACTCTATTATCTACACGATATTCATAGACATAAAATGTAAAAACTTAAATATCTTAGAAACAGTTGCCAATCAGTTGTTTTAACTGTCATACTTGAATTCAGCACATCAAAATACATAATAAATATCATATTTTATCTCTGAAGCAGACGACTTCTCAAAAATTGTAGACCAGTGTAACTGGCTGTTTGGTTGGGGGGGTTTTTCTCTAAAAGAACATAGATGGAAAATCCAAATAGACTAAATATTACAACTAAGCTGGAGTTACGCATCTTGAAAGTTATGTGTTGTTGCTAATATTCCTAATGGTAATACAAATATTAATAAAATAGATTTGATTTGAAATTAAAAAAAGATTAAAATAAACAGGTGACTCTCATACTGTTAGAGCATCTGGAAATTTAGCTATTTTATCCATAGGTTATTGTTGCTACTTGAAGTTCATTTCATCTGGGCCCCAGACTGGCGATCTTGCAAGACTTCCAGTGCTTACTGGTTTCAGTTGGTGTGGGACCTCACAAAAGCCATATCTGTGTGTCCACTGCTGGTAAGGAAACAAGGAAATGCACAGACACATAAGGGATTTTTAAATAGGACTGAAGATCTTCTTCCCTGCCAGCATGTAAAATATTATAGCACAGGTTTTTCTTGGTGTGTTAAAAAAACTTTTGTACTGCTCTACTAGTGCAAAAGGGAGACACAACTGCTACAAACTGGCACCTGAGCAGTCCCCCCAACATGGGTAAAGACTTGGCTGGTGTAAAACCCAGCTGCCTCCCTCCTTGGGTATAAGCAATGTGTTGGAGGAGGAAGGGATGCAGAGGCATCCCAGAGATGGGAAAGGGTAGGCCCAGAGTCCTGTATGGCCAGTGAGTCAGACTTCACCGGAGAGCTGTATGGCTCTAGGAATTGGTAATGGGATAGCAAGCCTTTTACCACTAGGTCACTTATTCAAACAGCCTGACTGCCACTGACAGGAAATTTCTGCCACTTGTCCAATGGTGGTTTGAGTCCCATCACAACAAAACAGATGTCCACATTTAAAAAACACAAACCACATCCACCACACCACAGCTTGTTGGCACCTTCCTTGACTGTATCAGCAGAGACACACCACAGACTGAGCAGGCAGAAAATGTGAACGATCCCCTCATGCTTCCAAGTCAGGATGGAGACACAGCTTTGGGGCAGAAGCTTGTGTTGCTGTTCCTTATGGTGTACCAGCTCTGTGGACCAATAAAGAGCATTGGTCTCCAGCACTGTGAGATTGGTACCTTTCATAAACCTAGGCAGACTTTAAAAAATAAAAATAAAAAAGACTAAGGGCCTGACTCTATAAGGGTCTGAGCAAGCACACAAGCATGAGGAGTGGGTGCAAGGAGCCACTCCATCCCTTCATCCATCCCCACCTTCCTCCCCCCCACCCCCAGTGTGGGCATATGCTTCTGAGTGACAACTCCTTCCTGAGGTGGTGGAGTTACCTGCCCTCCTCCCACCCTCCATTCAGTGTAGTGTTTAAAGGCTTCATCTACTCTGGAGAGTTTACATTTATAAAGCATGCCAAGATCCTCAGATGTAGGCTCTCTATATATGCAAAGTATCCAAAATATTAATATTTAATGATCTGACACATACCAATTTGAACTGAAATGAGCCTTAGGGGCCTACTCTCCCCTTTGATTAGATAAGATAAGCCTCTACTTCATTCTCAGCTAACCACCAATGCTGCGTCTGTTTTTAATGCTCTCTGTCCATTTCCTTTGCTCCTTTTCTGGCTGTTAGCCCTGCCCTGCTGGACAGGTGATTCTCTCTCAACTTTGTTTGTTACTTGGGGGGGAGGGGGAAGGGAAGAAACTTCCCCCCACCCCCAAACTAGCAAGTTTCAATTTTCTGTAGCAAGATCTTTTGGAAAAAAAAAGGTTAGGTCTGGAACAGATGTTGCCTTTAATCCACATTTAGAATTACAGATGAGATCAAATGAGTTAAAAAAAAAAAAGCCACCCAGCATGGCTAATGTGCATTCTCTCCCCTTCTTGGATGCTGCATTGTTGCGTGTCTTTGGCTATATGAAGCACTTGCCTGATGCTCCACTACACACAGGGTGAATGCACACGGAGGTACTGTGATATTAAAGGGAAAAAAGAACACTTGCATTACAGATTCAGTTCAAGAGCGAGCATGTAGATCCTGATGTACTCAGGAGACGCACAGTTTCAATATTCAGCATGCAAAGTCCAATTGCAGGCACAGTAATTAGGAGTGAATGAACTCCCCCATCCTGAGATGTTAGGCAAGGGATGTGCTTTCTGGGAACAGTGTCACTTGGGAAGCCAAACCAAAAGGAAAGGAGATTAGAACTACACACCGGTGATGCTTGCATTACCCAACTTGTACATGAGGGACCTTGCAGCAATATTCCATTGTACATAATCAGCAGTCAAGGCTGCTTTAATTCCTAGTAGAAGTAGCATCTCGTTCAAATAAGAGGTGGAAAGTCTTTTCAAAATAAATTCTACAGTGTTAGTTTAGTGGGTGGATTAAAAACCTGAGGTTCGTTGCTGCTGCTAAAAACATAGAAATAGCAAAGCTAGAGGCAATGTGCCATATTCGCCTAGAGTGCATGCTCTTACGTGTTGCTGTTTGATTCGTATTATAGTAGTGCCTAGAAGACCCCAATTCAGATCAGGGCCCCACAGTGCTTAGTAGTACTTGGTATAAAAATGTCGCTGCCCCAGTGATCTAAAACTCAATGCATCCGAAATAAATGTGCAAGTTTCTAACATTGTGTCAATGACTAGCCCCCCATGGCAGTGAATACAAAGACAGAGCCTGCAAAGTCTTCTACCACTGTCTACATGTCAAGAGAGACTGCCAGCAACTTGGCTCTGTTCACTGTGACAGTTGCGGGGAGCTGGGTTCATTTCTCCCTTACCCGGTTTGTTATTGCTTTCTGCTGCGGGAGGAAAAAGGTAAAAAGCTAGTGTTTTTTCCACTAAAGAGAGCCAGTGCTAGAAGAGTTAAACTAAGAAATCCTGAATGTTTAATCTGCCAGAAACATATGAGAAGAGCAATCAAATCTGGGATAAGTAGCTCCGAATGAGGTATGCCTGATTGCTTTAGGCCATGCTGTTTGTCAGTCTTTTAAAATTCAAGTCATTACCAGATGCTGATCTGCTATAATATTGTGATATTTTATCTGATTACACTTATCTGATTGTGCCATATCTGCTATTTGCCTTCTCATTTTTCCATGTATATTAAATGCAGGTGGTTTTATTATTCTGAGAGCTAGAAAGTGTTGACTGCTCTGAATATAAATGGGGATATTATATCATTAACTTGCTCTGAAAGCAGAGCCATTCAGTGTGTAAATCACATGCAAGGTACCTGGTGGAGACACAATAAACCATAATGGCTTGAGAGAGAAAGCAATGAGGAAAGGATAAGGAGATAAAAATTTAAGGCATTGTTAAAGAAGGATAATCTTCATAATCCTATTTAGTTCTTTCAAACGACCAGTTGTTGATAATATAACCTTTATATTCAAAACTTTTTTTTTTTTAAGTTCATTAAGTATCTCTCAGAGGTACCACCCTATGGAATGTTATCAATAATGGGATTGCGTAAAAACTAGGATCGCCAGCCTACCATATGCAAGTGTGAGTTAGCAGAAGGTTTCAAAAGGATGCAATGCAGAGACACACATTTAACACAGTCGCTCCAGATACTGTCCTGCCTCCTCACAAATAAGGCTCGGCTTTAGCTAAGAGGATTCGAGGTTTCCTGGGAAGATTTGCCTTGGCGCTGGGGTGAAGCTGAAAGGCAGAGTGAGCTGTTAAGAAGTCAGGGATATTCACCAAAAGGGGAAGCCGTGACTTCAGCCAGAGCATGCCATTGGTTAGCGAGCAGAACTCCCTGCCATTTCAATGGGAAGTTTTGATTAAAACCAATGAAAAGATCTGTCCCTCTGGGAGGATGCACTAAAGTCTAATTCCTCTGCTTGCTAACCCTCTTGGGGTCATCTCCCCTACTCTGACCTGGCAGATTCACATAAATGCCAATCCAGTTTGCAATGATGCTCACATTGACCATTTTCACACACACTCCTTTTAGTCTGGCTTCTGCCAGGTTACACCAAGTCATAGTGGTGATTGCAGAGCAATTGCAACACTCACCCTTATGTTTGTGAGGGAGGAGCTCCACGAGGGTTAACAGAACCCCAAAAGCAGAAGACAAGAGCCTGTCAACCAGGAGTTGCAATGTATCCCTTATCCAGCCTCTGTTGTAGGGTTCCTGTGACAGCCCAGGTAGAAACTAAAGCTGCTTTCCCTAGATTAGGCCCCAAAGGTGGACCACAGTGGAACCACCATCTGACTTCCTCCTCCTTGGACGATTCTCTCCTGGAGCACAAGGGGCCAGACTAGCATCAGGTTGGGCAGACTACACTTCCTAGCACCAGCTGGGGTGAATTCAGACTTGCATTAGAAAAGTTCCCATTCTCAGCAGCCAGGCGATCAGTATTACAGCCGGCTAGTGAACAGAACATGTGATCTCTCCACCTGAATATGTGCTCCCTCTACTCACTGAGCGAGCAGCTCTCTCTTTCAGTTCATCACTAGTTGTAGTCAAAGGTCACAAGTTCTTGGCTAAGTGCTTCAGCTGCTGTGTGCTGTAAGCATAGGACTGTGGTGACTGCACATAGGCAGCCGTGGACTATTACGCCAAGAGGCTGATTATGTAAAGAACAAAAAGTACAGAGGGAGCGAAGGCTGTGTGTGCAGAAGGCAGCTGGGGGAAATCCTAAGAGACTCTATAATTAAAGCACAGAAGACTAGAGCATCTCTGGGAAAAAATGCAAAAAAAGGCAATTCAAAAACCACAAGGGGGATGCTCTGAGAGCTTGAGGTTAAAGAAAATAAAGTACTGGAAACAGGGGAAGCAGCCAAACCTATTCAAGGTTAGTTTAAAGCTTGCAGGGACAGCAGAAGGGCAGCAAAACAAGCCAGGAGGCGTTAATGCTGGGTCTGTGTTTATGGTACCAAAGGTTCCTTGTTCAAATCACAGGGCAGCTTGCTGGTGACAGTGAAAATTATGGGGTTGATTTTTTTTTTTAAACTTTGATCATAAGCTCTTTGGGGCAGGGGCCATCTTTTTGTTGTGTTTGTACAGCATCTAGCACAATGTGGAAGCTGTTCCTTTTTGTATAATTAGTCAGTCATTGTAGCAGGGACTAGAACTCAGATGTCCCCTCTCCTCGGTGAGTGTCTTGAGTCATCCTCTCTCTCCATCCCATGGCTCATGATCTGAGTTCTAATACGAAATGGAACAGCTTCAACAGCAGAGATTGAGAAAGACCCATCCTGGAGTACCCTATAGCCTGGTGGTTAGGGCCCTTGGCCGCCCCCACTTCAGTTCAAATCCCTGCACTGAATCAGGCCGGGAGGCCTGGAATCTGAGTCTCCCAAATCTCAGATGAGTGCTTTAATCATGCGGCCATAGGAGAAGGGGCGCAGTGACACCTTCACCATTGTGTGATGCGCATCTAGCCCCTCTTGTGCACCTAGCCCAAGTAGTTTTGGGGGCTGAAGCTGTTCAGTGAATGTGTATCAAATTCATGACTATAGTTTCAGACAGCCCCAAAAATCCATTTTTCGGTGAATAAACTATTTGTCCCAAAAAAATTCTGCCCAGCTCTAGAGAACAGTCTCCAAGGAGAAGTGAAACTGATGCCGGGACAACAGATACGAAGCCCACTGAAGTCAGTGGGAGTATCAGACCCTTAGTCCTGTCAATATATTGGCTTTTCCAAACATTGTGATGTGCTCTGTGAACAATTTATTATTTCCCCCATTGTGCAAGTACACAAGAGATTCCTCCCACCCACTTGAGTCACTGAAGTTCTACCACTGAGCACAGACATTGAGGGATCTCCCAGAACCACATGTTTTATAAACTGGCTAGAATTCACAGAAAGAGGAAGATAAAACATCCCCCTGTACTCACCACAGTACCCCGTTTGGTCAGTAGTTTGGGAGAATCTACCTATTTAATCTGAGGAAATTACATTAGCAACAAAAAAACTTCACATTGTTTTCTCTAGTGTCTGTTTATTTATATGCTAATTTTTGTAATATGTATATATAAATACAGCTTATTTTGTTTTCATTGTTAATGTTTAAGTGGTATCTCCGTGAATAGAAATCAAAGTCACATGGTGCAGCAATGCAAGAATATATTTAAGCGATATAAGAAAGCCTACATTGTCATGGCCTTTAATCTCTTTACACAATCCCCGTCAATATTACTAAAAGTTTTCTATTGTGAATGGGTTGTATTGCAATTGATTAATGTGTGCACTACTGTTCTCTACAGGAGGGAATCAGAACTGCTTGACTGTGTCATAGGCCATATACTGCCACTTGCTTTAGCTCAAATGCATTTGGTGCAGGGTGTAAAATGGCCCAAGTCAGGGACATCCCTCTTGATCTAGAATTGTGTAGGGGAGACACATACACACACTCTCCCCCACACTAGGGCACTAACATCCAGGCTGTGTCTCTCCTCCCTCCCACCATGTGGGCTGCCAGATTCCACATAGTAGGACCAGAAGCAGCCAAAGCTGGGACACTTAGCTCTCTAGACAGTCCAGTCAAAGCTTTTCTTCACTTCAGCTTCACCCTACACCTATCCCTTCTCCACTCCTTCCATGTCTCTCTCACTTTCTTCCCCTCTTGTCTCCTCCCTCCAAAAATGGTGGCACTAACATGACAGTTGCTGCCATCACATTGTTTATTCCACTCGTGTTCTACCTCCCCCGCCCCCATGTCTGCCTTGTCTACATAGACAATATGGTCTCATTGTTACCTTGTACTCTCCAGTATTTGTAACCATCTGTTGGCTTATATTTAGCTGGTAAGCTCTTTGAGGCAGACACTGTCTTTGTACAGCACCTAGCACAAAGGGGTCCTGTTCATGACTGGAACTCCTAGGTACTACTGCAATACATGTAAACAGCAGCTAGTAGGAGCCTGGACTTTTGGATCTCAGTGCTAGCCCTGTGTACCCCCATGAAGTTCTGACTGTCACGTGCAGCATAGTGACAATGGCGAAGCTCTTATATTTGTTAGGCAGAGGATCTATAATAGTGCTTAATACTCTAAAACAACATAGCCTGAGCTAGAATGTGCCAACCCCAGGGCCTTTAGGCACTAGCTCACATGACACCCTGTAAGTCTGTTTGGAGGTGCTGACTCTGCAGCCAGTGATTTGCCGGATTTTCTCCACATTTCTCTCTCCTAAATTTAGCTAAATTATACTTCTAATGAATCTAGTTCTGGTTCCTGTGAGGGACAGGCTTGAACCAAAATCCAGTATCCAAATACTCCCAAACCTTGGCCAGGCTAGAACGTGTACCCTGGGTAGTTTTCAAAAGGCTTAAGTGATTTAGGAGCCAGGCTCCTGTCATAAACAGATAGTTAAGGGTTAATGTCTCTTTTACCTGTAAAGGGTTACAAGCAGTGAACCTGGACCACCTGACCAGAGGACCAATGAGAAGACAAGATACTTTCAAATCTCGGTGGAGGGAAGTCTTTGTTTTGTGTTGTTTGTTTGTCTGTTGTTCTCTCTGGGTTCTGAGAGTAACCAGACGTACCTACAGGCTCTCTAATTTTCTATTCAAATAGTAAGTACCAGTAGAAGGTGGTTTAGTCTTTTTGATTGTTTTCTTTATTTGCAAATGTGTATTTTGCTGGAAGGATTTTAATCTGTATTTGTGCTGGGGGGAAGGCTTCTCTCTAGTGTCTATAAGCTGAGAGACCCTGTAACCTTTACCATCTTAATTACAGAGACAACTTTTACTTTTTTCTTTCTTTTATTAAAAGTTTTTCTTTTTAAGACCTGATTGATTTTTTCCCCCTTGTTGAGGCTCAAGGGGGAATTGAGTCTGTACTCATCAGGGAATTGGTGGGAGACAGGGAGAAAGAAGGGAGGGGGGAAGGTGGAATCCCTCTGTTTTAGATTCACAGAGTTTGAATCTGTATTACCTCTTGGGGAGGGGTAAAGAGGAGGGGGCAAGGTACATTCCTCTCTGTTTTTAGATTCAAGGAGTTTAAATCACAGTGATCTTCCAGGGTAACCCAGGGAGGGAAAGCCTGGGAGAGGCAACGGTGGGGGAAAGTGTTTACTTTCCTTGTGTAAGATCCAGGGGGTCTGGGTCTTGGGGTCCTCTGGGAAGGTTTTGGGGGGACCAGAGTGTACCAGGCACTGCAAGTCCTGGTTGGTGGCAGCACTGCAAGATCTAAGCTGATAATTGAGCTTAGAGGAATTCATGCTGGTACCCCATCTTTTGGACGCTAAGGTTCAGAGTGGGGAATTATACCATGACAGCTCCCCGTGACTTTAAATGAGACTTAGTCACTTTTGGAAATTTAACCCTGTAATTTAGCAATTTGATTCCTTCTCTACCTGTTACAGTATGTACTAGGAACAGAGATAATCTCAAGAAAGGTAAGAAAAATCTTCATTAAAGCCAGCCCCAAATTAAGATTGTGTAAATTGCATTATTAATTTTTATTGCTGACTTAACCTCATAAAAAAATAATAATCAGCCAATTAGAAAAAAAGCTGGTTAGTAAAGCTGCAATCATCTCTGAATCCCAATGACAGAAGCCAGCATCCCCTTCACATCCATTTATTTTGCAAAGCCTTTCTCTACCTGGACCTCCCCAACCCCTCGCACTTGGGTGCACTACATTTGTCCTGATTCAGTCCCCCTTTACACTTTCAACCTGTGCAACAATCCTATTGAAGTCAATGGGGATTTTGCAGAGAGAGCTGCCTCAGGCTTTTGGCTAAGTTATTTAGTCCAGGGCTCATGCATTTTCACATACTCTTTAAGGAGCATGTGTATATTTGCAGTTCTCTCTAGATATCAGTAATCAAATACCAATCATGTTCCCTGTTCAGAGGGTGAAATTCACCCCTACGTGGAAGGAGTCAGCAGTGCCTAGGACCTCCCATTAGCTCTCTGCAGTGGGGTGAAATCCATCCCTAATGCACATTATAAGAATCCCATAAAGGACTTTATAAGTGGTAAAGTACCATCCTCCCTATCCCTTATTCTGTAGCAGGGAAGGGTTGGTCACACTATTGATAGCCGGGGGCGGGGGTAGGGGGCGCAAGTACCAAAAACAGCATATTCAGTTGTATTCCTGCTGTTCCACACAGTTTCAGTTCCAGCATTAGGACATTTTCTGCCCAATTTTAGAGTCCTCCTTTCCTTTTAAGGAAATTACTACAAAATGCAAACAGAATAAGTGTCAGTGTGTCCCTTGTAATATCTTTCTTCCCCCATTGGCGACAGCACAGATACAGAAGTGTTCAGTTCGAAGCCTAAAACAAACTGTGTGCCCAGATAAACAAAGTCACATTGGGAGTTCGGACAACTTGGCACCAGCCCCTTCCTTACTCTCTACACCATGGACATTGTGTGGGCAGAAAACAGTGATGCACAATAATAGAGAGAACTGCAAGATTAATTCCTGAAGATCCTCTCACTTAGGCAACACAAACTGCTTAAAGCTATTGTCGCCTGAGTCACTTCAGTCTGCACATACAGGGGCAATGGGTTAGCACAGAATGAAATCATTTAGCCATGGAAAATGTTGACAGTCACTGATTTTATCAGAGCTTGCTATCACTCATCTGGTGTTTAGTCTTTCAAACGGTTTCCACCCCACACCTATCCAGTCTCACATGCCGTTTCCTAGTCCTAAGAAGGCCCTTCTTCATAACCTCCAGCTGAAGAAATAGGCAGTGGCCTCTTCTCAGCACTGGACATAGCAGTGGGATATTTTCATTTCTCTCTGGGGGCATAAGTGGAATGAGGTTGATATCTTTATTCACCTTCAGGTACTAGGCTGGGAGTACGATGATGGGGGCCCCTGCCTGGAGTACTCTCCTGCTGCAGGCCACTGCATGACAGACCCCTACCTCAGTTTTCCCTTTCAGAGTCCCCAATAACTCCATATGAAGCTCTCTTACCTCAAAATATTCCTTCTTGGGGCTCGTTTATTATTTGGGCAAATAGTCCATTTATCAGTCACCCCAATACAAGCAGTCTTAAAATCCAAGGCATCTTATCTATTGACATAACACACACCACATTCTGGCATCTTCTACCACACCCAGACTGCCAGTCCTCTTCTGTCCCTCTCCCAGGGCTGGCCAATTTCAAGGGTGGGTGAGTGAGGTGGTCACCCTGGGCACCATCTTCCAGGGGGTGCCAAATTGCGGTGCTGCTCAGCTTTTTTCTAAGCAGTTGGGCATGGAAAGCATTTTCCACCTTAGCCAGCATGGGCCGCTCCTGGCCAGGGCAGCCACCCCAGCCTTTCCAGAGGGAGTTCAAAGCTGTTCTTTTCACCAGGAACCCCCACAGGCGCTCTACTGGGACATCACCCTCACCAGGGAGCATCCCGCACTCCCTCTAGCCCTCTTGCTGTTCCTCTGGGCCCAACCCTTCAGCACTTAGCTGTTAGCAGGGAAGAACTTACCTATTTTCAGCCCAGGCTGGTCTTTGGTCCTGGCTTAGCAGCAGAGGTGGTCTCCTGCTGACATCTCTCTGGCCTTCAAGTGTCTCTAGCCCTGGCCCTCTGGCTTGGGGAGGACAGCCAGCAAACCTTTATTGCTGCTCTCCTACCTTCAGCCTTCCCCCAAGAAATACCTTCTGCTTCCTTTAGGTCCTTTCACAGTCCCCATAGTCTCTGGCAGCTCTCCCCTGCCTGTTTCCTGACTGACTCAGTCTGAGCTAAGGCAATCCACATTCATCAGGTTTCTCTCTCTTTAAACCCACTTGGGAGGCAGCTAATGAGGGGACAGGTGCACTGGCCCTGCTTCCTGTTTAAGAGCTAGTGTCATCCTGTGATAGAGGAGCTGCCTCCAGGGACAAGTACAAGCTTTCTAGCAAGCCAGCATCTTCGCTGCATTTCTGAGGTGGGGGGCCAGATGTTATGAAAACTCCAAAACTTCACTTCCCCACCCCTTGTCTCAGCAGCCAGGTTTTGTTGCAGTCCAACGACCCAACTGTCCTGCTCTGTTAGCACTCGTGAATAAATTGAGAAGGCTGCTACATTTCTCTAAAGGGGCAGATGCACCTTCTGCTCTTTATGGGGAATGGTCTGAGTCTCTTCCCCCAGGTGAGGCTCATTCTGTAGTCAGGTTGGCTTAGACCCAGGCTCTCCAGCCCACAGGGCAAGCCACCTTGTTACAATGCTCTTTACTGTCAGCTTTTCTCTCAGCTTGGACAATGAAATGCAGGTTTTTTGTTCATCGTTCACTTCACTTTTAGATTCTGGGTGTTGCCCTATGTAGGTTTCGACCACAGCCATGGAACATCTATTAGTTTAAATGCAAACATTTTCACTGGAATTTATTTCCCACCCCCTGAAACATTTCTGGTGTTTTTTTAGATTTCCTAAAAGCATGTTTTTCTAAAACTTACATTTGAAGCTGAGCTTAACTTGGCAGGGTTGTGTTAAAGAATACTGTACAGTCAAAAGCAAAACAACTAGATATACAATTGCCTTCTTCAGGGGACTAATCAGCTACAACTGTTACCAAACCAAGGAGCACATTGGCTCAAAGAACTCATTTTCCATGAAGATTTTTGTTAAAAAAAAACAACAAATAATTAATTGTTTTTGAATAAAGGTTGATCAACTGTAATTGTGACCAGTACAGCGTTTCTCACGTGTGCAACCACACAAGCCTTTCTGTTGTGCTTGCTCCTGCCTACTCCGCAGTATAACATGGGATATGTCTTCACAGCAGTTAAAAATGCGTGGCTGGTCGTTGCTAGCTGACGGACTCGCAGGGCTCAGGCTAACTGTTTCACTGCAGTGTATACGTTCAGACTCAGCCTGGACCTCAGGCTCTAGAATCCTTCAAGGGGGGAGGGTCCCAGAGCTCGGGCTACAGCCCCAGCTCAAACATGTACACCACAATTAAACAGCCCAAGCCCTGTGAGCCCAAGTCAGCTGACACAGGTCAGCCATGGGTATCTAATGGCAGTGTAAATATACCCACGGAGCCTGATTCTCCATTAGGTTACACGAGTTGTGTGCCATTAACTGCACTGAAGCCAATGGAGATAGCCTGGTATGGACCAAGTGTTAACAGAGGGGAGTGGCAGGCCCAGGGCAGAACGGTCTGTATCCCACCTGCCAGGGGAGGAGGAAGAAAGGAAGAGAGGAAGGGGAACTCCTGTGCAGTTGGGAGAGGGTTCGTTTTTCTTCCCTGCGAGCACTAGAATGGCCCCTAGCACTAGGGTGACCAGACAGCAAATGTGAAAAATTGGGACACCATTAAGAGGAGTTTCTGCAGAGAAATTAGGCTGCAAGCCAAAACCAGAGCAGCTGCAGCAAAGAGTCCCAGACATACAGAAATGGAGAGATCCACCTTCACAGGAACAGCAAGAGGAAAAAACAAGCGGTCTTAAAAGGTACAAAAGAGGAAGGGCCTACACTACACTTGGCTATGTCTACCCTAGGGAATTAGCTATGTTGGTCAGGACAGCGACCCCTGACTGATACAACTGTGCCAGCCAAAGACCCTAGCAAAGACACAATTCTGCCAGCAAACCTGAGCTTGTACTGGTATAACCAGTTTTGCCTATGAGGATGGTGGTGTTAGACTCAGACTTTAAGGTCAGAAAGGACCATTATGATCATCTAGTCTGACCTCCTGCACAATGCAGGCCACAGAATCTCGCCCATCTACTTCAATAACAAACCCCTAACCTATGTCTGAGTTATTGAAGTCTTCAAATTGTGGTTTGAAGACCTCAAGCTGCAGAGCATCCTCCAGCAAGTGACCCGTGCCCCATGCTGCAGAGGAAGGCGAAAAACCTCTAGGGCCTCTGCCAATCTGCCCTGGAGGAAAATACCTTCCTGACCCCAAATATGGTGATCAGTTAAACCCTGAGCATGTGGGCAAGACTCACCATCCAGCACCCAAGAAAGAATTATCTGTAGTAACTCAGATCCCATCCCATCTAACATCCCATCACAGACCACTCTACAGGAGTGTTGTACTGGTGTACAGGGCAGACTGGGCATACTTACCTGCTGATAATCAAAGATCAATTGCCAAATTAATTGCCAAAATTAGGCTGTCCCATCATTCCATCCCCTCCATAAACTTATCAAGCTTAGTCTTAAAGCCAGATATGTCTTTTGCCCTCACTACTCCCCTTGGAAGGCTGTTCCAGAACTTCACTCCTCTAATGGTTAGAAACCTTCATCTAATTTCAAGTCTAAACTTCCTAGTGTCCAGTTTATATCCATTTGTTCTTGTGTCCACATTGGTACTAAGCTTAAATAATTCCTCTCCCTCCCTAATATTTGTCCCCCTGATATATTTATAAAGAACAAGCATATCCCCCCTCAATCTTCTTTTGGTTAGGCTAAACAAGTCAAGCTCTTTGAGTCTCCTTTCATAGGACAGATTTTCCATTCCTCGGGTCATCCTAGTAGCCCGTCTCTGAACCTGTTCCAGTTTGAATTCATCCTTCTTAAACATGGGAGACCAGAACTGCACACAGTATTCCAGATGAGGTCTCACCAGTGCCTTGTATAACGGTACTAACACCTCCTTATCTTTGCTGGAAATACCTCGCCTGCTGCATCCTAAAACTGGATTAGCTTTTTTAACGGCCATATCAAATTGGCGGCTCATAGTCATCCTGTGATCAACCAATACTCCGAGGTCCTTCTCCTCCTCCGTCACTTCCAGCTGATGTGTCCCCAATTTATAGCTATCACATTGCTTTGCTGGTATAGCTGCAGCCGCAACAGGAGTATTTTGCTGGTATAGCTGCAGCCGCAGCAGGAATATTTTGCTGGTATAGCGTACTGGTATTCTTACACCAGTACAACACTCCTGTAGACGTAGCCCTACTATCATTAAATCAGTATGGTGTGTGTGCGTGTGTAGACAAGTCAGCATATCTAATTGTGAACACACACAGACAACTGCTCTATTGAGTAATGAGGTCGAGGTGCCATTTTTTTAAACAGGCACTTGCCAGAGTAGAACTGCACTTTAAGACTCGGTGTCATCCAGCTGGAAAAACTTGTTCTTGGTGAGACGGCAGGTAATAGCCCTGATAGAGTCAATATTTACTGTTAAAGTAGTACAACAAAAGCGAAGAGGGCATAGGAAGGATAATTATAGGTACACAATTCAAACAATTGTGGGGACTGTCCCAAAGGAATTCTTGGCAGTGTGTCATCTATATAAGATTCCAGGACTGTCACTAGAATGTCTGTTGAGGCAGTGTAAAGCGATGGAAAGAAAGAGCTATAAGCACGTTTGGGAGCTTTTTGTTAAGAATATCGCCAGGTTCAATCATCACTGGGATTTGTGGTCTGTCACTGTCCAATTTTTAAAGTTTTCAGACATTTTCAACTTTTTTACACTTAGCAAATTAGACCCATATGACAATATGGGCTTTCATCTAGTGCAAAGAATAAATAGCACTATACAGAGTTTGAATATTGTATACGGTTTTGGTAGACAGAGGTACAAGCTAGAGTCAAGTCAACCACTAACTTGTCTCATTTATAGTAGCTGCATTGAATAACATCATTCAAATACTCCCACACTCATCTACATTGGGTTTTATCATCTTTAGTAGAATAATTGGCTT